>NW_022589725.1:23744608-23745975 GCF_004348235.1 Phoca vitulina
TACAGACCAATATCCCTGATGAACATGGATGCAAAAATTCTCACCAAAATACTAGCCAATAGGATCCAACAGTACATTAAAAGGATTATTCACCACGACCAAGTCGGATTTATCCCTGGGCTGCAAGGTTGATTCAACATCCGCAAATCAATCAACGTGATACAATACATTAACAAAAGAAAAAACAAGAATCACATGATCCTCTCAATAGATGCAGAAAAAGCATTTGACAAAGTACAGCATCCTTTCTTGATCAAAACTCTTCAGAGTATAGGCATAGAGGGTACATACCTCAATATCATAAAAGCCATCTATGAAAAACCTACAGCGAATATCATTCTCAATGGGGAAAAACTGAGAGCTTTCCCCCTAAGGTCAGGAACGCGGCAGGGATGTCCACTATCACCACTGCTATTCAACATAGTATTGGAAGTCCTAGCCACAGCAATCAGACAACAAAAAGAAATCAAAGGCATCCAAATTGGCAAAGAAGAAGTCAAACTCTCACTCTTTGCAGATGATATGATACTTTATGTGGAAAATCCCAAAGACTCCACCCCAAAACTGCTAGAACTCATACAGGAATTCAGTCAAGTGGCAGGATATAAAATCAATGCACAGAAGTCAGTGGCATTCCTATACACCAACAACAAGTCAGAAGAAAGAGAAATTAAGGAGTCGATCCCATTTACAATTGCACCCAAAACCATAAGATACCTAGGAATAAATCTAACCAAAGAGGCAAAGGATCTGTACTCAGAAAACTATAAAATACTCATGAAAGAAATTGAGGAAGACACAAAGAAATGGAAAAACGTTCCATGCTCATGGATTGGAAGAACAAATATTGTGAAGATGTCAATCCTACCTAGAGCAATCTACACATTCAATGCAATCCCCATCAAAATACCATCCACTTTCTTCAAAGAAATGGAACAAATCATCCTAAAATTTGTATGGAACCAGAAAAGACCCCGCGTAGCCAGAGGAATGTTGAAAAAGAAAAGCAAAGCTGGCGGCATCACAATTTCAGACTTCCAGCTCTATTACAAAGCTGTCATCATCAAGACAGTATGGTACTGGCACAAAAACAGACACATAGATCAATGGAACAGAATAGAGAGCCCAGAAATGGACCCTCAACTCTATGGTCAACTAATCTTTGACAAAGCAGGAAAGAATGTCCAATGGAAAAAAGACAGTCTCTTCAACAAATGGTGTTGGGAAAATTGGACAGCCACATGCAGAAGAATGAAACTGGACCATTTCCTTACACCACACACAAAAATAGACTCCAAATGGTTGAAAGACCTCAATGTGAGACAGGAGTCCATCAAAATCCTAAAGGAGAACACAGGCAGCAACCT
>NW_022589725.1:23750975-24126431 GCF_004348235.1 Phoca vitulina
TGTACCTCTGAAACAAATAATGCAATATATGTTAAGAAAGAAAAAAAGAAGAAGAAGAATGTAGCAGGAGGGGAAGAATGAAGGGGGGGAAATCGGAGGGGGAGAAGAACCATGAGAGACGATGGACTCTGAAAAACAAACTGAGGGTTCTAGAGGGGTGGGGGTTGGGAGGATGGGTTAGCCTGGTGATGGGTATTGAGGAGGGCACGTTCTGCATGGAGCACTGGGTGTTATGCACAAACAATGAATCATGGAACACTATATCTAAAACTAATGATGTAATGTATGGGGATTAACATAACAATAAAAAAATTAAAAAAAAAAAAGAATAAAATTTGACAAAAGAATTAAACATTTAGAAATAGTACTTTATGATCACAGAGTAATAAATGTATAATTCTCAAGGGTTTGCTTTCTTAGCTTGGAACTAAAAGACTTTTTGTCATTCAAAAAGCATACAAATGTATACATTTGAAAATACTACCATACCTTGAATAGTGCTAGATATGGGATATCAGAGACGTTTGCTTTACCACTGTCCCAAAATTTACATGGTTGCTTTGTGCTCACAAATATAGCCTAACATATCTTTCCAATACAGTATACAGAGGTTTAAAAAGCCAAATTACTGCTGATGGCAGCAAGATGTTTGAGTAGAAGTTATTTTCAAAGCATCCAATCTCAATGGAGAGAGATTAAACAAAATCACCTGGAGTTTAAAGTTTTCTTGGAACCCCACTTATGTGGCTACAGAAAGGTAGGTCCCTTTTCAAACTGAGATTGTCCTTGAGCAATATTAATTGCCCACAAACCAGCTTCTGTGTATCTTGAAATCAACAACGAACAAAAAAGCTCAGCATGATTACCCACTTCAGTGCATTAAAAAAAAATCAATACAAAGATTTATACAAAGCTTTGTGTATCTCCAAAAATATCTTTATATAAATCTTTGTATTGATCTACATCTTGAAATCAATAATAAAGGGAAAAATCCCCAAATGATCACCCACTTTAATGTATCTCTATCATTTTGAATACCAGGAAAGGAATCCCATTGCTTTCAAATGCCACACCTAGAGTTCATTAAGCCACTTCATTTATTATCCCTATGTTTCCTTCTCAATACTAATAGGAGAGCTAAATATGTCCTTTCTTCTTTTTTATAATCTATTTTAATTTCAAATTGCTTTTAAGAAAATATAGCGCACACGCGTGCCCTCTCTCTCTCTCTCTCCCTGGCAAATCTCAGGACCTCTCCCTAAAGTATCCAAGCTGCTCTTTGTAGAATCACTTTAGATTCAAACTTTAAAAATTTTCTAAAAACACATGCCACATAATCTGTTATGTTGCACCACATGAAACTGCCAATATTTGACAATTCTTGACCCATGATATTGGTGATTTCATATGGCTCAACCTAATAGTTTCCTTAATCCACACTTTAAAGAGACACTCCACGTGGACATTTTCTATTTATTGTAATGTCAGTTAGGAAAATGTATTTTTAAATGGCCAAGAACCTAAGTTGTTTTCTGGCAATCCTTAGGTTACATAAATTAGAAGTCCCTAATTTGCCTGGTAAGGGGACCAGTCTTGTCCTGTTCTGATTAACTTTTAGTAATTGCATCAGCAGCCAGGAAGTTGAGCACTACCTTACATTAGAAGGGGAGAAAACAAACTAGAGTGGTTTTTGTAAAAGTTTCATTTGGAAAAATTTAACAACATGGTTTAAAAAAAATTTTTCCCTTCAGGTAAGTGCTTTGACCAAAAAAAGTCTTACACATGGATCAATTATAATGGAAAAGCTTGAATAACTATTCATGTCCCTAATTCTACAACTCGAGCTTTAAAGATTGAATGATAAAGTTATCAGAATTTTGCTCAATAAATAGCTGGAGTGTGTCACAGAGAACAAATCAGCCCATCCATCCATCATGTTTGCTGTCCAGCACTGTATGAAGTGCTGTTTTTAACGATTACACAGAGGAATGGTAAAATCCTGAACTGCCTTCAAAGCCATTAAGGAGATTTAGTCATGTACAGCAGAGCAACAGACGTTTATGTATTTCATTGCTTCTCAATTTCCTGAAGACTTGATTTTTTTTTTTTTACAGAATGATGGTATACAGAATTAACTTTGATGTGGGATAACCAAAAGTTTATATGTACTACTGTTCTGAATAATGAAAAAATTCTTTTGAAAACAGCCTTGTAATATCCCACCTCTTTCAGATGATAAATGAAATCCTTGGCTTTCAGAGCATGTGTTTATAATCCAACGACTCACAAATTGGGATGCACAATCAGAAGACAGACTCACCTGCCAGACCCAGAGGTAGCCCGTGAAGTTCCTCACCCTAATAAGATAGCGTCTATTAGCCCACTCTGCAGTGGGTAGCAAAGTTTTCTTAAACTCAGTAACCACTGTCATCACGTAAGAAAAGCCCTCCCAGAGTGTTCCAGATAGAGGCTCAATTTCCAGGTGGAAGCGATAAACAGGCAAGGCCTGACCACTTAGAAGAAACTGATCCCAAGCTTGCTATTTCACCTAAACATATTATCAGAAAAAAACGAAACAAAACAAAAACCTGAATTTATCAAAGGTTAATCTGCTTAAAATCCAACATATCCAAACTGAACACAAAAGTAAGCAAGGAGCCTATTAACACCTATTACTCTTTCTTTACAGAGGAGTAAATCATATCCATGAAGCAGTAGTCCTGGAAGTATATCTAAATATGTCACAAAGGTAAGCGAATCTGATTTGAGAAAACGCTTTAAGAATTTATGGGCACTTCAGGGGCGCCTGGGTGGCTCAGTCGTTAAGCGTCTGCCTTCGGCTCAGGTCATGATCCCAGGGTCCTGGGATCGAGCCCCGCATCAGGCTCCCTGCTCCACGGGAAGCCTGCTTCTCCCTCTCCCACTCCCCCGCTTGTGTTCCCTCTCTCACTGTGTCTCTCTCTGTCAAATAAATAAATAAATCTTTAAAAAAAAAAAAAAAAAAAAGAATTTATGGGCACTTCAAATCTTCACAATGCAAGAAATAATTTAAAACAATTATTAAGCAACAACCAACTACAGAAAGTGCAAACTAACATGAAGTTTGCTTAAAACTTTCAAGAAGGATATAGTCTGACACAGTACCTGGTCCAGGTGTATTCAAGGTGGGGTTCGTAGCTAAGCACGTATTTTTTCAAAGAGCGCAGTTGGAAGCCCACACGGTGCACTTTGTGACTTCGGTTGTATGTGGGTCCTGATGGAGCGGCTGGGAGAGGGTGGGCTGAGCCACAGAGGAGGCTCAGAGAAGCGCGGAACCAAGCCCGGGACGCCAGAGCCCTGACCGCTCTTCCCAGGGCAAGTCGGATCTCGCGGTATCTCGGGAGTTCCATGCCTGGACGCAGGGAGTCCTCGGATAAAAACACCTGCGTGCATGGAGGTGCATGAGGCCCCTCCTCCCAGACACTCCCTCAGGTCTCCACGCACACCACCTATCACGCAAACCGCAATGCACCTTTCGCCTCACCCCTCACTGGAGCCCCAGAGGCGGGGCACAACTGTACAGGGGAGGCACTGCCTGAGGCCACAAAAGGGGCGTGGCCTGTGCATGCTCCGCGGGAAATCTAGAACCTTCCAGGAGCCTGAAGGACTGGGAGATCTCTGGGGGCCTCTGGCGGCCAACCCTGGGGCCCCAATCCAAACTTCTGTATGACTAGGCACACAGGTTAGAACAGACATTGAAAAGAAATGCAACCTTTATAACAATTCAGCTGAATCATTTTATGTCTGTTGAATCTAGTATTAATATATTTGTACTTAAACTTTGTCTTTTTAAATCTGAGCAACTCATTGGATTCTACAAAAATACCGGTCCACGATGTATTGGAAATTTAAAAAATAATAATCAGAAACAAGAACAAAAAACAGTTCCTTCCTTACAGAAGTTCCTGTCAATCTCCAGTTTCCAAATAAGGCTTTCCCAAAGCTAGCCATTGCTAGATGCTTTCATCTTGTTTTTAAAGACACCAGGTGAAAAGTAATTTTACTTTTTTAGTAGTAAAAAAAGTAGACTGCCCCCTTGGAGTTCATATTAGTGTTTGGTGCACTCACTATTAGGAACCCCAGGCTGGTAGCTAAGGTAAGTCTGGGGCTGCACTGTGATGTACTATGGGGCGCCTTGATAGACATGAGGAGCAGGCTACTGCATGCTTCCTAATCCATTTTCCAATATTGAGAAAAATATTGCCTCTGTTCTCTGTGCCTATTTCCCCGCCTATCCCATGCCCCCTTTATGCAAGAGAAAGACAGAAAGTGGAGTTGATTTTTACCTGAGCTAAATTTTAACATAGTTTAGAATAATAAGCAGCCCACAGCCATCAAAAGGAATGAAATCTTGCCATTTGCAATGATGTGGATAGAACTGGAGGGTATTATGCTGAGTGAAATAAGTCAGTTAGAGAAAGACATGTATCATATGACCTCACTGAGGAATTCTTAATCTCAGGAAACAAACTGAGGGTTGCTGGAGTGGTGGGGGGTGGGAGGGATGGGGTGGCTGGGTGATAGACATTGGGGAGGGTATGTGCTATGGTCAGCGCTGTGAATTGTGTAAGACTGTTGAATCACAGACCTGTACCTCTGAAACAAATAACACATTATATGTTTAAAAAAAAAGAAGAAGAAGAAGAAGATAGCAGGAGGGGAAGAATGAAGGGTGGAAATCAGAGGGGGAGACAAACCATGAGAGATGATGGACTCTGAGAAACAAACTGACGGTTCTAGAGGGTGGGGGGGTGGGAGGATGTGTTAGCCTGGTGATGGGTATTAAAGAGGGCAGGTTCTGCATGGAGCACTGGGTGTTATATGCAAACAATGAATCATGGAATACTACATCAAAAACTAATGATGTAATGTATAGTGATTAACATAACATAATTTAAAAAAAGAAGCAGCAGCAGCAGCCCACCACTGAATTCATTTTTCTTTGTTTTGTTTTTTGTTTTTTCATAACTACCACGAGGCTGGAATCACACTTGCTTATCCAAAGCTCACAAGAGGGTCCCAAACACTTGGATGAGATGCACTCCTCTGAACAGGTCAGACCAGGAGTATGGCCCCTGTGTTGGAGACAGAAAGAGTGTGTCTTGAAATTTGGTTAATTGTGATTGCTTTGTCCTTCAGTCTAGACATTAAGAGTTCTCATCACTTTACCATGAGTGGGATATTTTAAGTCAGCAGAGGTTCTAATTATGCACCGATTAACCTTAATTAAGACAGTTCTTGTGTAACAGCACACCCAGAGATTACACTAAACAAACAGCTTGACAAACGCTGTCATTTAAAATCCTTTCCAAACATGTCCTAATTTCTTAATTAGGAAATCAAGTTGTGAAGACTCTATATTCACAGACGTTATTTGGGAAATTCGTGTAGCAAACATGGAGTCCAGTTCCTCTTCACACTCCTGAAATGCATTGGTTACAGCTGAACATGCTGCCATGGATGGACCCATAGGGCAGCACAACAAAGAACGGTGCTTTTTTTTGCACATTTGCTTCAGGTGGAAAGTAAAATGGTATCAAATTGCTATAGTTTCATTTTTATTTTTCTTTTTTTTTTAAGATTTTATTTATTTATTTGACAGAGAGAGAGAGCAAGAGAGGGAACACAAGCAGGGGGAGTGTGAAAGGGAGAAGCAGGCTTCCCGCTGAGCAGGGAGCCCAATGCGGGGGCTCCATCCCAGGACCCTGGGATCATGACCTGAGCCCAGGGCAGATGCTTAACAATGGAGCCACTCAGGAGCCCCTGTAGTTTCATTTTTCAAGGAAAGATTAGGAAATGAGAGAAGGTATTTCATGGAAATAATGAAAGGATTTAAGATTGATCCTTTTCCTGTTTGTATTAAACTGGAAGACACATACACTATAAATTTAATAGAAAATGATGACAAATTTGGTGTTATAAACTATATCTTTGACATCCTTATAGAATCTTATTTTAAAAAAACATATTTCTATTTATTTAAGTCATGATTTGTGCTAATCAATGGATTTCTATATTCAACTGGCACATTTCTTATATATTTTATACTTGTTACTTTTTAAATGGGATCTTTTCTTTCAACATATTTAATTTTATCTTCAGATATTTTAATATGAAGCCTACCATACATACATGTAGTGTTGTTGTTTTTTTTTAAGATTTTATTTATTTATTTGACAGAAAGAGACACAGCGAGAGAGGGAACACAAGCAGGGGGAGTGGGAGAGGGAGAAGCAGGCCTCCTGCGGAGCAGGGAGCCCGATGTGGGGCTCGATCCCAGGATCCTGAGATCATGACCTGAGCTGAAGGCAGACGCTTAACGACTGAGCCACCCAGGCGCCCCATACATGTAGTGTTTTAAGAAAATTTATAATACTTAACACCCAGCTTAAGAAATAATTAATGGGGCATCTGGGTGGCTCAATCGGTTAAGCATCTGACTCTTGGTTTTGGCTCAGTTCATGATCTCACAGTCGTAGAATTGAGCCCCGCATCAGGCTCCATGCTCAGCAGGGAGTTTGCTTCTGATTCTCTCTCCCTCTCCCTCTGCTTCTCCCCATGCTTGCAGTCTCTCGCTCTCTCTAAAATAAATAAATAAAATTTTTTATAAAGGAATAAAACTAATAATTTTAAATCCCCCTGTTTTTCCATCCTTTATTACACCACTTTCTTCCCTTCACTCTAGAAATATCTTCTCCTAAATTTGCGCCAATAGTTTTCATCATTATGTTTAGAGTTCCCCCACCTAAGTGTAGTGTAAAGCTAAATTTTGTGTAATTTTTCACATTTTTGCATGTGTACAAGTGGAATCATACTGTAATATTCTGATTTAATTTTTTATCACAACATACTTTTGACATTCATCAATAGAGGTATATAATTTAACTTCATTTGTTTTCACTGCTACACGTTATTCTGTCATATGACTCTATTATAAAAAATACAATGATCTACTCTAATGATATTGAACATTTGGACTGTGTAGCAGGCAGAATTCTAGGATGGCCCCCAAGATTCCCAACGCTGGTGGACACATACTTTCTCCTATCTATTCGATCAAATACTAATCTACTGCTGCTGTGAAGAGACTTTGTGGATATCATTAAAATCCCTAATCAGTTGACTTTAAATTATGGAGATATTCATAAGTGGGCCTGATCTATTCAAGTGAGCCCTTAAAGAAGGTCAGAGAGATTCAAACCATGAGAAGGCCATGGAACAAGGAACCACTGGCAACCACAAGAGCTGAGAGAAGCTCCCAGCCAACAGCCAATAAGAAAATGGGGACCTCAGGTCCACAACTGCAAGGAGCTGAATTCTACCAACCACACAAGCTTGAAAGAGAACACTGAGCTCTAGAAGAGAACAAACGCAACCAGGCCAACACCTTGACTCCAACCTTATGATGCCTTGAGCAGAGAATTCAGCTAGACCAAGCACAGATTTCTGACCTACAGAAACTATGAAATAATATATGGGTGTTATTTTAAGCCATGTAATCTGTGTTCATTTGTTATACAGCAATGGAAAACTAACAAAGGTTCTTTGCACAATTGTTCTATTATAGGCAATGCTGCTCTGAACACTTTTGTACATGTTCCCTGGCCCACATGTGCAAGAGTTTAAGGCACATACCTAGGAATAGAATAGAATTAAACAGTTACATGATATGTACATTACTGGATAATGTCAAATTATTTTCCGACATAATTTCAATTCATACTTCCACTAGCAATCAAGAGAGTTTTCTTTGCTTCACATCCTTCGCCAAACATGGTATTGGCAGGATTTAAATTTTTGCCAGACTAATAACTGTGAAATGATATTTAACTGTAGTTTCTAATTTGCAGTTCTCTGAATTATTAATGACAAAGAGCAACTTTTCATGTTTATATGCCATTTGTATTTCTTCGCCTGTGCAACGCTTTTTCAGGGGACTTTTTATTACTGATTCACAGTAATGTTCAATCATTTCCCCACTAATCTACTGAACCAGTTTGAACCACATCAGCTCTCCAGATTCCTGAGTCTTCTTTTGGATCTCTGTTCTATGCCTGTGGTAGATATTTATCTATTCCTATGACAATACCAGACTATATTATATATATATAATACCTACCTATAGTACAAATTGTATTTATGACTATTTGGGGCCCTTTCATCTTCCATATTCATTTTATAAAGAGCTTATCACATTTCATTTAAAAAATGGTATTATTTCTATTATACTAAATCTATAAATCAATTTGAAAACAAATGGCATCTATAAGATAGTGAGTTTTTCTATTCATGGAAAGAGCATGTTTATATTTAGTCCTTCTTTACTGTTACTAAAGTTTTACAAGTATATACATAGGATCTTCTATACCTTTTGTGAAATGTTCACCCTATGTCTTTTTTTTTAAAGGCAGTCTCTTCAACAAATGGTGTTGGGAAAATTGGACAGCCACATGCAGAAGAATGAAACTGGACCATTTCCTTACACCATACACAAAAGTAGACTCAAAATGGATGAAAGACCTAAATATGAGACAGGAATCCATCAAAATCCTAGAGGAGAACACAGGCAGCAATCTCTTTGACTTCAGCTGCAGCAACTTCTTCCTAGAAACAGCGCCAAAGGCAAGGGAAACAAAGGCAAAAATGAACTATTGGGACTTCATCAAGATAAAAAACTTCTGCACAGCAAAGGAAACAGTCAAAAGACAACTGACAGAATGGGAGAGAGAAATGACATATCAGATAAAGGGCTAGTATCCAAAACCTATAAAGAACTTATCAAACTCAATACCCAAAGAACAAATAATCCAATCAAGAAATGGACACTACCTCAAAAACTAATGATGTAATGTATGGTAATTAACATAACATAATAAAAGAAAAAAATACATAAAACATCCAGATAAATACTTTCCAAAAAAAAAAAAAAAAGAAATGGGCAGAAGACATGAACAGACATTTCTGCAAGGAAGACATCCAAATGGCTAACAGACACATGAAAAAGTGCTCAACATCACTCGGCATCAGGGAAATATAAATCAAAACCTCAATGAGATACCAACTCACACCAGTCAGAATGGCTAAAATTAACAAGTCAGGAAACGACAGATGTTGGCAAGGATGCGGAGAAAGGGGAACCCTCCTACACTGCTGGTGGAAATTCAAGCTGGTGCAGCCACTCTGGAAAACAGTATGGAGGTTCCTCAAAAAGTTGGAAATAGAGCTACCCTACAAACCAGCAATTGCACTAGTGAGTATTTACCCCAAAGATACAAATGTAGTGATCTGAAGGGGCACCTGCACCCCAATGTTTACAGAAGCATTGTCCACAATAGCCAAACTATGGAAAGAGCTCAGATGTCCATCGACAGATGAACGGATAAAGAAGATGTGATACACACACACACATACACATACACTGGATTTTACACAGCCATCAAAAAATGAAGTCTTGCCATTTGCAACGATGTGGATGGAACTAGAGATTATTGTGCTAAGCGAAATAAGTCAATCAGAGAAAGACAATTATCATATTATCAATTATCAATTATCATATGATCTCATTGAGATGTGGAATTTAAGAAACAAAATAGAGGATCATAGGGGAAGAGAGGAAAAGTTAAAACAAGATGAAACCAGAGAGGGAGAGAAACTGTAAGAGACTCTTAATCATAGGAAACAAACTGAGGGTTGCTGGAGGGGAAAGGGGTTGAGGGATGGGGTAACTGGGTGATGGACATTAAGGAGGGCATGTGATGTAATGAGCACTGGGTATTGTAAAAGACCGATGAATCACAGACCTGTACCTCTGAAACCAATAATACATTATATGTTAATTAATTGAATTTAAATAAAAAATGTTTTAAAAAAAAGACATGTTCCCCCTATGTACCATATATATATGTGTGTGTGTGTGTGTGTGTGTATATATAGCTATTGTATATGGCATCTTTTTAAATTATATTTTTCTAGGGTACCTGGGTGGCTCAGTTGGTTAAGCATCTGCCTTCAGCTCAGGTCATGATCCCAGTGTCCTGGGATCGAGTCCCACATCGGGCTCCCTGCTCAGCAGGGAGTCTGCTTCGCCCTCTTCCTCTGCCCCTCCCCACAGCTTGTCACCCTCTCCCCCTCAAATAAATAAATAAAACCTTAAAAAAAAAAAAGGTTGGCACTACTGATGTACTGATGCACATTTGGTTTCTTTTAAGAATTCCTAGACTTTATTATTTACCTCCTTCTATTTTTTAGATTAGTTTTATTTTTGTTGTTCATCTCTCTTAAGCTGAAATCTTAGCTCATTAATTTTCAGTCTTCCTTCCTTTCTAGCATAAGCCTTTGGGGCTATTGTTTTTCCTCTATTTGTGTCACACAAATTTTAATGAGTAGTTTTATAATTATTTAATACTAATAAATTGTTAAGTAAACATAAAGTCCTTTGCTTCTTCTCTTGGTCTATAACAAACATGTGAACACACAAAATAGGATGATTTTGCCTTTTTAACGCTGTGCTTTACTTCTCTTCCAAGACTCTACCTTCCATATCAGACTAATGGTGAGTCTCAAAGTCCCCAGTTCACTGAAGAAATGTCTGATTGGTCTTTTGGTCACACAAGCAATGATTTGTCTTTTTCGCTATTCCTTTCTAAGCTTAGTGATCATTTGAACTTCAGTAGATACACTTCACAGCTATAAATTATGGAACTAAGAAAGTGCCAATCTTACCTTGACCATTCTATCTCACTTTATTGGACCAATGTAATATATAATAATGTAATATATAATATATACTGATGGTAGTATCAGTATGCTTTGATCTAAAAGTCCTTGGATTCTGTCTCCACACACATTAGAAAAACATTTATTTTATTCCTGAACTTTTAATTAAAGAAAATAGTGTCTTTTAGACCAAGTAGAAATGACCATTGCTATAGGAAACAACAGACCCCCTCCCTTTTTGCTATGTCTGTGTGACAGAGCTTTAACAAGCTTCATGAATATCAAAGGCTGTATAGAGCTGAAGAAAAGTCTCATAATGCCTTTTAAATCCTCTTTCTTTTTCAAACCTGCAATGTGTAAGTATTCATTATATGCAACTTGCATTCAAATTTCTGCTGTTCAAGCAGAAAAAAATGTCTTTCATCAATTTTATATTCTTTAATTATTTCCTAATCCTCCACATGTAGGTTAGAGTGAGCAGCCATTTAGAAGATTGAAATAATTCTTCCTGATACCTGTATTTAGGCAAATTATTCTGACTGCAAGTAACAAAACACAATTGTACAAACATAAACATAAAAAGGGGGATTTATTAGTAAGAATCAGGGGGTTCTTGTGGACTCTGTGACCTGTTAGGTCTGAGAAGGGTCTAGAACTACAAGCCTGAAACTACCTATAGGCTGTTAGAGCTCAAATATCACTCTAAATCCCCACTATAAATTCTCAAGAGAGAGGAAACTCTATTGAGCATAGCTTGGGGCAGATGCCTATTCGTTGTCTAATCAATGATAGAGATAGGATAAGGACAGTATGAAAAGGAGTTTCTAGATCAATTGCTTTATGTAGGGCCAACAATTTTTGGAGGCAAAAAAGATAGCAATTTCATAAAAAGGAAAATTTATCTGGCAATAAACTTAAAATTAAAATTCTTGAGAATTTCTGCCAGAATTTGGAGGGAAAAAAGTCAAACTAAAAATGATTGAAGAGAATATAGTGTAATTTTATAGCAGCAAATGAAGAGTAAAGATGTAAATAATCAACCTTTCTTTAAAAAAGAAAGAAAAAGAGCACACTACAAAGTGTTGATATCAAATCAAGTTAATTAAACAGCATGAAGAAATATTCTGACATGAATAAAGATCTGACCCGGGAAATAAAGATATGATTCTAACACATACTGGTGAAAACCTAAATATAAAGAAATAACTTATGACTATCCAAGCACTCAATAGAAATAATACAAAGGTGGGGGGGAAGTATACTTAAAGAAGAAAATTAGGCTGACTTTTGATTTGTTTTATGAAATCTAGATGCCAGACCACTCTGAGAAACATGTAAAAGTTTTGACTAGAAAATTTGAGATTCTCATAATTTAAAATAAACCAAGTTTTCTATCATGTGCATAAATCAAAGAAAGATAGTCTCCTCTCTTTCTACTGGGAAAAAGTGTTCTGCCAACTGAGAGAACCTATTTCTTCAGCCTGCAAAGGTCCTAGTCCTCTCCTTACCTGGAAACTCCTTCTTCTTTTTTTTTTCTTTTTAATCTCCTTTAGAATCAGCTCAATGATATAGTTCTTTCCCTGGACCTTCAAACTAAAGCATGTTGCCAAGTTACTCTTTTTCTCAGAAAAAATCATTTTCCTTCATAGCATATTTCAGAATTGTATTTATATATTTGTGTTCATTAAATATCAATCTTCCATATCAAGTCATAAGACTCATAAATGCAAGCACAGTTTCTATTTTGTTGACCACTTATACACAGTAAATAGCACAGTGTCTGGCAGAGCATACCCAATAAATGTGGTGGGAAGGGAAGGGAAGGAATAGAAGAGAGTTGCACATTTTAATGAATTGGTGGGGAGTAGTCAGCCGGGGAAAAAGAACCACAGGAGTTGAGTGTTAGTCAGCTCAGTCTGCTACAACAAAATACCCAGAAATGAGGTGGCTTATAAACAACATAAATTCTCACAGTTCTGAAGGCTGAAAATCTGAGATCAAGATGCCAGTGGGGTCAGGTTCCAGTGAGAACCCTCTTCCAGGGTGCAGATTGTAGACTTCTTGTATGTATCCTCACATGATGGAGAACAGAGAGCAGTAGAAGCAAGCTTACTAGTGACTCTTACAAAGTCACTAATCCTATTCATAAGGGCTTACCTTCACGTCCTGGTCTAATCCTAACTACCTCCCAAGGGCCCACCTCTTCATACCATCATACTGTGGGGTAGAGTTTCAACATATGACATTTGGGGGGACACAAACATTCAGTCCATAACAGGTAGACTGCTGGGCACAATATCTGAGAAGGGGTCCCAAAGATCCCTTTCATAATGAATGAATGAAGAGAAAGCCTCATTCAAGTCTCAGTATGAGTTTTCAGTAGTTACAGATGGTTCTGCAGAGTGGAGGGAGAGATGGATGAAGGGGTTTGTGAAAACATAGGGGGAGAACAGAAAAAAGATGAAACAAGCATATCTTTCTCTGATCCCCAATGAAAATTCCTCCCTTTTAGATTTTTATTGAATAAGTAGAAATTAGGTGTGTGTCCCAAAAAGACAGGTTTTAGTTCATAATATATATGTAAGTAGGGTGTTCTTTTCAAAGAGTTGACAATGAAAGCTATTTTTTTCTCTGAAAAAAAAAATGTTCTTCATATTATGTGTATTCCATTTAGCTTCAGCCTTAGAAGGAAAACCATTTCCAGCAAACAGTAGCATCCTGAAGTAGTGAATTCTCTCCAGCTCCCTTTGTAATGGGGGAGCTTTCACCACCTAAGTGACCATTCCTGGGCTTACCACTACAGTCCCTCTGGACATTAAGGGCTCCATCATTTGTTGAGGTGACAGGGTAGCATGTCTGTGCTTATGTCATAGAATATTGACACTTGGGGGACTGATAGTCCACACCAGGCAGTTCACATAAGGTTAAGCTAAGTCCCAAGGCACAAGTGGCGTTCCACTACTAGGACATCCATAGGTGTTCTGCTGATAATTGTTGATGGAAGTTCCAATATCCACAGTGAGAGATGAGCAACTATTATGGCTCTTACCTTGGAAACATACAGCATTAGCACAAAATGGTGGCTTGGTTTAGCTCTCAGTGCTTAACATTAGCAAGCATGGCTCTCACCTAGTGCTGATTCCAAGTGTTCCTTGTGGTTCCCTAGGGGCAGTACCCTTATACCACACCTCCTGACCCAGACAATGTTCCCCTAGCTTGGCTTTTTCTTTTGTTTCTTCAGAACAATTCCAGGGCACCTGGGTGGCTCAGTCGGTTAAGCATCTGCCTTTGGCTCAGGTCATGATCGAGGCTCAGGTCATAATCCCAGGGTCCTGTGATCAAGCCCCATGTTGGGCTCCCTGCTCAGCTGGGAGCCTGCTTCTCCCTCTCCCTCTGCTGCTCCCCCTGCTTGTGCTTTCTCTCTCTGTCAAATAAATAAATTAATTAATTAATTAACTAATTAATAAAATAAAATAAAATCTTAAAAAAAAACAATTCCAGCATATCATGATCATAAATTTAGTGTTTATAATTACCATTAAAATTTTTAATATTTCAGTACCTGTTTGGTTTTTTTAATCCATAAATATGTGTAGAATGTGAAACGAAGAAAAACAGAACAAGGAAAACAGGCATATGTGAGAAGTCACATTACCAGCCAGTGAGTAAACAATTATATATAATAGATAATGTTATAAAATGTTATATAAATGCATATAAATTATATGCATTCTTATTTTTTCTGCTTAATTTATCCATTTTTGATAGTTTTATTAAAATCTCCAATGTTTCTATGTTTGTTAATTTATCTTTGTGATTCTGCAAGTTTTATTCTTAATAGCTTGAAGGTTATATGGTTGAGTGCCTACAAATTCATGATCACCATAACTTCCCATTGGCTTGTTCTTTTTTCATAATTATATGGTATCTTAGTAATGTTGTCTTAAATTTTATTTTGCCAGACATTACTTTTTCTCACGCTGCTTGTTTTACTTAATATTTATTTTGTTTTTCATGGCTTTGTTTCGAATCTTTCCATGTGGTGTTTTTTAGGTGTATTTTTTTTTGTCTTATTTAATAGCCTATTTCAAATTCAATTTTACAAACTGTGACTTTTAGTAGGAAAGTTCAATAGATTTACATTTTCTGTGAGCCTAGTAGGGTATATTTGTATTACCTTATTTTTGGTTTGAGATAACAATGCTTTTTCTTTCTTGCTGTTACCCTCTTTCTCTGCCTTCTGCTGGTTTGGTAAAATGTTGTATTTTCCCTTTTTTTATTTGCTTTGCAATAAATTGTTTTGTTTGTCTGTTTGTTTTGGTTTCACAGTTGCATCATCTGGCCCTCCATGGTCCTAACTGAAGCTAGGTTCCATCACCACCAGGCATGTTGGGAATGGGGCAGATCCGGGCTCAGAGAAGTGACCCAGTTGCCACAGCTCCTGAGTACGCAGATGTGTCCATGTCTCCACCTTTCTTAGGCTCCAGCTTACTAGTAACTCTATCCCCAAGAAAGGATTGGCAGAAGAATTACACTTTCCTATCATAAGTGGGGGTGTCATCTCCTACGGAACACTTTTAGTCCTCTTGACTTGGAAGTAACCAAAAGCCCTTCTAACTTCTGCCCACTTCACATTCAAAGTGCAATGAGGTCTTAACCTTCTGCTCTGCTCACTATTTTGTCTTTCTGTTCTGGTCCTTGACTATGGAAATGCTTGTCTTTTATTGAGTCCAGCCATGTCTCTTTATGTATATATTTTTTTCCCTTTTGCTAAATGATTGGAGCAAAGATGCCATCTTGACCTGAAGATTCTCTATTCTCTTTCTAGTTCTATGATTATGGCCTAAACATTGCTCTGTCTCTCTCAAGCCATCCCTTTTGATTCTCAAAACGCTGTTTTGGAAGTCAGAAAGCTGAACATTGACTGTTTCCTCTTTGTATTTTCTCTCTAATGATCTACTTATCCTCAAGGCAATGTGGATGAGAAGGGGAAAGGTCATGATGAAAAGGAAATGACAAAAAGTAAAAGCTCAAAAATTACTATTTTGAGATTTTTTTATATATTTCCTTAATGAGATATATGCTTCAAAGCCTGGCTTAAGTCACTCATATGTGCACGGAATTAAACATAGACCATTCTAGAAACAACTGCTGAGACTGAATTAATATGGCTTGTTGACTTCCTCCAGGATTTTCTATTCCCTCTGGTGTGTCAACTACAGAAACTTGAGAAAAATAAGGAGGAGAATACAGCATTCCTCAGGCTCTGAGGAATGAGGAGCAGGGAGGAAGGCAGCTGTCATAATGGGAAGAGGAAGAGATAGAAGTGGACTTATCCCGTGGGGACTGTGAATACAGGACCAGGTCTCAGCTTTTGTGAGGTTGGATAAAGAGATGACATCTGAGTAGTAAGACAGGGAATCCTCCAATACGTGGTATTTTAAAATACATACCTGCTGAACTGGTCACTATGCTCACATCCAAGATTTGCTCACTTTCCTTTCTCTTCTGGCTGACTTTCTGAAACACTTCCAGGACATACCAAATGCTCAGGTGAGCCAGATTCCATGTGGACTTTGATGCCTGTGAAATGAGACAAACATAATATGGTACCCATAGCTGATCTGAATACATCAATAACAGTAACTATGAACTTAACTAAAAAAATTCTATCTTAATATACATTTTTAAAAGTAAGTACACTGGAAATAGGGATAACAAAAATTGAAGTAAAGCATGGATGTGCTTTAATGTGTCATATACCCCAGTCATTCAAACACTAAAAATATTGCCATGAATGTATATCAGAGATGTTACTAACATCTACAACTGGTAGACTTTAAGTACAGATTATCCTCAAAAATCTGAGTAGGTCTCTCTCACAATCAGTTGAAGGACTTTAAAAGCAGAAATGATGTTTTCCTGATGAAGAAGAAATTCTGCCTATGGTCTGTAGTTTTAGGTTGTGCCCAAGAATTTCTGGCCTTCTCTTCCTGATGGCCCATTCCATAGATTTCAGAGTTGCCTAGCCAGCCTTCATAACTGCAAAAGCCAATTCCTTACAATGAATCTATTGATGTATAAGTATGTGTGTTTCTGTGTGTGTGTGTGTCTATGTATGAACTTGTGTGTGCGTGTATCCCACCAGTTCTATTTCTCTTGAGGAATACTTACTGATACAGATTTTTATACTAGAAGTGTTTTGAGAGGAAGAGAATCTTAAGAATGAGTTTTCAGAATTGATCCTGAGATTTCTGGAATGAGTTCTAGAGAAGGAACTAATGAATATTTCTAGTGGTAAAGGGGTACTGATAATCCATTGTATGTAGTAATACAGATAGACAAAATATCACCATTGGATATTCTTTACCAAACACCTATAAAAGGTAGGGCTCTACATAACTATGTATTTGATGCTGTGTAACATTTTAGTTGAACTAAAGAATATAATGGGATTGGCTGATTGCTCCTACTTGCATTGGAGAAAGTAAGGAAAGGCAATGAGGAGCTCAGTGCTCAAGCTCTGCATAAATGACTTGGAAGTTTCTATGTCTGCCCTGAAAGGAACCTTTATCTCCTGTAGGTGCAGGGCTGAAATTTCTATAACCCACACCTAGATTCTCATCCTGAGAGTGATTGAATTACAATGCAAATTGAATTCTCAACTTTATGGATATCCTCTTTTAAGGTGAGGTCATTAATTGAGAAGGAAAGGGGTCCTGAAAATTGGAATGGGAACATATGAGAAGATCCCAGTGAAGCTGGGTATAGTGAACCCCTAAATTCTGCTGAATCTTCTTTGCCAGCAGAAGCCATTCTATTTCTGTCTGAGGAGGTTAAATCTGCTTTGTCTGAAGAAGCCATAATGGCCAATCCTGAGGTAGTTGCCTTGAAAGACACTTTGATTCCCCTCAGGAACTATCTCCACCATTCCTTTTTGCTAATGGACCTATAACTACACTGAATTCCCAAAAGGCCTCAGTGGATGAGATGCAAAGTATGACCTGTGATAAAGTGTACTACACACCAAAACAACAGCATGGTTTTTCCAATTTATATAGACAGAAATGTGGGAATAGATATTAGGGGTGCAGGATAATGGTGTAAGGAAAATAAAATTGGATTGGACCAGATTTACTGATATGGGTCCACTAAGCAAAGATTCTGCATTTAATGTTGCAGCTCAAGGGGTTAGAAAAGCCTACCAGGTGGTCAGCTTGCTGAAACATAGGCCAAAAGTAATCTACACTAAATGAAGTGGAATACTGTCTTCGTATACTGCAGAGGAAGGTATCCAAAGTCTCCAGGAGATTAAAATGTTAAAATGGATTTATCATTTAAGACCTGCTCACATGCTCTGGGAGAGTCTTTTCACCAAGACTGGGAGAAATAAATTTGTGAGGGGAATCCCAGCATCTCTGAAGAGCTCTGTGGCTGCTATTCTCTGTATGTCAGAAATTACACTGGGAGCTGCTACCTGCTACTGAACTCTGATCTCTAAATTCAGTGGGGATAATTAGATCCCAGAGTGGGAGAATTCAAGTGGCACAACCTTATTGCTAAAGACAAGGTGGGCGTGGTTACCAGGATAGTGAAAATCAAAGCAGTAGTAATCAGAGTAATGTGATTGTCAGAAACCTATGGTGTTGGCTAATTGATCATGGACTGTAATTGAAAGTAAAAAAGAGCATGTCTAGAAAACAGGAGATCCCTTTGGGGTCTCTTAATGCTACTATACCCTGTGATTAAAGTCAATGGAAAATTACAACAATCCAATTAAGGCAGGACTGCTAATGGCCCAGACCCATCAGGAATAAAGGTTTGGTTCACCCCACCAGGCAAAGAACCATGACTAGCTGAGGTGCATGCTGAGGGCATAGGGAATATAGAATGGGTAGTGGAGGGATGCCTGGGTGACTCAGTCAGTGAAGCGTTTGCCTTCGGCTCAGGTCATGATCCCAGGATCCTGGAATTGAGTTCTGCATCGGGCTCCTTGCTCAGCGGGGAGCCTGTTTCTCCCTCTGCCTGCCGCTCCCCCTGCTTGTGCTCTCTCTCTGACAAATAAATAAAATCTTTTTTAAAAAAATAAAAGAATGGGTAGTGGAAGAAGGCAGTTATAAATATTAGCTATGTGGCTTAAACCATGTGGCCAATTGCAGAAATTAAGACTTCAATGTTATAATGTCTTCCTCATTCTGTTATGTATATGTTTGGGTGTATGCATAGCAAATATTTTTGTTTTCTTTTCTCTTATTCCCTTACCATATAACATAAGATGTAGTAATAATAGTTAACTTTACATCATTGTATTTAATTTACAGAATATCAACGAGAAGATTTAACATCATCCGAGGACTGTGTATTCTCTTCGAGGGAAAGGAAAGCAGGAAGGAAGACAGTCAGTCAGGTAAGATGAAAGAGGAAATATTTAATTTCCATGAAGATGTTCATCCAATATTTAATAGTGGTAGAAGAGATTCTCACAAATTCTAAAATGCTAAGACATAAATTACTCATCCTAATGTTTAAGAGTATGCTTCCATGTGAAACTAATAATTTTGAAGGGGAAGAAACAGGAAACAGTGGAGACTTGTATCAGATTAACTTAAGGTGTTTTTTCCCTTTCCTTTCCTTTTTGTTTAACATAAACACCCCATGACTCCTGGAATAGTTGTATAAGGTCCTCCTCCCCACCAATAATTGCCTAATGAACCACAGAGCTCTACCCTCCTAGACCTCTTAGAGGAAAACGTAGGGTTGAAAATCACTGACCTAGACCAGGTGACTCAGCTCCTGCAACATGAATTCAGAATGCTGGGGTAGTCCTGGGGCCAGAGAAGACCAAACATGAACCTGAGAAAGTTGGCTTTCACGTTGGAGAAAATCCACAAATTCTGGGAGGATTTTCACCATACTCGGTCTCTAGATACGGGGTTCTCTTCTCTTGTGCTAGACCCCATATGAAACTGCTGCTGTGGAACAAAAGAGATCTCCAAGCCTACTCTGTTCAAAATCCATATCCTGAGGGCTGGAGGAGACAAAGCTAGAAGCAATAGCTTCTGGCTTAAAACTCTAGGCTCTTGTCACTGGAAGTTACAACTCTTCTAGCAACGCTGCCACTTGCAGTAGCTGATGGCACTCAGGTCCTCTTTCTGAATTTGAGTTTTCTCACCTATAAAAAGATGAATGGGAACAGGTAGATAAAATGCAAAGGCATTACTATGTGAAGGCTCTATCATGGGCTAAAGAAAAGCCTGCTGAGTTATTTTCCATTTACTTGACGTAGGAGTAGACTGGTTTGAGATGGAGAGCAGGAGTATGTGTACATTCCTTTGTCTGACTCCAGGGGGCAGCAGCTTCTTGGGTAAAGCGAGGTCAATAAGCAATAAGACCGCTTATAGGGTATACTGTCATCTTCCATCTCTTAAACCCTAAGGTAAGGAGACAGGTCCACCAAAAAGGGCTTTACAAAAGAAACATAAAATCTTCAAAAATCATGCTCCAATTCTCAAGAAACTATGGCTCCCAGGAAATTCTCAGAACATGAAAATCATTGGTGCAATGACAATATTTCTCCTGGAGGGTTTTCCTTAGATTTTCCTGGATGGGTTTTTGGTGAGAGCAGATTTATTTTTAACAAGTGCACACACATCACATCCTCTTGCTTGACGACAAGGACTTTTTATTTTTCCAAAATGTGCTTAGAAAGCCCCAAAACCAGAGAAACAGGACTAGGAGGCCTGATGTTACACAATGCATTACAAGCCACAGTCGACTCTGTTCTGGTTCCCAGTCCCTCCTGTTAAGACAGCACTGTGTTGCATTAGCACTCAGGAGCTTCCTGCCTAGTAGCAAATCCACACCTTTACCCTATTTTTCCATGTTCATTAGTGGGAAGGAAGAAAGGAAGGTAACTCAAGAGGAGAAGACTCAGATAATTCTAACAGAATTGCCAGCTTTTAATTTTTCTTCCCCTTGTGTGGCTTTCAGCCCAGTGTTTGCAGCGGGAGGCTTTGAACTTCTTGCAGCTAGGAAGTTGAAGTTTCTGAAGGAATGAATATGCAGGGCACACATAATCTACAATTTATTAGCCTGTTTCACTAGTCATTACAGAGATTTGATTGTAATGCTTAGTGGCATTAACATCCTCTCCACATCTCCCTAACAACATTTATGGTCAGTAATAATATTAGTTCAGTCTCTGAGCTGTGCTCTGCAGAATGAATCTGCTAGGGCTCATCTTGCCTCATTACTCCTAACAGGACTCCCATAGTCGTGTCACACTCCAGTGACACACCAGACAGAACGACAGCTTTTAAATATTTTCTCTGACATACTTCATTTGAAATGCTAGCCTTTCTATTAGTGCTATGCTCCAGGAAGTGATAGATTAAAGAAGAGCTGCTTCTCTAGGTGGACGTGGTCTGAGTAAGGTGTCACAACAGTATTGGAGGGCTAGAGAAGACTTGCAGGAAATACGTCCAGGAAAGCCCCCTTTAAAGGCATTTCCTCAGCGCAGGTGGACACCGTTGGTGCTCCATCCACACGGAGCACTGTGCACCCATTCCCTAGCTTCTGCATACCTTGCTACTAAGAGCTGTCTCCTGCCACTGTGGACACTGCAGCTGCCCAGACCCTGCCCCACAAAGGAGCCCATCTAATGACCGACTGGTGCAGAAGAACAAAAGCCCAGCTCCTTGGCCTTGAGGCTGGATGAAGTCTGAGGGGTCACTTATGCTCCAGAGTCCCTCGCAGGCTCCAGCCGCAGCTGGGGTCTCACTTGGAATCATACCCGTGCCGGCTCCCTCCCTTTCCCTTTCCTGCTTTCATGCTTACCGGCCTCTCCAGGGAGCCCTTCCTTGATAAATCACTTTAACGGGAATGAATGTTTGACTCAAGGTCCGCTTCTGGGAGAAACCGAACCCGGATGCATTAGGCAGGCTCTTGGCTCTCCAGCTGTGTGCAAGCCTTGTGGCTGGCCATTCTACTCCTGAATTTGCTCCACTACAGCAAGATCACCTAGAAGCCCAAACTGTGTATCCTCCCAAACCTCTCTACTTCCACCCAAAGCCCAGGGTCCTCCAGCAGCTTGGGTCTCCTGTCCAACACAGCCTAAAGGAATCAACTTTTTTTTTTATATTGCTTACTACTGCCTTTTAGGTATGTACTTCCTTTCGCCTCCTCACCAACCATTTCAAGTACATACTAGTGGAACTATTTTATTCATTTGTTTGTTTGTTTTTGATAGATTTTTTTATTGAGGTATAACTGACATAGAACATTGTATTAGTTTTAGGTGTATAATATGATTCAGTGTTTCTATACATTGCAAAATCATCACCACAATAAGCCTAGTGAGCATCTGTCATCATATGGCCACAAATTTTTTTCTTGTGATGAGAATTTTTAAGATCTAGTCTCTGAGCAGCTTTTAAATATGTGCTATAGTATTATTAACTATAGTCACCATGCTGTACATTACATCCCCAGGACTTATTTAGCCTTATTTTTATTTTTTAATTACTTTTTTTTTTATATGAGTGTCATTGACACACAATGTTACTTTAGTTTCAGGTGTACAATATAGTGATTTAACAAGTTTAAACATCATGCTGTGCTCACTGCAAGTGCAGCTACCATCTGTCACCATTCAATGCTGTTACAATACTATTGACTATATGCCTTATGCTGTGCCTTTTATTCCTGTAACTTATTCATCCCATAACAGGAAGCCTATATCTCCCATTCCCCTTCACCAAAAAAACTACTGGAAATAATAAATGCATTCAGTAGGGCGGCAGGATACAAAATGAATACCAGAAATTGGTAGCGTTTCTATATACTAATAATGAGGTAGCAGAAAGAGAAATTAAGAAAAGAATAAAATACCTAGGAATAAACTCAACCAAAGAGGTGAAAGACCTGTACTCTGAAAACTATAAAACACTGATGAAAGAAATTGAAAATGACAGAAACAAATGGAAAGATATTCCAAGCAAGGAGTGTAAGAATTAATATTGTTAAAATGTCCACATTATGCAAAGCAATCTTCAGAGTCAGTGCAATCCCTATAAAAATACCAATAGCATCTTTCACAAAACTAGAACAGATAATACTAAGGTTTATATGGAATCACAAAAGACCCAGAATAGCTGAAAAAAATCTTGAGGAAGAAAAACAAAGCTGGAAGTACTCTAATTCCAGATCTCAAGATATACTACAAAGCTGTAGTGACCAAAACAGTATGGTACTGGAACAATAGATCAGTGGAACAGAATAGAGAGCCAGAAATAAACTCACAATTATATGGTCAATTAATCTATGACAAAGGAGGCAAGAATATACAATGGAACAAGGACAGTCTCTTCAATAAATGGTGCTGGGAAAACTACATGTAAAAGAATGAACCTGGACTACTTTCTAACACTCTCCACAAAAAACTAGGCCTATTTTATAACTTAGGAAACTGTAAGTTCAGAAAGATTATACAAATTAAATAAATTCCCACACCCAAAAGATGCAAGGCCATTAAGCCAAGCTTTTCACTCCAAGTCCAGTGAATTTCTCACATATTTTGCTACAGTGACCTAGGACATGATGTTCCCAGCTGAATATAAGTAATGCCCATATAAGCCACATCATGATCATGTCTGCAACAGGACAGAGACGAGGCCAGTCCATAGCCACAAAAATGACTAAACATCTCTTTTGACTAACATGAGTGACTGTTTCTTTACCAACAACAACCTTAGCCTCACTTTGGCCTTCCTGCCTTCTAGACAAAATTTACCCTAATTTCTTGACAGCATCTAATCTAGAAGCAGCTCCTGCTTCCTTAATTTCCCCTTAGATTCATCCAAAGCCCAAATCCTCTCAGAAGCCCTCCCTCCCAATCCTCCTTACTATAATGCTCTCAGGCTTTCTCTAAATTCTATTCTCCTTTGCAGCAGCAACCTAAATCAACCAGCCTTCCTTTACTTTAGGTATGTTCCTTATGGTAACTTTATCTAGGTTTTATCACCCAACAGGTTATTTTTCAAAATAATTTCTTCTAAGAATAATTATGCCATTGCCTAGCACCATGTTTCATGAAACGTTGGGCTCTATTAATTGTAAAAAGCACACGTACCCATAAAAATAAGAAAACATTCTGCCAATCAAACTATGATATAATGACTTTATGATAGACCTGTGCAAGACATGAGCCATTCACATCAGCTTCTTGTGGCTTTGGTTTATGTTTTTGTTTTGTTTTCACGTACTCCAAGGGACATGACCATTTCTCATGACTTCAGTTGCATTGGTTGGCATAAGATAGATAATACTTTTACTGGTGCCTCAGTAACAAAATTTTGCTACTTTACTTATATCTTCCTTTTTTAATTCCCATAAAGCAGCTGGCTTGACTCTGCAAGAAAATGTGGAATTTTGTCCATTCCACTCACATCAAATATTTGCCTCATTAATATTGAATTTATACCCCAAAGGTCTATTATGCATTTTTGCCTTCAAAATATTTCAAGGTCAAGTTATTGAAGACAATTTAAACAGAACACAGTACCAACATGATACATAAAGTATATGAAGTGATGACCAAGTTTTCTCAGGTATAGGCAATGCTGCTAGGTACTAACTTTCACCCAACCCACCGGGATTGTCAAAAGCAAGATGAATCATGATTTGGGCAATATTAGAATGTGGAAAAACAGGCATCTTAGCATTGATGAAATATATGAATGTAGCTGCAATTAGTTTTTATTTTGAAAAGGATTTTCCATCATACTATTTTATAATTAAGTACAAAATAGAACAAAGACTTTTTATAAAAAGGAGTAGAAGAAAATAGGAATGGGGTTAACTGTTCTTTCAACTAAAGGAATCACATGAAGGCACATAGTGTTCCGTGTTTTAGAAAAAGAGAAAATAACATTTACATCTATAGAGACAAAGTATTTAATGCTGCTTTTTCAATGCATATTCAATTATGTTGTTTGAAAAAAAAAGTGAACTTCAAATAAATGTCATGCATGTATTCCATGTACATAGAGGGTTGAGAAAGGGAGATGCTTGGGTTAGATGGAAGAGGATTTCCCTTGACTCCACTCCATGCCATGAGTCAACTGCTTCCCAATCTCATCCCAACCGTACTGACCCCAATACGGGGTGACATTGTACCCAATACTGGATGACCTACCCATTTGACTAAGGTCAAACCTTAGTATATATGGTGGATGTTATTGGCACCCCACCCAAACCCCCTTTATTGGGCTGTTTTACCCATTCCTCAGCTGCATGAATACTGGCTACTAATAGCTCAGGGCAGTCCTCTACTTTAATTTACCTTGGACAACTTAAGTCATTTCACCTGTAGGTAGGTAGAAAGAGGTAAATAGGTAAATTGGTTACTCCCCCATCCCCTGGAAATGGCCTGCTGCCAATGATTTCAGCCAATGATATTAGGGGGCAGTACAAATCAGCTCTCCCTTGCCCCAAGGTGGGAATGACACTGTGGTGCAATTCACGCTCCAGAGCTTTCCATGAGATTATACTTAAAACCTAGACTCCTATCCTTATTTAATCCCTTCTCCTGCCTTAACTTGCTGCCTTCACTTCCCCTGTCCACATCTCCCTTGAGAGCCTCCCCTCTTAGTAAATCACCCGGACAAGAATCCCCACATCTAGCTCCAGACCCAAGGGAAGCTAAGACAAAAGTAAACCTGATCCCAAAGGTCTTTGCATTTTCATCTTTCTCTCTATGTGCAGTTGGTTTTGCTCACAGCATCTAAAGCAGGAAGACAAACCTGGCTTCACCTTACCAAAATTAACTCTGCATCTGCTGTCTCATGGGGAGAAGCAACTTCAAGCTGCATCCTCTATCCATCTACCCTGGAGTAAGGAAATAAAGAAATAGCGACTTCTCAGCCACTGCCTAGAGATAATTTCGGAGCTTACAGAGAAAGTCTTAAGGAAAAGTCACTTTGGAAACCCTGGACTTTCCGACATCTATCTATCCTTTTAGTAAGTATCATCTTCTATGTGGTTTTAGAAGGAGGCTCTTTTGAGTCCCATCATCTATGTACTTGTCCCATCCCTCAGGCCAGCTGTGTTGTGATTGCAGACCTACTTGTGCACAGCTCTGTTTTGCCTCCTTCCCTCCTCACGGTGCTTATTTTTCCTAACTCCCTTCTTTTGCCTCATTCAGCAATAATTTGTTGGTTGCTTTTACTCTGGACAGTTCTGAAGACAGAGCCCCCAAAGGATTTGAATCAAAAAGTCTCTCTGTTAGGGAAAAAAGAAATATCCTTTTTATTAAGAGACCTAAACATTTCTTTGACATAATGCTTGCTAAAGTTTAAACTCATTTATCCTCCTTTCTCAATACTTTATTTCCATTAAGAAAAAAACACCTTGTTTTCTTTTTGGCAGTTGATTTTAATTATCATTGTATCACAATCATATAATAGATGTTCAGCTCAAATTACTATTATATTTCATTCCCTAAGATTTTTCACTCTTTAAATTTCACTTTGTTCCTTCCACATCATCTATGCTGGCATGTTTATCTTTTTCTTATGTTCAGTCCCTGATTTATAGTTCTCAAATTCGTAGGAAATTTATATAAAATATAAATATTTAAAAAAATATGAGAAGAAATAAATTCTCTGAAATCCACTGTTTTAGGAGTTCTTTTTGATCCAACTAGTTTCTCTTCTTGGTTTTATAAAGGGCAGTGATTTGGGTAAGATTTTAAAGTCCTAAATAAGCAGAAGGGCACCCAGCTGGTCAATCATGATGAAATAATTGACTTTGGACCCAGATCAGTTCAAGTATGGGATCACAACCTCCCCCTTGCCTCACTACCATGTCTCAAACCATTTGAATCCTTCTGCTTTTTCTCATATTCCCAAAGTGTCAGGGAGAGACTAGCCATGGATTTATTATTTTTTTTTTTTTAAAGATTTTATTTATTTGACAGAGAGAGACACAGTGAGAGAGGGAACACAAGCAGGGGGAGTGGGAGAGGGAGAAGCAGGCTTCCTGCCAAGCAGGGAGCCCGATGCGGTGCTCGATCCCAGAACCCTGGGACCATGACCTGAGCCGAAGGCAGACGCTTAACGACTGAGCCACCCAGGCGCCCCATAGCCATGGATTTAAATCAGGAGTCAAAGATCTTCTGTAAAGGACCACATGGTAAGAATTTTAGGCTTTGCAAGCCATTTGGTCTCTGTCAACTACTCAACTCAGCGTTGTGATGCAAAAGCAGACATAGACAATATATAAACAAATGGATGTGTCTGTGTTCCAATAAAACTTTACTTACAAAATGGCCAGAGGCTGGATTTGGCCCTTGGACCACAATTTGCTGAGTTAAAAGATGAGGGAATTCTGATATCTAAAGATAAAAATTCTTTGAGCTGCTATAGTCATGGGTAGAGATTTTAGAGATGCAGGGACACAGAAATGCAAAAGAAGGGTCCTGGACTTTATCCATTAATTTAACAGTATTGTTAGTTAAAGGAAAATGGGTAATAAATTCACCTTCTTACCTTTTTTTCTTCTGTGGTCTGTTGGTACCTGATATAAGAATTCTGTTTTAAAGAAACAAGGTGATGCATTCATACTAAGGTGAGAATGACTAAAGAAGCTCAAGCTTGATATATTACCATTCCCAAAGTCATTTGCAATTTAATAAGGAGACTAAGCCTACTTAGCACTGAATGGGGGAAAAAATAGGGCATGGGGGGATTTCTATCATTAAGAAACTACATCAGTGAAGGAGAAGGAGCTAACATTTATTTGGCACTTACTGGGTGCCCGTTCCTGGGTGCCAATCATATCATTCTTTTATTCATCTCAGTAATCCTGTAAGGTACAAACTATTATTATTTTCATCTTAAAGATGTGGAAACTGAAATTTAGAGTAATTGAGCAACTTGTTCAGGGACAATTACTTGGTAAGTGGCAGAGCTGAAACTCAGTCCTAACCTTTTTTCCCAAAGCCTGTTCCATACCCCACTATGGCCATTTCCAGTGACTCCAAAGGGTTCTGTTGAGTCCTGTTGAGATTCTGTTGCAAGCTATGCATACTAGAAAAAAAAATCTTTACGCACTTTTCAATACAATTTCAGAGCTTTACACTATTTTGCATGAAATGTCAAGGGCTTCACAAATCTCTCTAGATCCTGTCCTCCAGACAGCTTGATAACTAGAGTAATCAAGAGAGTAATATCAAGGACTGGAAGGATGTGGAGAAACTGGAACACTCAGATGCCTCTCTAAGGAGTGAAAAATAGTACTACTCCTTTGCAAAATTGTTTGGTAGTTCCAATAATGTTCCTTCAGAGAGAGTTTCTTTAGAAGCCCGAAATGATGTCATGTACCAACTGCCTATTGACCCTTAGACCCAGCATATTAATTTTGTGTGGCCCTAAAGATACCAAACCAGCTTTTCAGTTGTGTTGAATGGAGAAAAGGAGGATGAGAGAGGGGAAATCTTTTTTGGAAATTTGTTTTTTGAATGTTTTGTATTTATTATACATTCCCATGTGCCAGAAAATGGCCTTCATGTTTTCAATGCACTGTGTCATCTAATACTCAAAACAACTCTGGGAGGTAGATGTATTATTCCAGCAGTATACGAAGGAGGATATTATGGTCCATTAGAGAGGCAAAATAACTTACCTTAAATCACACCCCTAGCAGAGAAAGAACTCAAACCATGAACATTTATTCTCCAGGGTATCTGTTCTTATCCACTTACATATCCAGAAACATTTTCCATAGACCTCTACGTGGAGCCAGACAGAGTTCTCTGTGTCCTACTTTTATAAAAACAACTGGCAACCTCTGTGATGAATATTTGTACTTTAAAGTGTCTGGTATTTGTGCTGTATACATTGTCATCATTAAAAAATGTGAAGGTAAATATTTATAAACAGCTGGTAAGGAAACTAGACTTGTGGGGAGGAATTTTGAACTCAGACTGCTGCTTGGAGGTTCTCTTTTTAAAATGGAAATATACAGACTGACTCTAAATAGAAACCTTTCTCCTATTTCAATTCCTGCCTCTCACCACCCAACTAAGGCTTCTTTAGAATTCAGCACTAGGTCCCCAGGAAAACCACTGCTTTGAAAAAGCTTAGCCACAATGAAATACTACTTCTCACCTGCTACAATAGCTAGAGTAATCAAGAGAGTAATATCAAGGACTGGAAGGATGTGGAGAAACTGGAACACTCAGATGCCTCTCTAAGGAGTGAAAAATAGTACTACTCCTTTGCAAAATTGTTTGGTAGTTCCAATAATGTTAAATTCATTTACCTACCCTACAACTCAGAAATTTCATATCTACATATTTACCCAAGAGAAATGATAGCATATAGCTATCCAAAGAAATGTATAAGAATATTCATTGCAGTTGTATTCTTAAGAGCCACAAATATCTATCAACCAATGAATACAGAAACAAATCATGGTATAGTCCTACAATGGGATGCTGCTCGACAAAGGAACATCCTACTAATACTACTGATAACATACTACTACATGGATGAACATCGAAAACATTGTTCTGAGCAAACAAAGCCAGACCAAAAAGACTGTATCCTGTATCATTTCATTTATATGACACTCTAAAAAGTGAAAACTCATCTGACAGTTGGAAAGTAGATCAGTGGTGTCCTGTGATGGGTGGGACATTAAAGCAAAAGGGCTTGAGGGAATTTGTTGAAGTGATGAGTGTATCTGCACCTTGTTCTGAATCTTGATGGGCAGAGGGTACCATGGGTGTACATACTTGTCAAAGTTCTTTGATACATATACTTAAACATCTGTGTATTTTATGTAAATTACACCTTAATAAAATAAGAGTACTGGAAGGAAAACAAACCAGTTTGGACGATGAATGTCCATCCTTGGAAGACTCAGCTGACAGCCTGGTTTCCTAAGGCACAGGCCCCCACAGATGCTTACAGCCCCTTGCAGTTTCCTTGGCTGGTCCCCGCTGGTACATGGGAGGGTCCAGGCAGGAAACAGGCACCTTTGAAGACCTATATGGCCTCACTGCTCTCTGAATGAAGCCAGAAGTCTTTGCATACTTGCAAATTTCAAACAGCGTCTTGACTTTCCTCATGTTTACTTCCTGGAGTCCCAGACCTGAGAAATGACTGTGAAACCCTCACAAAGACACTTTGTTTTGGTGGCTTCAATTTCCTTCATTGCTGATCTGGTACTGGTTTGGACTACACTTGGGGATTCCTCGGAGGCCTGGGAGGAGTTGAAAGGGGCATGCCATTACAAGAAGGTACATACCAGAAGATACATATTGTCAGCGGAAGCTCTCCCTCTGTGATTCTGATAAGCCCCTTCCTTGGTAGCAACTCCCTCGCAGAGGAAGTGCACTGGGCAGAGGAGCAGAGCAGAAGTAAATGTCAAGAACCACAGTCTTCAGAAGGGAAATACCTCTGACAATTTCCATGCAGTCGTCCAGGCTGACTAACCCTCCAATATGCCTAATGAATTTAGAGACATAGCACTTTGATTTACATAATAATATTTTTAAAAACACGATTGCTTTGGGGAATTGTCTTCCTTTTTTTTCCTTCCTCGAACTGAACTGTGAGTTACAAATACCCTCCCAGAGAGCCTCAGAGGAGACAAATTTGGCAGAGGAGAGAGAACATAGAACAATCCATGCCTTGCAAATGCCAAGAGGAAGGCATTTAGCTAGCAAGTCAATCCTTAACGGTGGCATTGGAGGTTAGGGCAAGGATCTTAAAAACCACTTTGTGTAGAGGTAAAATGCATTCCCCTCTCCTGGAAAACGATGCTGCCACGTGTGGGTTTATCTTGCCTCTTGGAGGCCCTCTAGTCCTTCAGAAAGCAGAGCTGCGAGGGGACAGAATGCTTCACGGTGGTGGTTGTGTGGCTGCCAAGAGGGCAGCGTGCGTGCAGCTCTGCAGAGAGGCAGGATAACAGAGCCCAGGAGCAGCGACAACCTTCCTCAGTGCACCTGTTCTTCCTCTCCTTGCATCGGGAATGTGCCACTTTCCCCCACCTCATGCTGCTTTCCCCTGTGTGGCTCCATTTTGTCTTTCCCAATGGCAGATGCCCGCTGCCTTCCTCCCAGCACTCACAGGGCACTGGGGGTGGGGCTGGCCTTGTCAGGCTCATCCCTCACTCCAGCTCATTCCTGCATCCCAGCTATCAGTCTGCAGCAGGTGCTGTGACATTATGACAAACCCTCAGTGACTGGATGCCTCACACGCAGTGTCTCAGTGTTGCCGACATCTCATCAATCATGACCTTGATTATGCCACTCTGGGTCCCTGGGCTCAACTTTGGGCTCCAAACAGAATTTATTGCAGCTGAACATGCTTCTTTCCAACGTGGGCATGGCCATCTTGTTTACAATAGCATAATCCAGCTAGAAGATCACACTTGCCCATGCCAATTGCCCAACCTTTGGTTTGTCAATATCACAGTTAGGTGTGCATCGGGCACAAGAGCCTGCTGGGGAATTCTGCTTTCCCCCATCCTCCCACCATTTGCTGCAAGTGAAGGATGCACTTCATTGTCCCTCAGAGTGCTGTATTTGAGGGAAAGCCATGACTGCCAGTGTATGATTACTGATAACAATAGATCCTCTCATGGAAAGGGAAGCAAAACTCTACTCTGGTAATGATTGAAAGCTTGGTTCTAACTAGCTGCCTACATGCATGAGGTTATTTACCAGTTAGCATTTGTTGAGCTGGTAGTCTGTGACCAGCCACGTGTGTGAGACTATTTGAGGGTGCACAGATAAGAAAAATATGTTTGTGGCCCAGGAGAACCTCAAAATCTACCTAGGGAGATAACTATGCAAACATTTATGTAGCAATGTATTGACCCCAATTCTTTGCCTGGTAATGAAGGCAATCTAGAACCTGACCAGAGTAGACAGGTCCCTCACATGGTTTCTCAGTTAGTTCACTCCCTTTCCCTGGAATGTTCCTTGTCTTTTCTTCCTTTAGACTTAGGCTAATGTCATTGTCCTCATCTGGGGCCCCACTCCCCACATATTTCTCTAAGTCAGAGATCAGCAAGCTTTTTCTGTATAAAGCCAGATTGTAAATATTTTAGGTTTTGTGGACCAAGAAGCACAACTATTCTTGCTGAAGGGTTAAGAGTCTTGTTTACATTTACACTTAAGATTGTAAAAATCATTATTAGCTCATGGACCATGCAGAAATAGGTGGCAGGCTGGATTTGGCCTGAGGGCTGTAGTTTGCTGACCCCAATCTAAATCCTATTTGTCTTTTAAGACCTAGCTCAAACTCCAGTTGCTGTGTGAAATATATTTGACACTCCGAATCCAAAATTCTCCTCTCTCTTAGGAATGTCTAATTTATGCAATTTGTAGAGCAGGCATTCTTACATTTATGAATGCCTCTATCAGGCAGTAGAGTTGGAGGAGAAAATAGAAATTTTAAAATCAAACAGAATAATGCTCAAATTCTGATTTCTCAACTTACAGTTGAGTGGCACTGTGAAAACGACTTAAATTCTCTGAGAACATGATCAAAAGGAAATACATCAAAATATGTTTATATCTATATAAGAGGTAGTATTTTTTTTTCATTTCCTTACCTAGGTTTTCTAAAATTATTCACATCAAATATGTACCCCTTTTATAACACAAATATGCTGACTACCTAATCCACAAGGTTATTTGTACTAAATAAAATATGTCTGAAATGTAAAGGCTCAGTAAATATTTTCTTTCATCTCTTCATGAATTCTTACTATATTCTCATAAAGGGTGCATGTCTTATGTTCAAAACTAAATTGCATTTTTTTTTAGCACAAAGATACTATCTCATACTTTAAGCCATTCATAACACTTAATTGAGACCCTATATTAAGCTGGTGGTCAGAATTAGTTGCTATTAATTTAAAAGATACCTAAAACTCCAGTACACTAAAGCTTTTCAAAAGAATTTTCTCTATTCCTTTCTATTTGTCTACTCTTCAGTCTAATTCAGTCTGTCTTCTCTCACCCTCACTTCAGCAACCTCCATGTCTCTACATCCACTGAACATATTTCAGGGCCCATCTCATTTGTACAGTCCATAGAAAGTACAACAGTGAGAGTGAATTGTAATGTAAACTATGGACTTTGTGTGATAATGATGTGTCAATGTAGGTTCATCGATTTTAACAAAAGTACCACTGGGACACAGGGTGCCAATAATGGGCACTGGATTCAGTGCTTTTTGATACCTCAATTGCTTTGAATTTCACAATATCAGGCTTTCCTGGGTTTCCTCCTTACTCTCTTATCCCTCCATTTCTATCTCATTCATAGGATCCTTGTCATTAGGAGACCATTAACCATGGGCATTTCTGAAAACATAGTCCTTGCTATTATCTCCCTATGCCCCTGGTTTCAAATAACATGTATACATAGATGTGTCACACAATTTAACCTCTCTCGAAGATCTCCAAGGTCTAGCTCAGTTATCTCACTCAGAGTCTCCTCAAAGTCAATATGACTCATGCTAAATCCATGGCCCAGGCTAATAACCCAGGCCTGCCTCTTAAGCTGGTCTTCCCTCTGAGTTTTCTATCTCAAGGAAAAGTGTCACCATTCTTCCTGTCAAAGAAGCCAGAAACCTGGGAATTATTCTGAACACTTACCTACCTCTCATCTCAATAGCTAATTCATTACCAAGATCTGTAGATTTTATCTCTTTTATAAATCTTGAATAATTCTCCCTCTCTTTTTTATGGTCAATGCCATCATTGTAGACCAACTAGAGTCATCTGATACCTAGATGTTATGCCACATTACCTCTGCTTCTCTGCTCTTCCCCATCTGTCTCTACATCACAGAGCAATGTTCTTACATCCCAAATCCAAATGTGAGATCACATGATCTCCTCACTTAAAAACTCCTATTTATCCTTCATATCAATGTAAGTGTCCATTCCTGAGAGAAAGCATCTGTTAACTCCATCTTCTAGAGCTTAACCTCAAACTGATTATTTCTCCTTTGGAGCTCTTGTTTCAGCATATAATTAACCACTCAGTAGGATTATTATCTGATAGTTTATCTCCTGTCCTTTCTAGACTACAGGATGTTTGAGAGCATGTAATGCTTCTAGGTTTGCTGATTACTGAAGCTCAAACATATGACTTGGAAAATAACAGTGCCTGGAAAATAACAGGCACTCAATTAATATTTGTACATTAATAAATGGATGGACACAACAGAAAGGATGATGGAAAGAACTTGGCTAATAAATCTTTCCAGATTACCTGAAGATTCAACCATTAAGCAGTGTTAAGTTAAAGTATGAATGGTTTTATTTAAATAAATGGAGTATTTGGGAAGTTCTAACCTTCACCATCCATTCACATGGAGTTCAAACGCTTTTTTCCAGATTATGTCACCCATCACTTTATGCCATCAGTCCTTTTTGATGGCAGATACAGATACCCATTTAGAAGAACTTCCCAAGAGAATTGCCCTTTGCTGTTGCAAGTGACTGACTGTGGCCCACTGGAGGGATAAGTATAACAGCATTGCTATCTTAAATCTCAGTGCAAAAAACTCTAGTGTCTCCAGAGACAGAGATGAAAGCCACAGGCTGGGCAAAAATATTTATGAAAGACACATCTAATAAAGGACTGTTATCCAAAATATACAAAGTACTATGTTTTTTAAAGATTTTATTCTTAAGCAATCTCTACACCCAACATGGGACTTGAACTCAACCCGGAGATCAAGAATTGCATGCTCCACTGACTGAGCCAGCCAGGCACCCCTAAAAATATACAAAGTATTCTTAAAACTCAACAATAAGAAAATAAACAACCTGATTAAAAAATGGGCAGGGGGGGAGGAGCAAGATGGTGGAGAAGTAGGAGACCTGGATTTCATCTGGTCCCAGGAATTCAGCTGGATAGGGATCAAACCATTCTGAACACCTACAAACTCAATAGGAGATGGAAGAAAGGAATAGCAGCAACTCTCTGAACAGAAAAGTGACCACTTTCTGGAAGGTAGGACGTGCGGAGAAGTGAATCCAAGGCGATATTTGCGAAGATAGACACCAGGGGAGGGGGCCTCTGTCAGCCGCTACCGGCAAGTGATAGAGCAGCGGAACACAAAATCGGAACTTTTAGAAGTCAGCTCCGCTGAGGGACGTTGCTCCAGTGGTTAAGCAGGGGGTGGAACCCTCGTGGGACAGTTGGTCTCAGGACCCTCGGGGTCACAGAAAGACCGGGGGTGCCTGAGTGCGGCAGAGCTCCCAGGTATCAGAGAGGGGAAGCCGGCTGCAGAGACGGAGCCCAGGCACGGGCTCTCAGCTCCGGGTTGTCATAAACCGTGATCCGGGGCACAGTCGGGCCACTACTCCTCCAGCAGGGACCCAACAAGCAGCAGATCCAGGGAGACTTCCCTCCCTCCCCCGGGAGGAGTGGCACGGGAGCGCACCGAAGGGATCTGCTGGGATTGGAGACTCCACGCCGAGTCGTGTGCCAGAGATAGAAATGCTCGGTCACAGACCGGGTGAGCACGGAGTGCGGCCGGAGACTGGGGAGATGGGAGTGATTGACTGCTTTTCTCTGGGGGCACACTGAGGAGCGGGCCCCAAGTTCTCGGCTCCTGTGGGGCAGAGATTGGGAGGCCGCCATTTTCACTCTCGTCCTCCAAAGCTGTACGGAAAGCTTGCAGGGAACAAAAGCTCCCAAGAGCAAACCCCAGCAGATTACTTACCCCATACCAGGCAAGGGCGGGGCTATTCTGCCTCTGGAAAAGACATTTGGGAACCATGGCAACAGGCCCCTCCCCCAGAAGATCAGCAAGAACAACCAGCCAAGACCAAGTTTACCCATCAATGAGAATGGCAGAACTCCAGCGCTAGGGGAATACTGCACATAGAATCCATGGCTTTTTTACCATGATTCATTAGTCTTTCAAAGTTAATTTTTTTTAACTGTTTTTTTTTTCTTTTTGAATTTTTCTTTTTCCCTTTTTCAGCCAACATCTTATCAATCTTTTTTTAAAAAACATTTTTATTTTGCATTTTTAGAGTCATATTCTATCCCTTCATAGTAGTTACCCTTATTTTTGGCATATATATATATAAGTTGTTCTCTCTTTAAAATTTTGAGATACAGTTTCTTCTAACAGATCAAAATATACCCTAAATCTCTAGTGTATGGCACTGTTCTAGTCTCCTGCCTAATCACATTCTCTCCCCTTTTTTTCTTTTTTTAAATCCTCTTCTTTCTTTTTTCAAACAACTTCTTATCAATTCCTTTCATAAAAATTTTTATAATTTTCATCTTTACACTCATATTCCATCCCTTCATCATATCAACCCTTATTTTTGTACATATATAAGTTTTTCTTTCATTAAAATTTTGGGAGGCACTTTCTTCTAACAGACCAAAATACACCCAAAATCTAGTGTGTGGCACTGATCTGTGCACCAGCCTGATCATATTTGATCATATTCTGTTTTTTTTGTTGTTGTTGTTCTGTTTTTGTTTGTTTTTATCTTTTTCTTTTTCTTTTTGCTTTCTTTCCCTTTCTTTTCCCCTGGCTTCAGGTCTTTTCTGATTTGTTTAGAGTATATTTTCTGGGGACGTTGTTACCCTGTTAGCATTTTGTTCTCTCATTCATTTATTCTCCTCTGGACAAAATGACAAGACGGAAAAAATCACCTCAACAAAAAGAACAAGAGGTAGTACTGACTGCCAGGGACCCACTCAATACAGACATTAGTACGATGTCAGACCTAGAGTTCAGAATCATGATTTTAAAGATACTACCTGGGCTTGAAAAAAGCATGGAAGTTATTAGAGAAACCCTTTCTGGAGAAATAAAAGAACTAAAATCTAACCAAGTTGAAATTAAAAAGGCTATTAATGAGGTGCAATCAAAAATGGGGGCACTAACTGCTAGGATAAATGAGGCAGAAGAGAGAATCAGTGAGATAGAAGACCAAATGATGGAAAATAAGAAGCTGAGAAAAAGAGAGATAAACAACTACTGCATCACGAGGGCAGAATTTGAGAGATAAGCGATACAATAAGACGAAACAACATAAGAATAATTGGGATTCCCAGAAGAAGAAGAGAGAGGGGCAGAAGGTATATTGGAGCAAATTATAGCAGAGAACTTCCCTAATTTGGGGAAGGAAACAGGCATCAAAATCCAGGAGGCACAGAGAAGCCCTCTCAAAATCAATAAAAATAGGTCAACACCACGACATCTAATAATAAAACTTACGAGTCTCAGAGACAAAGAGAAAATCCTGAAAGCAGCTCAGGAGAAGAGATCTGTAACCTACAATGGTAGAAACATTAGATTGGCAACAGACCTATCCACAGACACCTGGCAGGCCAGAAAGGACTGGCATGATATATTCAGAGAACTAAACGAGAAAAATATGCAGCCAAGAATACTAGATCCAGCTAGGCTGTCATTGAAAATTGAAGGAGAGATTAAAAGCTTCCAGGACAAACAAAAACTAAAGGAATTTGCAAACACGAAACCAGCCCTACAAGCAATAATGAAAGGGGTCCTCTAAGCAAAGAGAGAGCCTAAAAGCAACATAGACCAGAAAGGAACACAGACAATATACAGTAACAGTCACCTTACAGGCAATGCAATGGCACTAAATTCATAGCTTTCAATAGTTACCCTGAATGTAAATGGGCTAAATGCCCCAATCAAAAGACACAGGCTATCAGATTGGATTAAAAAACAAGACCCACCGATACGCTGTCTGCAAGAGACTCATTTTAGACCCAAAGACACCCCCAGATTGAAAGTGAGGGGGTGGAAAACCATTTACCATGCTAATGGACACCAAAAGAAAGCTGGGGTGGCAATCCTTATATCAGACAAATTCGATTTTAAACCAAAGACTGTAATAAGAGATGAGGAAGGGGGCGCCTGGGTGGCTCAGTCGTTAAGCGTCTGCCTTCAGCTCAGGTCATGGTCCCAGGGTCCTGGGATCGAGCCTCACATCGGGCTTCCTGCTCCGCGGGAAGCCTGCTTCTTCCTCTCCTGCTCCCCCTGCTTGTGTTCCCTCTGTCAAATAAATAAAATCTTTAAAAAAAAAAAAAAAAAAAGAGATGAGGAAGGACACTATACCCTACTTAAAGGGTCTATCCAACAAGAAGATCTAACAATTGTAAATATCTATGCCCCTAACATGGGAGCAGCCAATTATATAAGCCAATTAATAACAAAGCAAAGAAACACATCGACAACAATACAGTAATAGTGGGGGACTTTAACACCCCCCTCACTGAGATGGACAGATCATCTAAGCAAAAGATCAACAAGGAAATAAAGATTTTAAATGACACACTGGACCAAATGGACTTCACAGACATATTCAGAACATTCCATCCCAAAGCAAAGGAATACACATTTTTCTCTAGTGCCCATGGAACATTCTCCAGAATAGATCACATCTTACATCACAAATCAGGTGTCAACCAGTACCAAAAGATTGAGATCATTCCCTGCATATTTTCAGACCACAGTGCTTTGAATCTAGAACTCAGTCACAAGAGGAAAGTCGGAAAGAACTCAAATACATGGAGGTTAAGGAGCATCCTAGTAAAGAATGAATGGGTCAACCAGGAAATTAAAGAAGAATTTAAAAAATTCATGGAAACCAATGAAAATGAAAACACAACTGTTCAAAATCTTTGGGATGCAGCAAAGGCAGTCCTAAGAGGAAAGTATATAGCAATACAAGCCTTTCTCAAGAAACAAGAAAGGTCTCAAATACACAACCTAACCCTCCACCTAAAGGAGCTGGAGAGAGAACAGCAAATAAAGCCTAAACCCAGCAGGAGAAGAGAAATAATAAAGATCAGAGCAGAAATCAATGAAATAGAAACCAAAAGAACAGTAGAAACCAAAAGATCAATGCAACTAGGAGCTGGTTCTTTGAAAGAATTAACAAGATTGATAAACGCCTGGCCAGACTTATCAAAAAGAAAAGAGAAATGACCCAAATCAATAAAATCATGAATGAAAGAGGAGAGATCACAACCAACACCAAAGAAATACAAACAATTATAAGAACATATTATGAGCAACTCTATGCCAGCAAATTAGATAACCTGGAAGAAATGCATGCATTCCTAGACATGTATCAACTACCAAAACTGAACCAGGAAGAAATAGAAAACCTGAACAGACCTATAACCACTAAGGAAACTGAAGCAGTCATCAAAAATCTCCCAAAACACAAAAGCCCAGGGCCAGATGGCTTCCCAGGGGAATTCTACCAAACATTTAAAGAAGAATTAACACCTATTCTTCTGAAACTGTTTCAAAAAATAGAAATGGAAGGAAAACTTCCAAACTCATTTTATGAGGCCACCATTACCTTGATCCCCAAACCAGACAAAGACCCCATCAAAAAGGAGAATTACAGACCAATATCCTTGATGAACATGGATGCAACAATTCTCACCAAAATACTAGCCAATAGGATCCAACAGTACATTAAAAGGATTATTGACCACGACCAAGTGGGATTTATCCCTAGGCTGCAAGGTTGGTTCAACATCCGCAAATCAATCAACGTGATATAATACATTAACAAAAGAAAGAACAAGAATCATATGATCCTCTCAATAGAAGCAGAAAAAGCATTTGACAAAGTACAGCATCCTTTCTTGATCAAATCTCTTCAGAGTATAGGGATAGAGGGTACGTACCTCAATATCTTAAAAGCCATCTATGAAAAACCTACAGCAAATATCATTCTCAATGGGGAAAAACTGAGAGCTTTTCCCCTAAGGTCAGTAATGTGGAAAGGATGTCCACTATCACCACTGCTATTCAACATAGTACTAGAAGTCCTAGCCACAGCAATCAGACAACAAAAAGAAATAAAAGGTATCCAAATTGGCAAAGAAGTCAAACTCTCACTGTTTGCGGATGATATGATACTTTATGTGGAAAACCCAAAAGACTCCACCCCAAAACTGCTAGAACTCATACAGGAATTCAGTAAAGTGGCAGAATATAAAATCAATGCACAGAAATCAGTGGCATTCCTATATACAAACAACAAGACAGAAGAAAGAGAAATTAAGGAGTCGATCCCATTTACAATTGCACCCAAAACCTTAAGATATCTAGGAATAAATCTAACCAAAGAGGCAAAGGATCTGTCCTCAGAAAACTATAAAATACTCATGAAAGAAATGAGGAAGACACAAAGAAATGGGAAAACGTTCCATGCTCATGGATTGGAAGGACAAACATTGTGAAGATGTCAATGCTACCTAGAGCAATCTACACATTCAATGCAATCCCCATCAAAATACCATCCACTTTTTTTAAAGAAATGGAACAAATAATCCTAAAATTTGTATGGAACCAGAAAAGATCCCGAATAGCCAGAGGAATGTTGAAAAGGAAAAGCAAATCTGGTGGCATCACAATTCCAGACTTCAAGCTCTATTACAAAGCTGTCATCATCAAGACAGTACGGTACTGGCACCAAAACAGACACATAGATCAATGGAACAGAATAGAGAGCCCAGAAATGGATCCTCAACTCTATGGTCAACTCATCTTTGACAAAGCAGGAAAGAATGTCCAGTGGAAAAAAGACAGTCTCTTCAACAAATGGTGTTGGGAAAATTGGACAGCCACATGCAGAAGAATGAAACTGGACCATTTCCTTACACCACACACAAAAATAGACTCCAAATGGTTGAAAGACCTCAATGTGAGTCAGGAGTCCCTCAAAATCCTAAAAGAGAACACAGGCAGCAACCTCTTCAACCTCAGCCGCAGCAACTTCTTCCTAGAAACACTGCCAAAGGCAAGGGAAGCAAGGGCAAAAATGAACTATTGGGACTTCATCAAGATGAAAAGCTTTTGCACAGCAAAAGAAACAGTCAACAAAACCAAAAGACAACCGACAGAATGGGAGAAGATATTTGCAAATGACATATCAGATAAAGGGCTAGTATCCAAAATCTATAAAGAACTTCTTAAGCTCCACACCCAAAGAACAAATGATCCAATCAAGAAATGGGCAGAAGACATGAACAGAAATCTTTCCAAAGAAGACATCCAAATGGCCAACAGACACATGAAAAATTGCCCAACATCACCGGCATCAGGAAAATCCAAATCAAAACCTCAATGAGATACCACCTCACACCAGTCAGAATGGCTAAAATGAACAAGTCAGGAAACGACAGATGTTGCGGGGATGTGGAGAAAGGGGAACCCTCCAACACTGTTGGTGGGAATGCAAGCTGGTGCAACCACTCTGGAAAACAGTATGGAGGTTCCTCAAAAAGTTGAAAATAGAGCTACCATACGATCCAGCAATTGCACTACTGGGTATTTACCCCAAAGATACAAATGTAGGGATTCGAAGGGGTATGTGCACCCCGATGTTTATAGCAGCAGTGTCCACAATAGCCAAGTGTGGAAAGAGCCAAGATGTCCATCGACAGATGAATGGATAAAGAAGAAGTGGTATATATATACTATGGAATATTATGCAGCCATCAAAAGGAATGAGATCTTGCCATTTGCAACGATGTGGATGGAACTGGAGGGTGTTATACTGAATGAAATAAGTCAATCAGAGAAAGTCATGTGTCATATGACCTCACTGATATGAGGAATTCTTAAACTCAGGAAACAAACTGAGGGTTGCTGGAAGGGGGGGTGGGAGTGATGGGTGGCTGGGTGATAGACATTGGGGAGGGTATGTGCTATGGTGCGTGCTGTGAATTGTGTAAGACTGTTGAATCACAGATCTGTACCTCTGAAACAAATAATGCAATATATGTTAAGGAAAAAAAAAAGGAGAAGATAGCAGGAGGTGAAGAATGAAGGGGGGAAAATCGGAGGGGGAGATGAACCATGAGAGACGATGGACTCTGAAAAACAAACTGAGGGTTCTATAGGGGAGGGGTATGGCAGGATGGGTTAGCCTGGTGATGGGCATTAAAGAGGGCACGTTCTGCATGGAACACTGGGTGTTATGCACAAACAATTAATCATGGAACATTACATCAAAAACTAATGATGTGGGGCGCCTGGGTGGCTCAGTTGGTTAAGCGACTGCCTTCGGCTCAGGTCATGATCCTGGAGTCCCTGGATCGAGTCCCGCATCAGGCTCCCTGCTTGGCAGGGAGCCTGCTTCTCCCTCTGACCCTCCCCCCTCTCATGTGCTCTCTCTCTCTCTCTCATTCTGTCTCAAATAAATAAATAAAATCTTTAAAAAATATATATATAGGGCGCCTGGGTGGCTCAGTTGGTTAAGCGACTGCTTTCAGCTCAGGTCATGATCCTGGAGTCCCAGGATCGAGTCCCGCATCGGGCTCCCTGCTCAGCAGGGAGTCTGCTTCTCCCTCTGATCCTCCCCCCTCTCATGCTCTCTGTCTCTCATTCTCTCTCTCTCTCAAATAAATAAATAAAATCTTTAAAAAAAAAAAAAAATATATATATATATATAAAAAAAAAAACTAATGATGTAATGTATGGTGATTAACGTAACAATAAAAATTTTTTAAAAATGGGCAAAAGGCCTGAACAGGCACTTCACCAAAGAAGATATACAGATGACAAGTATATGAAAAGACGTTCATCATATGTCATTAGTGGATTACAAATTAAAACCATAATGAGGGGCACCTGGGTGGCACAGTCAGTTAAGCATCCAACTCTTGGTTTCAGCTCAGGTCATGATCTCAGGGTCCTGGGATCGAGCCCCATGTCAGGCTCCACACTGAGTGTGGTGTCTACTTGAGATTCTTTCTCCCTTTCCCTTTGCCCCTCCCACTCATGTCGTGTCTCTCTCTCTCAAATAAATAAATAAAATCTTTAAAAAAAAAACAAAATAAAACCATAATGAGATACCACTACACATCTATTAGAATGGTGAAAATCCCAAAGGCTGACAATACCAAATGCTGGTAAGGATGTAGAGCAACAGGAACCCTCATTCATTGCTGGTGACAGTACAAAAATGGTACAGCCACTTTGGAAGACAGGTTAGTAGTTTCTTACAAAAATAAACTCTTACCATGTGATCATGTAATCACACTCCTTGATATTTACCCAAATGGCTTGAAAAGTTATGTTTACACAAAAACCTGCTCATGGATGTTTATAGCATCTTTATTCACAATTGCTCAAACTTGGAAGCAACCAAGATGTACTTCAGTAGGTGAATGGATAAACAAACTGTTGTACATCCAGGCAATGGAATATTATTCAGCACTAAAAAGAAATAAGCTATCAAGCCATTAAAAGATATGGAGAGAATCTAAATGCATATTACTAAGTAAAAGAAACCAATCTTAAAAGACTACATATTATTTCAACTATGTGGCATTCTGGAAAAGGCAAAACTGCAGAAATAGTAAACAAAAAAAAAAAAAATTGGTTGCCAAGGGTTCAGAGGGAGGGCGAGATGAATAGGTAGATCACAGATGATTTCTAGGGCAGCAAATCTATTTTGTATGATACAATGGTGGATACCTGTCATTATATATTTGTCAAAATCCATAGAATGTACAACACTGAGAGTGAACTGTAATTTAAACTATGGACTTTGTGTGATAATGATATGTCAATGTAGGTTCATCAGTTTTAACAAAAGTACCACTGTGATCCAGGATGCCAATAGTGGGGGAGGTTCTATGTGTTTGAGGATAGGGATTATATGGGAACTCTCTGTACTCTCTGCTCAATTTTGCTGTGAACTAAAAGCTACTCTAAGAAATAAAGTCTATTAATTAAAAAAAAATTAGTGTCATTTATGCTGGGTGGAATCAGGCCAAAGTTAAAATTCACATAAACCCACATCTTTTGCTTACTTTCTCCTGCCCTGTTCTACTTCTCCCTCTCCTTTCTTCTGAGATCATTTATTATGTCCTGAGATAATAAATCACTTGGGCAAAAATCCCCATCTCAGCCTCTGCTTCTAGGGAACCAAACTAAGGCAGAGCTGTAGGTGTGGCATGCATTACTACTGACATGTGCAGGCATTTTCTTCTACTTAAAAGACTGGGAAATAACAAAGTGATTCTTGATGTAGAAGAAAAATATTTAACAGAAGTCTCGAATATAGGTGCTGGTAGAAAAAAGGAGGTCTGGAGAGAGTAGAAAAGAAATTTCATCCACATTACCACCACAACACCTAGGAAGATGGAAATATGCCAAAGACAAGTTCTGCCTACTTTAAAGAGTTGTCTGGGTGCCAGCTCCTAATTCTATAGGAAGGAAACAAAATGCTCTCAATTCCTTTCACTCACTGTATTTGTTTCCTGTGGCTGATGTAACAAATGATCACAAACTAGGTGGCTTAAGATAACAGAAATTTATTCTCTCGTACTTCTGGAGACCTGAAGTTCAAAATCAAAGTGTTGACAAAGCCATGGTTCCTCTGAAGGCTCTAGAGGAGAATCCTTCCTGTCTCTTCCAGCTTTGTGTGGCTCCTGGGAATCCTTGGCTTCCTAGGCTTGTGGCCACATCACTCTAATTTCAGCCTCTGACTTCACGTGACCTTCTCCACTGTGTCTGTCTTCTTCTCTGCGTGTCTTTTAAAGGACACATTTCACCAAATTTGGGGTTCATCCAGATAATACAGGATGATCTCAAGGTCCTTGATTTAATCACATCTGCAAAGATCCTTGTTTCAAACAAGGAAACATTCATACATTCCAAGGATTAGGAGGTAGACCTATCCTTGGTGTGGGGGGGCATCATTCTGTCTCCTACATTCACCAAATTTTTCCCTAATTCTATATAATATTTCTTATGTTTTTATATCAAGTTACAGTCTGCCTAGATCTTTCAACTAAACAACCTATTCATTACCATAACAAACATAAGGACAATAATACCCACTGTTAAATCTTGCCCTTTGTGACAACGTGGATGAACCTTGAGGTCATTATCTTAAGTGAAGTAAGTCAGGCAGGGAAAGATAAATACAGTATGATCTCATTTATATGTGGAATCTAAAACAAAACACAAAGTAACCAAGCTCATAGACACAGAGAACAGATTGGTGGTTGCCAGAGGTCGGGGGTAGGGATGGGAAAATGGGTGAAAGTGGTCAAAAGGCACAAACTTCCGGTTATAAATAAATAAGTCACGGGGACATAATGTATAGCATGGTGACTATAATTAGTAATACTATATTGCATATCTGAAAGTTGCTGAAAGATCTTAGAATTTCTCATCATAAGAAAAAAACCTTGTAATCATGTATGGATGTTAACTAGACTTCTTGTGGTGATCATTTCAGGATGTATACAAATATTGAATCATTTGTACACCTGAAGATAATATGTGTTATGTCAAATATACCTCAATAATAAAAAATACCCATTGTTTAATGCATTTTTCTTATGTCCCAGACATACCCTGTGAGATATTATCATTCCTATTTTACAGCTGAGGACACTGAGGCTGGAGTGAGCTTTAATTTTTCACCTTTACTATTGCAACCCTGGTATTTCTATTGTGCTTCTGTCCCCTGTAGGACCTAGAATCAGAAGGCTCTCCAACAAGAAGGAATTCACTTTGATCCCTGGGTTACTATTTTGAGTACAAGGCAAAGAGTAATATTCTTAGGAGCACAGTAGATTTAGAAGAGTTTAGGTTGGCTTGGACGGACCCTCATTTGCAGTTTAGAGTGTCCTATTAGAAGGAACAAGTGTTCTGGGTCCTGCAGAAGTAGCTGGAGTCCTCACGGTGTTCTCTTATTAGCTTCCTGAATTTGGGCAAGTCACAAATTTTTTCTAAGACTGATTCCTAACCCATTAAATTCCCACATTCCCACAGGGCTCACATGACTGTTTAAGAAATAATTGAGTTAAAAGCAGAATCACCTTCATCGGACCCAGTACACATCAATACCCGTATTCTTCCTTATGTATTTGCAGGAAGAAGGCACCTGGAGAGCTTCACATTCTCCACCCATTAATGCTCGACAGAGATCTCCCACCCTCCTCAGTCCTGGCTTCCTTCTCCAACACACAGCTAATAAAGAAAACTGAGATCCTATGAGAACATAAATTTTCCCTTCTCATTTCAATTGTTGCTTCCCCTGCTTTTATAGAAGTCCTTTTCTTGAATTACACTCATTTCTAAAGGATCACGAGTCTACATCTACCTGAGTTACAGAGTAGAGGCTTTTTTTCCTCCTTACCACCCCCCACCATCACCACCAAATGGCTAAGATTTAATGTATGAACATCTTAAACAAGAGAGAGAACAAGTTCCCTGTTTTGCAGAAAAAGAGTCATTCAGCAAATCAAGGTCACCATTAAGAGGCTTCAGTGGCCTTGCCAGCCTTACCCCTCCAAGTTTGGAGCCCAGACCAGCAGCCCCAGTAGCACCTGGGGGCTTGAGAGGCACACGCATCGACAGCACACACCAGAGCAGCTGAGTCAGAACCTCTACCATGCGGCCCATGAGTCTGCCCTTAACAAGCCCTACGGGTGATTCTGACACACACTAGAATTTTAGAAGCACTTTGGTACAGTAGTGGTTCCCAAACCCGAGCATGCATCAGACTCACCTGGAGGAGGTTGTTAAAACAGATTACGAGGCTCCACCCCCAGAGTCTGATTCACAGGTTTGGGAAGGGGCCAGAGAATCTGCATTTCTCACAAACTTCCAAGTGGTACTGGTGCCGCTGGTCAGAGAACATGATCTGAGAGCTGCTGTACTGTCACGCATCCAAAGGTAAATTCATTGGTTTCTTTTCTCTCTCTGAATATGAAATCTTGAATCGGGAGTATTGCCAAAAGGGAAAAAAAAAAAAATCCATGATTTGGAGGATTGTTTTGATACCTGAATTTCCCACTAGATGTAGGTTCTCCTATGCTGCTTTGATATCTATTCAGAGCTGGTTCTTCCATTTCTATAGAAAGGAAGCCACCAAACCTTTTCATGTGGCCCTCAAAATCTCTGACACATCTTTTGACTCCTTTGGCTGGTTATTTTTTCAAGCTGGTCCTTTCAGCTTCCAAATCCATTCCATTTTTGTCTTCTTCACACCATCACCAGACACACCTTCCCTAAGCCACATTTTGGTTGCCTCTCTTCCCATTTGTAAAACTTTCAAGGACTCTTTAGTTCCCACCATATCACATCTAAACTCTTTCTTCTGGTTTTCAAGACCCTCTATTATCTAATTTCTCTTTAAAAATAGTCCTCTTGCTCACTCACTCTCTCACTCTCTGCTCTGCTCAAATTGGTCCTTTTACGGAGCCACACACAGGTAAGTTCATTTTTCATCCTTGCTACTGTCTTTCACTTGGAACGCTCTTCTTTTCTCATCTAAAGCCAACACATCCTTCAAGGCCCAGATTAAGTGCCATTTCCAGCCCAGGTTTGCATACCAGCCACCACTTCCTCCTGTCCACAGCACACATTGCAAGTCAAAAGGGTAACTCAAGCTGAGTTACCAGATACTACCTCTGAATCCTACTTAACCAACACTCCAGGCCACTACTACCGATCACAGTGTGCACAGAAGATAAACCTTAGTATTCCATCCCTTTATGGTTTTTGTTATTCACATTATCCCAGAATCCACAATGTGGTATCTTTTCATTGTTATTCACTAAATTGTAAGCTCACTTAGGAGAGGGATAAGGCTTAAAATACTTCTCTACTCCTTCAGAATTTCACATAGTCCTGACTAGAGGGCAAGAGCTGAGGAATACTTTTGTTTTCTAATTAAACAAAAAGTACTGTAACAGATAGGCAGTGATGCTTACACTTGATTTGGCAGACTTCACTCAATGGAGAGCCAGTTACCTGAATTCCTTATCTACCACCTCGAAGAATAATACTAGAAGTATTTGCTTAATTAATTCCTTAGGTTTCCAAGACTAAAACAAAGTTTATCCTCATCTCTTCAGTAGGGAGGGAAGCATAGAGATATGAAATTTGTATCAGCTCAAAAACAAACCAGCACCAAATAAGGCTGTAAACCAAGCATTGTGTCTAACGTAAGAACAATAAGATAATGGCAATTTTTGACAGTGGCACCATATAAACACCGAGCCTTATCTTGGTTTGAATCAACATTTACGGGAGCTAGTTTATTTTAATCTGAAATAAAATCTTGACCTTAACTCTGTTTTTTCCTCTTCATATCTTTGACATATGAAATACTGAGGGAGATGTGGAGGAGGCATAGAGGCTGTGATTAAATCTGTTTCTCGAATCCATTATCTTCTCACTTTTCATGAGCTCTAATTTAAACATCTTATTTATAGGGTAATGTTCTTAAGAATTCGCTAGATGTATTTAAATGGGGAGAGTTAATTGGGACTGTTTTAGCAGAAGTCAGCCCCAGCTCCTCTCTGCTCCCGAAAAATAATGTAATTTCCTCCTTTTCGGTCTAATTTTCATGTTCATTGTTGCTGCTCTGAATATTGTGACCTAAGGCTGTATGAGTTTAATAATGTTTTTAGTTTTAATATTATCATTAATATTGGCAATCTTTACATCATAAATTTGGTATCTTCCTACAGAACTTCCCACAGTTCTTGACATAAAAATTAAATAAAGTCTAAAGCAAAGAACAGCTTAAAAATAGTATGGATTGGGAATTGAAAAAAAAGTGAAAGATATATGCTATGTTTTAAATATATATTGAATGAGCTTAGAAAGTGAGCAGAAACTATTTTCCCACTGCACCAAGAGTTGCTTTACCCATCTACTCACTTCCCAGGTAATAAGTGCTTTGAGTAATAAGTACAATTCTATTATTTGTAGCTAACTAGGAATAAACGGATGCCCAGTATATAGGGCCACATGCATAAAGTAATTCATACACCAATTTCTCTTGTTCTCCCCCAAATCATCTATCTTAGGTTGAGTTCTCTGGAAGCAAAGTTCTCTGAGACAAGGTAAGTTGTTTATTAAGGACCTGGCCTTGGAGAAACTGGTAAGAAATGGGAAAACAGGACAGAGAAGGGGTCAAGACCATATAAGGGGGTGATTTCAGGTCTCTGGGGGAGCTCCCACTGTAAATGACGCCTCTGAGTTAATCTCTCCTTCAAACAAAGGAGCTGGGCTTTCATATTCACCAGTCATTGGCTACTGGTGACCCCCAGGGACACAACCTCCCAGGCACTTCTGCTTCCCAGTATGTCTGGGCAGAACATCTCCAGTAGCCCAAGAGTAGATCTATGAAGAAGACTGCAGGTGCCAGGTATTTGCACCGATCATCTTGCTCATCTAATCAGCTGCAAGGGGCCCTCTTTGCTTCTCCTAAGGATGGGTTTTGGGGGAACAGCCTCCAGCTGTGCTCCTTCCATCCCATCAGAACCCAATAGGCAGTAGTGTGTCAGGAGCTCCCAGGCCCACCCCAACTATCCCCAGTAGTAACTCCCAAGGCTTTGCCAATACTCCCAGATGGAGGGACACTCCCTATCTTCTCTTCATCAGGTTCCCCTCTTTTCAATCCTGCTACTGCAACATAATGAGTCATAAGGACAATTCAAGTATCTTAAAACAATAACCAATTATTAGTGTAGGAGTCTATGGGTTAGCAAGCTGAACTGAACTCAGCTGGGGGATCTTCTGGTCTTGCTCTCTTCCCTCATGTATTTGAGGTCAGCTGCAGGTCAGGTAGGAGGCTTGCTAATCCTGGGTGTACCCTATCTCATCCCTGGGGTCTCAGCTGGGACAACTGAAATGATTCATGTCTCCTCCACATGGAATATGTCCTCTCATCCTTCAACAGGCTATCCCAAGTTTCTCACATGACCACAATAGGGACACCAATAGAACAAGTAGCAGTGTGTAAGGCCTCTTGAGGTCTAGGCTCAGAATAAGCCCACTGTCACTTCCTTCACATTCTATTAGTCAAAGCAAGTCACAGAACCAGGCCAGATTCAAGAGGTGGAAACAAGATGTATAGTCATATTCCAAAGGGCATGGACACAGATATAAACAGTTGTACATATTTATTGCAACACAACACAGCCTCTCAATGTGTAACCCTCTTACTCCCAGAAACATCAACGTAATTCCAGGATAAGCCTAATCTTCCAAACCAAGGCCCAGGGGGAGGTTTTCTTCATCTTGTCTCCCGATACCCAAAGATGCTATACTCCAAGTGTAATATCTTCTCTACTCTGGAGTGATGTTTTAGTCAAGGTTCTCCAGAGAAACAGAACCAATAGAGTTTATAGAGATCTATAGAAAGAGACTTATCATGAAGGATTGGCTCTTCTGAAAACACTCTCACAAACACTCCCAGAAATCTTGTTTACCTGCTACCTGGGCATCCCTTAGCCCCATCAGGTACACGCATAAAACAAACCGTCACAGTCATGTAAAGTAGGGAGGGGGAGTTCAGTTCATATTTTCTTCTCCCTGGCAGCATAGACAAGAGAGAAATTACTCCCAATAGCTTATCCCTCTAGATACATTCAACAAGGCTTATTTTCTGTCCATTTTACATGTGTGTTGGGGGCTGGAGGGGTGGGTCATGCAACTTGTTTATCTCCATGTGACACCCAATGACTGAGAATCACAAAAGGGAGTGAAGAACATAATTCTATTCTTAGCTGCTGGGTGTGTTTAGTTCTTGTGCCAGGAGATCATTCCCAGGGTTTCTCACTTATGAACTGATAATGATAAAGGTTCATTATGTGCCCTCATAGCCAGGGGTCCATTCTAAATAAGATAATTCATAACTGAAGGCTGTCCACAGGGAGTAAAGCTGAAGAAAAATCTGTACAAGCTTCAAAGGATCAAATGTACCCAAAGAATTTCTTCACAAAGTATAAAATACATTACACATTTTATTAGTTCTAAGATGCTTGTTTTTCATATTTTAACATCTCTGAAATTGGGATGCATCTTAAAATTGACGGTCTCTTAAAATTATTTGGCAGCATTTTCTTAATGGCCTATAAAAAAGTGGTGAATCTTACAATCGATGTCTTAGATTCAATGATATATGATAAGCAGAAGAATTATCTGTTTCCTCATATAAAACACTGGCCTGCGAAACACATGTGAACCTGTTAAAATGGTAACAGGCAAGGCTTTTGAATATGAATGCTCAATAATTTAACAGGCTTCACATTTTACCTGATGAGTAAATTAAACTCCAGGTTCAGCCAAGTTGAGCACATGGGTGGGATGGGATAACCAAGTTAGCATCAGAGAAATCCTCCAGGATCTCTGCAAAATACTCTGGACACAAAGAGGGGAAGACTGTCTGGCTTTATAATCAGCTTAAATTTTAAATTAGCTGTACCATGTAAAGGAGTGTTACTGGGTCACCATCAAAAAGTAGTCTTAGATGCATAAAATTATGGCAATTCTCTTGGCTTTTAGATCTGAGAAAAGGCAATTTCACAGGAATCAACTGAGATCTGGCATTTTCAACCTCACCCTCTGGGTTCATGCCTCAGATATTCTGTTTGAAAATATTTTCCCTCATTACCATGACTGATTCCCAGTCGACAGCTCACCCAAATGTGAGCTCACCTATTCAGGTAAAAATGTATATATTATAAAATGAAGGGTATTTAAAAATCTCTTTTCGGCAGTTTCCCACATCTTGCCTGTTTTCCCCAGTATATATGTGTTATCTTGATAATCAGAAAATGTGTTTAAATGAAGGAAAGGGGAGCAGGATTTGAAGATGAGAAATCAAGCTGCAGAACACATGCTACCTATACTGTAATGAATAAACAGGAAATGAACACGAATAAACATGGTCAGAGCCTCAAGAAGTCATTCTACTTTTTCACCTCTTATAAAGAGGTGTACTGTCCAATGTTCCCTCTCTAAACCTCAATGTCCTTATTTGTAATATGCGAATACCAGTATTGATAACTGGCCCCTTGTGAGGATCAAATGAAATAATGAATATAAATATGCCTTGTAAACTCCCAAGATGTGTAAATATGTTATTAGTAATACCATCCTCTTTTTTCCCTCAGGACTTGGGTAAGACAACAGGTAGTGGCTATCTGCCCAGAACTTGTTCCCCAATGCTATCTCTTATTCTGGCACTAAAGTACTGAACTATTTTCTCTTGTATCTCAGAACAAACTTCAGTAGCCACAGTTCTCACTGTGTCATCAGTGTCTTACCCAGGATCCCACAGCCAAGATAGAAAATGCAAGGCACATGTGTCACAGCTTCCTCCCTTCCTTGTCCATGGCAGACATTGATAATCAAGCTCAGATCTCATACCAACCTAGCTGAGCCTCAAATGCCTCTGAATCCTTCTTAACAAGTGATCTAAGCAGCCACTCACTATTAACAATCAAACAGAATGAATAGCTGAGATTAAATCTATCTGCCATTTCTGTTGTAAAGCAGTCAAAAATGCCATTACAAGCAGAAATTAGAATTAAAGTAGGGAAACTCTTGAAATGTAAAGTTGATAATAGAAGTTCAGCTACTTCAGTTCTGACACAAAATTAGGTATTGTATAGGTCACTTTGCCTTTTGTACCTCCATTTCCTTAGAGTTTTTTGGGTTTTTTTTTAATTCCAGTGTCATTAAGATGCCGTGTTATATTAGTTTCAGGTGTAAAATATAGTGATTCAACAATTCTATACATTACTCAGTCTTATCATGATAACTATACTCTTAATCCCCTTCACATATTTCACCCATTCCCTCCCCCACTCACCTTCCTTTTAGTAACCATCTGTTTGTTCTCTGTAGTTAAGAGTCTCTTGGTTTGTCTCTTTTTGTTCACTTTGCTCATTTATTTTGTTTCTTAAATTCCACGTATGAGTGAAATTATATGGTATTTATCTTTCTCTGACTTACTTATTTCACTTAGCATTATACTCTCTAGATCCATCAATGTTGTTGCAAATGGCAAGATTTCATTCTCTTTCATGGCTGAGTAATATTCCACTATATAAATCATGGAAGATGTGAATATATATATATATATATATATATATATATATATCCATTCATCTATCCACAGAGACTTGGGCTGCATCCATAGTTTGACTATTGTAAATAATGCTGCAATAAACATAGGGATGCATATATCCTTTTGAATTAGTATTCTCATACCCTTTGAGTTTTCAACAAATGGTGCTGGGGAAACTGGACAGCTGCATGCAAAAGAATGAAAGTGGACCACTTTCCTACACCAAACACAAAAATAAACTCAAAATGGATTAAGGACCTAAATATGAGAACTGGAGCCATAAAAATTCTAGAAAAGAGCACAGCCATTTCCTTATAGTTCTAATAAGAATTAGATTCTGATCTCTAGCAAAATCAATTTTGATTTTAGCCAATATATTCCTTTTCTAACTTCTAACATCTTCCAAATTAGTATGAGTTTCTGCCTTTCGTCTTACCCACCTGAATTGCCACCCCTAAATCTTTCTCTCAACCCATTTAAGCCATACTATGACATCTTCAAATTCTATACCCCCTTCAAAGCTATTTTTTGGCTACTCTGGTTGATAAGGACCTCACATTCCACTGACTGGCTTTATCATTAATCACCCATGGATTCAGTTGGCATTCTTTGTTCTGGTCAACTAGACTGCAAGCTCCCTAAAAGGGCAGGTCTGGAGATCACAGTTCTTTAAATCTCAAAGCCTTGCACAGAGTTCTATATGTAGGAGATGCTTAATGATGAATACCTGAATTTATATTGAGTTTCAAAATTTTCAAAGAAATTTCAAGTTCATTTGTTCTAAGTTGATCCACTCCATTTCCCTGGTAATTTTAACCTTAGAAATGTTGGCTAATGATAATATTTAGGGAAAGGACTGAAACTGGTCTTCCAAGTTATCCTTCAAAAGCATTTCTTTTTCTCCACAGTCTATCTCATTATGCCAAAAGTATAAACTGGGAAAAAGGAAGAGATTTAAAAAATGTCTTAGGGGGCCTGGGTTGCTCAGTTGGTTAAGTGACTGACTTGTGGTTTCCACTCAGGTCACGATCTCATGGGTAATGGAATCCACCCTTGCATAGGGCTCCACGCTCAGCAGGCAGTCTGCTTGAAGATTCTCTCCCTCTGCCCCCACTCAAATAAATAAATAAATCTTTTTTAAAAGATTTATTTTTCTCAAATAATAAATTCAGGATCATTTCTTAGAACACAACTTCAACATTCTCAGGCTGATTTTAAGTATTTCTTTTATTTTATTTAATATTATTGTATATACTTAAATATATTTTATAAATGGTATATAATTGACTTATGATTGCTATAAAATATAATAATATTAATATTATAATTACTTTATAATGTAAGTGTTTTATAATTTGAATATAGATATCTTATAACCTAAAGTCAAACAGATATTATAATTCTATTTCATACTTTGTACAATAGTGATTATTTATACCATTTCTTTTCAAAGAAATTTTTGAGGTAGATTTTCTAGAATATAGTTGAAGTAATGAGATGTACTATAAAAAAGGCTTTATAGTTTTTACTCCCCACCCACCTCCACTCCACATCCTTTTGTTTGTCTTTATTTTGATGTAAAACATTTATTTTTCTTTTCTCTTTCCAGTGCAGGCTTCCCCTGCATGGGGCCTACATCAGAGGGTATAAAGAAAGTAGGAAGGATTAAGACACAGTTGGATTATATGATAAAGAATCTGACTGGAAAAGAAATTCCATTATCACCACACTGGAAGTTGAGCTCCTTTCTTCACATCAAGCGGTGGGGGAGAGGGAGGGAAAAATGTCTTCAAAATGGATTTCCTTTCATTTCCACTTCAATTCACTGTGGTTGGGTGCTCAGTACATTCCATACCCTCAGACTCTGAAAGAACTTGAATTGGACTTTAACACATTGGGAATTTCAACTCAAGCAGATCTGACAGGAGAAGACAGACGCCTGAACAGATGCAGCTTGCGTAGGGAGAGGTTATTTTTTTTAACCAAAAGTTGCTGATTTTTCTTCTAAAAAAAAACCTTTTCCCTGATAAGTTTTAAAGTGTGAAAATTTTGACATTTTTCTTTACACATCATAGGTTTACTGTGTTTATTTTGTGTCTGTGTGGCTAATGTAATCGTCCTATGGTGGGTTGAAAGGCAATATTCAGATTCTGTCAAAACCCCTGGGCAGTAGCCATGTTTTTGAAACTTTTAGCACTTCACTGAGCTTACCAGGGGCCTGGTTTCCCTGATGTGTGAATTGCTACAAAATTAAAACATGGCCAATGCTGGAATCTCATTGACAAGCTGGTGAGGTCCATGTCCCTGGAGTTCTTCTCAAGTCTCACTGATCCTGTCAGAGAAATCACTACTCCTGCTCTAAATTGCTACCTGAGGAGAAGATTAGGACTTTACAGGCATCTGAAAAAGTTGTGAGAGAGGTGAGAATTCTGGGCAAAAGAAGAGGAATTTCATATGTCTGTGGGTGAACTGAGCTGTGTGAAATATATAAATGCCCTCCTGTTCTGTATTTGCATGGGAAGAGATCTGAGAAGAACAGATATGGTTATATAGACAATGGAAGAAAATGTTTAAAATGAGTACTCTATTAGTCCTACAGTTTCTGTAATCATGCAATAAAACATACCACTTAAGTTGGTTGACTGACCAACACTGTTGACCAACATTGACCAATATTGACCCTTGATGACCCTGAGACAAAAAAGCCAAGAGAGAAAGATCCATATTTTCTTCATCCAAGCTCCTCTCTTCTCAATGACACCATTCCCCTCCCTTCTCTAGAGTAGTAGCCCCCAGAGTGTGCTCATTAGACAAGCTACATTATCATCAACTGGGAATCTATTAGAAATGCAAATTCTAGGCCCCCATCCCAGAACTACTGAATCAGAATTCTAGGATGGAGCACAACAATGTATGTTTTCACAAGTTTGCAGTATGTTCCTAATGCACACAAAAGTTTGAAAACCATTGTTCTAGTGTACAGCATTATCAGTCTCTCAATCTTAACTGGTTTATTTTCATCAGCATGCAATATGTTCTAGTACTTTCTACATTAACAATTTTTTTTCTCTGGTTTTCACAACTTCTAGCTATCTTCCCCTCTATTCTCTGTCACAGCATTTAAAATCTTGTCTGTACAAGAAGATAACAAAACAGGAAGCCCCTGACTTTGTTCTCCCACAGAGGCACTGACGTAACAACAATATATATTCCAAAAGCCCTCATGGACTCGAGAAGCCAGTTAAGAAGTGGCAGTACCCTAGGTATGTTCAAAGCCAAGAATGACCATATTGAAATGGTTAGAAAAAGCATTTTGTCTCTTCCATGTAACACTTTCCCCAAGTTGGTACATCTCAGCACGATTAGAAATAAATGCACACTTCATGGCTTCTCCATGGTGGGGTTTGGAGGGTGGGCAGGGAGAAAAGCGGAATGTATGTCCAACATTCTAGGTTTTTGGGGGGTTGCCAGAGGGACTGGTTCCCACCTTGTCTGACTCTGAGCACTGATGGAGATCTGGCATACTTTGGATGTCTGGGTAATGTTGTGGAAAAAAAGAGAGAGCTCCTTGGTTTAACACTAGAGAACCTGCAGAACTGAAGACAGACACCAGAGGGAGAAAGAGATTATGAGCTCTTGAAAAAGATACCAGCAAAGAGACCTACACCAAGACACATTATAATTAAAAGGTCAAAAGTTAAAGACAAGGAGAGAATCTTAAAAGCAGCAAGAGAAAAACAACTTGTTATATAAAAAAAAAAAAACCTTGAGACAATCATCAGATTTTTCAGCAGAAACTGCAGACCAAAAAGGAGTGACACACATTCAAAATGCTGAAAGAAAAAAACTTCCAACCAGACCACTCTAACTGGGAAAATTATCATTCAGAATTGAAGAAGAGAAATAGAATTTTCCAGACAAACAAAAGCTTAAAAAGTTCATCACCACTAAACAGGCCTTACAAGAAATGTTAAAAGACTTTTATAAACTGAAGATAAAGGGTGCTAATTAGTAAAAAGAACACACAAAAAAGGATAAATCTCACTGGAAAGATAAATATATAGTAAAGATAGTGGATTAACATGAAGATTAAATGACAAAAGTAGTAAAAATAACTGTAACTAAAATAATTAGTTAAGGGCTACACAAGATAAAAAGGGGTAAAATGTGACATCAAAAACATAAAATATGGGGGGAGTAAAAGTGTTGAACTTTAGAATGGGATCAAATTTAAATTGTTACCAACTTAAAACAGACTGTTAAAGATGTAAGTTGTTATATGTAAAATTCATGGTAACGACAAAACAAAAACCTATAGTAAATACACAAATGATAAAGAGAAAGGAATATAAGCACACTACTAAAGAAAGTCATCAAACCACAAAGGAAGAGAGCAAGAGAAGAAGAAGGAACAGAGAAGAACTATAAAAACAACAAGAAAACAATTCACAAAATGGAAATAAGTACCTACTTATCAATGGACTAAAATTCTCCAATCAAAAAATATACAGTGGCTTAACAGATTAAAAAAAAAAAAAAAAAGAACAAGTCCCATTTATACTGCCCGCAAGTGTCTTACTTTGGATGTAAAGACACACATACACTGAAAGTGAAAGGATGGAAAAATATATTCCATGCAAATGGAAACTGAAAGAAAACTAGAGTACCTATAGTTACATAAGACAAAATAGACTTCAAAACAAGGGTTGTAATAAGAGACAAGGAAGGGTATTACATAATGATAATGGGGTCACTTCAACAAGAGGATATACATTTGTAAATATTTATGCACCCAACATTGGAGCACCTGAATATATTTAGCCAATATTAACAGACCTAAATGGAGAAAGAAAGAGTAATACAATAATAGTAGGGGACTTTAATACCCCACTTACATCAATGGATAGATCATCCTGACAGAAAATCAATAAGGAAACTTTGGCCTTAAATGACATGTTAGACCAGATGGACTTAACAGATATTTACAGAACATTCCATTCAAAAGCTACAGAATACACATTCTTCTCAAGTGCACATGGAACATTGTCCCAAGACAGATCATATATTAGGCCACAAAACAAGTTTCAATAAATTTAAAAGGACTGAAATCATATCAAGCATTTTTCCAAACATAGTGGCATGAAATTAGAAATTAATTACATGAAGAAAACTGGAAAAATCCCCCAATATGTGGGAGTTTAACATGCTACTGAACAATGGGCTGAGAAAAAAATCAAAAGAGAAATTAAAAAAAAAGTTAAGACAAATGAAAATGAAAATGTAACATACCAAAATAATGAAAAGCAACCAAAGCAGTTCTAAGAGCAAAGTTCATAGCAATAAATGCCTACCTCAAGAAACAAGAAAAGTCTCAAATAAACAACATAACTCTACACCCCAAGGAACTAGAAAAAAGAACAAATGAAGTTCAAAATTAGTATAAGGAAGGAAATAACAAAGATTAGAGCAGAAATAAATGAAACAGAGACTAAAAAAGATAATAGAAAAGATCAATGAAACTAAAAGCTGTTTCTCTGAAAAGAGAAACATAATTGACAAACCTTTAGCTAGCCTCAGCAAGAAAAAAAAAGAGAATACTCAAATAAATAAAATCATAAATTATGAAAGAGGAGATGTTACAATTGATAAACACAGAAATACAGTGGATCATAAGAGACCACTATGTACAACATGCACCAACAAATACACCAACAAATTTGACAACTTAGAATAAATGAATAAATTTCTAGAAATATCCAACCTACCAAAAATGAACAGACCAATTACTAGGAAAGAGATTGAATCAGTAATGATGTGGAGAAATTAGAACCCTTGTGCACTGTTGGTAGGAATATAAAATGGTGCAGCCCCTGTGGAAAACAGTATGATGGTCCTCAAAAACTTTCAAATACATAATAAAATAAAATTTAAAAAATAAATAAAATAAAAAACAATTACCATATGATCCAGCAATCGCACTTCTGAGTATCTACCCAAAAGAATTGAAAACAGGACCTTGAAGAGATATTTGCACCCTCATATTCAATGGAGCATTATTCAAAATAGCTAAGAGATGGAAGCAACCTAAATGTCCATCAACAGATGAATGATAAAGGAAGAACAACTGTGGTCTATATATACAATGGAATATTATTCAGCCTTTACCAAGAGGGAAACCCTGTCATATGCAACAACAGGGATGAACCTTGAGGACATTATGCTAAGTGAAAGAAGCCAGTCACAAATCATAAATATTTCATGATTCTACAATTATATGAATTATTGAAAATAGTCAAACTCTTAGAATATAGAATGGTTGTTGCCAGGGTTGAGGGAGGGGTAAAAGGAAGAGATGATTTTCAATGGATATAAAGTTTCGGTTCTGCAAGATGAAAATGTTCTAGAGATCTAAGACTACTGTACTGTACACCTGAGATAATTAAGATAGTATATTATGTATTTTTTTTATCTCAAGAAGAAATCTTTTGCAAGGTTTATTTATTTATTTGAGAGAGAGAGAAAGAGAGGGAGAGCATGAGGTGGGGGGAGGGGCAGAGGGAGAGGAAGAGAGTGTCCTAAGCAGACTCTGCTGAGCATGGAGCCTGATGCAGGGCTCAGTCTCACGACCCTGAGATCATGACCTGAGAGGAAACCAAGAGTCGGCAACTTAACCAACTGCGCCACCCAGGCACCCCCACAACAAGAATTTTTTTTAAATAAAATGTCATCTATATTCTTAGGGAGGAGTGATACCTCCAGTCATCATTTTGTCACCAACATTCCACTGAAACAGATCTTTCCAATGTTGAGGATGATTGTCTGTTGCTAATACCAATGGTCACTCAGAAGCTTGCAAGACAGTTTAATCTCCTTCCTTCCTGAAACACTCCCAATTTTTTATTCATTACCACCATAATTCTGCTTTCTCTTTTGCTCCCTGAGATACAAAAGGTTGAGATAATCTGACCCAGCAAACATATAGGTGTATTCTTGATTTCACTCCTTCCTGCCACAAGTTGGTTTTACCCTCAAAATATATCATGATTCATCCAGTTCTCTCCATCTTCCATGCCACCACCCTAGTCCAAGCCCCTTTGGTCTCTTGCCTCTTACCAAGCCTCTTGGGTTCTACTCTTTGCTTCTACCATCCATTCCTCTCACAGCAATCAGTCAACTTTGAAAATACAAATTTCACTCTGCCACTTCACTATTGAAGCTCTCCCATGATTTCACAATGCACTTGGGGTACACTCCAAAATCCTCAACACTGCCTGAAGACCCTGCATGACTGACCCTCATCTCTCCTCTTTTCTCTGAATGTCTAAATATTTAAAAAAACTCCCACTTCACTTCCTGAAACTCACCATGCTTATTCTCCTCCCAGGGATGTTTCACCGGCTGTTTTTATTGCCTAGACTGTTCTGCACCAAGATTTTCCTGGCCCCTCCTTGTCATTCTGTCCTAGTTCAAGTACCCCCTCTCTGGGACACTCTTCCCTGACCACACAGTCACTTTCCATCCTATGACCCTATTTTATTTTCTTCCTGGTTCTTGTCACTATATTCTTTTCTATTTCTTTTCTATTTTATTACCTGTTGATCACCTGCATGTACACACTCCAGAATATAAACCCAAAGAGAACAGGAAACTTATCTGTCATATTCCCTGATATACCCCAGGTACTAGAACACTGCTACTGGATAAAGGATATAAAATGAAGACCTGCAGATAAAATGAATGACAGGGTACACCTTCTAATCGCTCATGCCCAACATGCTTTTTACAGCCCCTGGGCCTTTGCATAAGATGTTGCATCAGACTGGAATGGTCCTTCCTAACCCCTTTACCTGGTTGTATCTTTACCTGTTCTTTGAATCTCAGGGGGACTCAAATATCATTTCCTCTGGGAGGCTTTCCCTGATTCTTTCAAATCCCCTTCATGGAAACCAACTTCTTCATAACACAGTTGCTGGGTTTCCTTTGCTTATGTGACTATATTTGATTCATGTCTGTTTCCCCAAAGGAAGACACTTTTGATTTTGTTTCGTATCTTATTGCCAGCTCAATATATACAATAAGTGGTCCATAGATACTTAATAAAAAGTACCTCTAGGAACTTTTAGTAGCATGAATATGCATGCTGGTTTTTTTTTCAGGACAGGCCTGAAAAACGCCTGCTATTCTGGCATAATTGTAAATAAAAGGGTCCCAATTTGGATGATCAATTAGATGCTCACTCCAGTTATGTGATATCAGAAGTGTCACTAAAAATGTATCAGGATTAAAAATCTAATTAAATCACTTTAAAAAATGATTGGTTTTTACTTAAGACTTTCTTTCTTTCTTTCTCTTTCTTTCTTTTCTTTCTTTTTTCTTTCTTTCACAGAGAGAGAGAGCACAAGCAGGGGGAGTGGCAGGCAGAGGGAGAGGGACAAGCAAGCTCCACTGAGCAGAGAGTCCAACATGGGGCTTGATCCCAGGACCTTGGGATCATGATCTGAGCCAAAGGCAGGTGCTTAACCAACTGAGCCACCCAGGCCCCAGTGATTGGCTTTTAAGTAGTATTTCTCTATAAGCCAACATTTTACAAACTGCAGGTCAACACCTAATAGTGGGCCATGACTACCAATTTTTTTATGAATCAAAATAAACTAGAATAAAATAAAAAGTATTCAGATTACTCACATTGACCCACAAGTGGATAAATAAGCATTATTTGGGAATCTTTTTTTTTATTTTGTTTCTATTTTTAGTACATAGCTCTATTTGTATAGGTCACAACGCAAAATGTTTACCTCTATACTATGGGTTGTAGTGGTGCTGTGGGTCTCCACCAGACCCCACTGACCAGGCTTGTGTACCCATATTCCCACTGCTTTGACCATTGGCTGCTAATAGTTTTCAGTTATGCCCTTTGCAGGAGAACTGCCCTCTGGAGAGCCTCCTGAAAATGCCTGGTGGTTTTCCCCTCCCTCCAGGGACAGGTGATGACTGACCAATACATGAGTAGAAAAGACTAGCTCCTGACCTCAAGGGGAGCAGCTACATGGTACACTTCATGTTCCAGAACTTTCAGGTGAGATCAAGCCAACAGAGATTCCAGTAGAGCCTATATCCATGCCTGACTTTTTCCCTGCCCATCTTGCTTTCTTTGCTCCTATGCAGGTTCCTTCTGAGATCAATTCCCCCTACCAATATAGCACTTGTACCAAAATCACTAGCTCAGGTTCTGTTTCTAAGAACCCAACTTAAGACAGCTGTCATTTGAAAAATATGAGAAACTCTAATACATTATTTTATTATTTATTATTAATGACAATAATTTATGTTAACAAAGTTTGCTTTATCTTTCTGCATGGTCTCTAGGAAAGGTACAAAATCTGACACAGAAATCCTGAACAAGTGGATTGTTTTTTGAACCAAGACTCAGGAAAACAGGTGTGCCAGCCATCTGCTGGTGTGTTGGGGATGCTCTTCCCAAAAATGTGTCAGTCCAGACATCAATTCACATAAGACTCAAGACCTACAATGTGTTGAGGGAAATGGGGTAGAAGAAGCAGCCTCATTTCCTTCTGTAAACCAAGGCAGATAAATGTAGTCGAATGCCAAAGCTGCTTTAGAAAATGTCCCGTCAGAGCCAGCTGTGCTTTTCCACTGAAGAGTCCTCTCACTTTATCCCGACAGGAGACAGTGCCCGCAGTCGGCACAGATACCTGAGCTCCCAAAGTCCGCAGGGCCACCCAACAGCTGCCACCCAGCACTTCCGGGACTCCTGCGGGGTCCCTGGCTCCATCACCTTACACTGCTCGTTGTTTGACAAATGCCAAAGCTTCTGTGAGGATGCATCTCTCCTGTGGTTCCTGGAACAAGGTCCAGACTACAGAAAATACACCACAGGCTCTGAACAAGAAGAACAAATGGAAGATTGCTGTACCCATCAAATACAGACCCTAGGAACCATGAACCAGAGAAACAAACACACCTTAGCTAAACAATCGGGGATCTTCCATGGGGAGAGTTACTCATTTATTTATGGAGCACTCACCTTCCGGAGGCATTTTGGGCTGATTTTCAACAATATCACCAGGCAGAAATCACCTGGATTTGCCGAATGTCTCGTAGACAAAAGTGAAAGGAAAGAGCACGGGAATGGGAAGAGGCTGTGGCCCGATCAAAAACAGAATTCCCAGAAACTCAAAAAAGCAGCCCCTAAGGAACCAAACGGTAATTAACCTGACACTCGGTAGAGAAGAAGCACTTATTCTCCTGCAGTACCCTTTGCCAATTAGAAGCCAGTTTCCAGGATTTGTTAAATGAATTCTGGCTCATTCAGGTACTAGCGTGTAAGAGAGCCGTTTACGAAAAAGGAGACAGATTCTATGTTTTGATACAGAGTGGTCTCCAAGATAAAATGTTTAGTGGGAAAAGGAAGATACAAAACAATGTGCAAAACAGTTGTCGCAAAACAATGAAGAGTCACCTTATGAACGTGCATATTTTTAAATGCGCATATGTATATGTGTGTGTAATATAATGTAATATTATATATGTGTATATAGAAATATACACACAAGAACATTTGGAAGGAGATCAGGGAAGGGATATAAGAGGGGAACTATTTCCACTGTTGACCTTTTTCCTAGAAATTTTTTCCATGTGCATCTACCACCTACTTAAAAACATTTTAAAAGACTACAACCCACAAACCAAACACTTAATAACATGCTAACCAATACAGTTTTTGTTGTGGAGGCTGGCTAGTTAAGTACTGCTATTCATATTTGCTAGTCAGATTCTTATTATGGATACAGTATTCCTTGGAATTCCCACAGATGCTTGAAAATATTGTGATGATTGTAGCTTCCTGGGTACCATGTTGTGCTCTTAGACCATAATTGCTATGTCCTAACACAGTGGTCTCAGAGAGGCAGCTGTGTTTACTGATGTCAGATTTGAACCCCTAGGGGAAACGTATGCGAGTGGGAGATCCCACACTTCCCCACTCCCAAAATAGTTCCCAAGGCTGCTGTAGAGAGACTGCCTAGAACAATGGGTCAAAGTCACCGCTGACTCACACAAGTAAAAGACTAAGTACCTTTGAATAAATAGGGTATTTATCTTCTCGGAAGAGAGAAGGATTCTGAGGTAGATAGAGGCGTCAAAGTCCAGACTAATTCTTCAGGCACCTGCATTAGGGAGCAGTATTCTTAATCTTTTTGAAAAATATTAGGAATGAAAACCCAAATCTCTAAAATGTTTACTTGAGAGCAAAGTGTAGCATCCGCCTAGTAATTCTCGAGGATGTAGCTGCTAAGAGCTAAAAATACCTTCTGGGGGAGGGTTGTGCAGATGGGGCTTGAGAGTGGGGGGCGGGGGGGGGACAGAGAGAATCCAGAAGAGCAGCCATCTGAGCAGATTTCACACGATTAATAGGGAGTTTGTTGGCTGGTGGACTTTAAAAATAGAACCTCCTTTCTGAGGGGTGGGTGCCCTGCTCCAAAGCCCTAGAAAGAGCCTGCTGAGAGGGATGATTAACATGAAAGATTGTGGAGCTTTAAGGAAATGTTGGCATAAAGAAATGGCAGCGATTACTGACGCTGCAGCCACCTTCTAAAAGGTTTCTGCAAATTGCTTTCCTTGGATGAAATACCAAATATCTGTTCCCAAATGTTATGAAGCAAAATAAATCACATTCCATTGACACATCCAATATGTCATATCAGAGACCCTGAATCCAAACAAAGCAAGGCTGCCGTTACCTTGGCGCTATTACATTTCTTTCTCCTGCTTTTGTATTAAAGGCTGCAAGATGAAAACTTGTTCTTTGTAAACAAAAAAAATTATCTCTGCCTCCTCCCTGCAGGAAATGAGAAATCAAATCAGCCACTGACAAGTTTTTAGAGTTCAAAAGTAACTCAGAAATCATTTACGCTGAGCCCGGACTTTTCTAAATGAAGAATGTGCCACCCAGAAAGGGTGAAGCACTTTTGCAAAGTCACATTGCTGGAGATCCATGCAGGCAGAACTGGAATCTGGAGCTCTTAGCTCTCAGCGTATCAACATATGTCCCTTCTGCTAAATAGGGTGTGTTAAAGTGTTCAAGGTGGTATTCCTTTGCTAGACCTTTCATTTCCACTTGAATCAAAGTTTTAAGAAGCCGTTGCACTAAGAAGAAGTCTTTTTTTTTTTTTTTAGGTATGCAAAGGAAGGAATAGGGTTAATTTCTTGATCTACAAAATAATTCAGCGTTAAAGTTTATGTGCACTAAGAGACTATTTATTGCATCTCACAAATGTAAATACTGAGGCACCGTGCAACCAGCAATGTTTATCCAGGTGTAGAAGCTGCTGTTGGATGACCTTCACCATCAGGTGCCCCCACCTCCTAGCTCCTATGAGTACTGCTGGCTAGGAATTCAGGATTGTCCCCTTCTCCAGAGAATTTGCCTGCTCCCCCAGAAATGCCTGAGAAAATTACCAATGAAAAATTGATATGGGGGCACAAAAAGCCAGCCCCCTTGCCTCAACTTTGTGATTTTTTTCACATTCCAGAGTTCCCTGTGAGATCAGGCTGAGGCCAGACTCCAGCTGTGACCACATTGTTGTGCAGCTCCTTCCCCTGCGCAATCACATCCTGCTTCCCTCACCTCCCCACAGGATGTCCAGGGCACCTGCCTTCAATAAATCCCAGTGCATCCAGGGAACCTGACCTGAAACACCAAATGAGTGTGTAGGAGAAATAATAAATGTCAGATAGCAACTTCTACTATCCGTTATCTTCCTCACCCATTTATATTTTGGTTTCCATGCAAATGTGTATTTGAGACAGAGAGTTCTGCATGTTTCTGCTGTAAACAGATGCCTGTGTTCTCCTTGTCTGGAATTATGGCATGTTTCCCAGGTCTTCTGCTTAGTCATATGCTTTTTGACTTGTCCATCCAATTAAGCAGGACCTTTTCTGTCATCTTTACATTTTTCCTGAAAACAAATAAATAAAAACCAGATTGTTAAGTGTGGTAATGATTGGTTGAGCAAAGAAACACACCTGAAGGAACAAATGTGAATTCTGAGTCCCTAACACCTTTGATAAGAGCCTGAGTGGTTCTCCTGCCTTCTGTTTTTGGAATTTTCCTCCTCTGCAGTAGGGAGCATGATACCAGGTTCAGAGACCATGATCTTCAGGGCAGATTGAGGGCCCTCGGCAGTTACATAGAGGATGAAAAGCTCATGGGTTGTCTCTGTTGAAATTATTTGGCTGTCAGCAATAGAAAATAACTCTGCCCTGTTTAAGCAAAAGGGTTATTTACTGATAAGGTATGAGGGAGCTCAAAGGCTTGGAATGACAGATGCGGAGAAAGTACAGAGTAGAGAATGCAGCATGGCCAGGTTTGGGTGCTGCTGCAAAATGGTTCTTCCATCTGCTATCAAGATTCAGGGTTCTGGGAGGGAGGCCAGCTGGTGAAGCTGAGGTCATAGTCCCACTGCTTGACTGTACTGGGTCAGTGAGAGTGAAGATCTAACGAAGGGGTTGTCTGATTTTGGCTGCACATTAGAATCACTTGTGCGGAGCTTTATAAAACCTGATGCTTAGGCCATGGCAGAAACCAATTAGATCAGACTATGTGGAGGTAGGACCGAAACATTTGCTATTTTATCCTCCCCGACCCTAAGAGATCATTGTATAGCCAAGGTTGTAAAACACCGGGCTAAAGAAAAAGCTTTCAAAGAGCACTTCAAATTCTTTGTAGGAGAACATGATACAATTCTTACCATTATGGCATGACTGTATTGAATTGGAAAGAAGGCAACTTCTAAGAAGATAATTGGGTTCCACTTATAAGAAAGGGGGATGGACACTGAATGGCCAATCAATGAATCAATAAACAGACAAAGCTCCATTGGGCATTCAATCTAGTCAAACACCATTCCAAAGCTTAGAGTAAACTGTGGCACACAATAAATGCTCTGTAAATAGTTGTTGAATAAATGAACAAATAACAAGAGTTTCTCAAAATGACATGTATAACATAATCCCATAAAGAAAATCACTGATTTTTTTCTTATTTAAGCCAAGAAAACCTCTAACACAGATTAAAAAGAATAAAACTTTACCAGGAGAGAATGATACAAAGATACAGAAAAAAACTGACTGATGCATCTATGAGAAATTGTTATGAAATGTGTGGAATCTTATTAGGTTGTACACTCCTACTAGACATTAATCTTCATCTACTACCACCACTGATGAATAGATTCTGCTAAAGTCAACTACACTAAACTCTCTTTGTTTACATTTTCAATAGGACCATCTGCTTTGATTGATTAAATAGAAGCCATTTGTTTCATGGCTTTAAGGCCTTGGTACTCAAAGAGTGGTTGGACGACCATCAGTGTCTCTCCTGGAAGTATGTTGGAAATGCAGAATTTGGAGCCCCACCCCCAACCTACTGAATCAGCTTTGCATTTTAATAAGATCCAGAGGGAAATCATACACACACTGAAGTTCAAAAACCACTGGCCTAACCCACACTATACCTGTCATTCAAACCAGAAGGGAAGAAGTTTGGGAACATGATATTCCGAGCGTGATGCTATTGGGTCACTGCTCCCAGCTCCAATCCCTTTGCCTCTCCCAAACCAAACAGCGAACAGTGAAGCTCTGGTTTCTGTTGAGGTCCTGAGCATAGATAAAGGTGTGGGCCTTTTGACCTCATAAGCTGAGCAAGTAAGTGGAGAACAGCATCACAGCCTACTCAAGGATCTAAAACACAGGATGCTGGGGGGAAACGGCATATAGAGATCCGTGCCCCCTAAGGGAATGTTGATGTCAACTCAGTGTGAAGGTGCTGATATCCCCAAAAGGCCAAGTGGGAGATGACCAAATAGCTGGGGCTTTCCTTCCTTCAGGTGAGAGACTCCAGTAAGATCGAAGAGGTGGGAGGTGCCAGCCTGCCTACTTCTACACAGCAGCCTGTGGAGGGAGGTGCAGACCCCCTTGCTTCCCACAACCCATAAAGGTAAAATGCTTATTAAGATTCAAGTTGAATAAAGAAAGAAAACACATCCACAGGTATAACATGAAAAAAAATATATATCCTGATCTCTAAGGAAAAAGAACATGTCAGACTCTTAAAGATGGAAAAAATAATCCCCTATAAAAGAATGTCTTATCACCAACGTTGGATAAAAGAGGATGGTGGATCAACTTACATCCAGCTTAAATATCATTGATCTCTCAGGGCAAACAAAAGCTATTTTAGGAGAGGAAAGGATTTGGTAAGAATATCACTCTGAAGCCCATCCGAGAAAAGCACTGAGAAGACTCTATTCCAAGAACAAATGAGAAAATTCAGAAACCTGTAAAGATGAAAAAGAGTGAGCAATGATTATATATAATATGCATGTTGCATATACACACATGCATTGTGTCTATGTATATGTTACACATATATACACAAGCGCATATATAGTTACTCAGCTATATAGATACATATAAGTAAGATTCAGAGATTTGTAAGAATAGGCTATATAGCAATGTGTAATTATCAAAATTAGTGACACACTACAGAAGGACATCCTTAAGAAAAAGTTCATCTTTAAAAAGTTAATAACCACTACACTTTAGCTGGCAAGCCTAGGAAAAATGGTTACCAAGGTGGCAATAAAGAGATTTCAGCATCTCTTTAGGGGAAGGAAAAAAAGGAAGACAGAAGAATGGCAGTAGGTTTGTAAAATCTCATTTAACTGGAATGGAGCAAAGTAGGAAAAAAACTGATTTTTTTTTTTTTCTGAGAAAGAGGAGGAAACTCTTTTTTGACAAGTAGTAGACATTATTATCGCTTACATCAAGAGAATAGAAATTAACCATCAATGACAAGGAAGAATACAGCAGACTTTCCAAATTAGCAAAGGGAATAAACAGGAAAAGTAAAACAAAAAAAGAGGAAACAACCATCTATCCAGTAGTAAACATAAAATAAGGTCCAAGTAACACACTAGATTTATCAGTCACTGTATAAATTGTCAAAGAATAGGATTCTACCATGAAAAGACAGAGGCAACACATTTCTTTATAAAACAAAACACAGCCAGATGTTACATTAAAGAACACTCTCAGAAAAGCTTTTTTTTTTTTTTTAAGATTTTATTTATTTATTTGCTAGAGAGAGACACAGCGAGAGAGGGAACACAAGCAGGGGGAGTGGGAGAGGGAGAAGCAGGCTTCCCGCCGAGCAGGGAGCCCGATGCAGGGCTCGATCCCAGGACCCTGGGATCATGACCTGAGCCGAAGGCAGACGCTTAACAGCTGAGCCACCCAGCCACCCTCATAAATGCTTTTAACATAACATAAAGATAGATGGAATTAGCAAAGAGATACCAGGACAATGTAAACAAAATGGAAGTAAAAATGGCAGTATTAATATCAGCTAAGTATAATTTAAGGGCAAAAGAACCAAATAGGATCAAAAGGGACAACACATGATGATAAAGGGCACAATTGTAGAAGCAGCAGTCAAAACTGGCAGGAGCCAACCACCACAGAAGCTCAATACTTAAATCTATTTTTAAAGCAAGAAGAACTTGCTAGAAATATAATTACGGTGGAAACATCAATATACTTCTCTCAGAACTGAAAGATCTAGTTGAAACAATAAGGGACACAAACTGAAAATACAATTAACAAACAAGTGGACAGGTCACCTTATCTTTGAATGTACTTTTTCAAATATTCACGGAACATTTTTAAAGGTTGGTCATATATGTGGTCATTGAGGAAAAAAAAACAACTAGAAAAAATGTGTAAATGGAGAGTTTTTATAAATTATATTCTCTGATCAGAAGCTAATAAAAATAGAAATAAATTATGAAATGGTAACCAAAAATATCTTAATGACTTGACAATGAAGCAGCAGGCTTCTACATAATCTTTGATCAAAAAGGAAATTAAAAAGGAAATTAAAACCTGCCTAGAAGGCATTGAAGAAGAACCTCCATAACAAAGCCTACAGAACACATTAAAGCTATATTCAGAGGAAAATTTATAGCCTTAATTGCCTTCATTATTTAACAAAACCTGCCAAATAAAGTAATTTTTCATCTTAAAACTGAAATGTGAAAAGCAAAATTAAACAGCAGTTAAGAAAAGGAAATTTAAATATATTTTTAAAATGGGGAAAAATAGGAGAAGGGACGATTTTAAAAGCTCATTCCTTGAAAATATCAATAAAATACAATTCCTATGATTCTGATAAAGGAAAAGAGCAAAAGCCAAAAGTAAACGTCATGAAGACTGGGAATGAGATGTAGCCAAGACACAGAGAGATTAATATCATCATAAAAAAATACCATGTGTAACTCTATGGCTACAGGTGAAAATGAATAATATTTTAGCAAGATATCCCTAGCCTACCAACTTTTCACAGTTTCTACCCTGTTTCACCATTTCTCTCTCCTTTTTATATATGGCACCTTCTCTTCATGCCCAACCCTCTACCCCTATTTTCCCTCCATCAAGGGTCATTTTAGTTTTACTGGCCGAGTCTGGGTCTGGGAGGAGACTTTCTTTCTTCCATCTCGAATTCAAAAAGGGTGGACTGTGTATACTGATGTTCGTAACTTACTTCCCAGTTCTTGGAGAATCTTTCTCACATGTACCCCGTTTAGTCCACACATGGCATCTCTCTCATTTCTTTTAATATTTCAAAATATTTTCATATTCATTATAGCAGCAAATTTTAAAATTTTATGTTGTGAAGCAAATGTTACTACTCCAAGCAATCGTTTCAGAGGAAAAATGAAACAAATTGTTTTGATAAGGCCAGAGGACATTTTCACTAGTTTTTAATTATCAGAGTTATTTCTCACATACATGTGCACATACATACATAATAAAGCTTGTATTATCTCACCAGTAAGATAGATCAACCATGATCCTCAGGCTCAAGAGACTTAAAATAAAGTAAAAATGCTTAGCACTCAGTAAGATTCTATAAATTGCATAACAGTTTATGTAACTGTAGGGACACAACTGAGGGTGAGAGACTAGCACTGAGGGGCCCTTTTCCCCCAGACCTGGACATTCTCTTAGGTAAATCACACATTTTTCAGCTCACTCTCAGAAAGTTAAAAATAGTCTCATTTTCCAGATAGAAAAGAAAAGAAAATCCAATATCATCAATATTAAATGTTCACAATTTAATTGGTTGGGTGGCACAATCAGTGGGCATCCGACTCTTGATTTTGGCTCAAGTTTGATCTCAGGATCGTGAGGTCAAGCACCACGTCGGGCTCTGTGCTGGGTATGGAGTCTGCTTGGGATTCTCTCTCTCCCTCTCCTTCTACCCCTCCCCCCCCCCACTCTCTCTCTCTCAAAAATAAAATAAAATAAAATAAAATAAAAAACATTCACTCCATCAGTAAGAATTTGCCGTGTAACAAACCATACCACAAATTAGTAGCTTATAACAACAGCTAATTATTTAGCCTATTACTCTGTAGGTCAGCAATTTGGAGTGGGTTGGGCTTGGTTAGGTAGTCTGAGGCTCTCCCTAGGTTCCCTCATTAATCTTTGGTCAGCTGATGGTCAGCTCTGTTCTCTGTCTAGGGATCTGGCAGAAGCAACTGGGCTGACTCAACTCTGGTCAATGTGGTCTTTAATTTTCCAGCAGGCTAGCTCATTCTTAATCATACAGCCCACTGGGCAGGGTTCCATGAGAGAGTCAAAGTGTTTGAAGCCCCTTGAGGCATAGGCCTGGAATTGCTGCAATGGCATTCTTGCTAAATTCTTTTTTTTTTTTTTTTTTTTAAGATTTTATTTATTTATTTGACAGAGAGAGAGAGAGATAACAAGTAGGCAGAGCAGCAGGCAAAGGGAGAAGGAGAAGCAGGCTCCCCACTGAGCAGAGAGCCGGATGCAGGGCTCAATCCCAGGACCCCAGGATCATGACCTGAGCCGAAGGCAGAGGCTTAACCGACTGAGCCACCCAGGTGCCCCATTCTTGCTAAATTCTATTTGCTGAAGGAAGTGACAAGGCCTGCCCAGATGGAGTGGGGAAATAGACCCTAGCCTCAACAGGAGACACTCTATAGGCACACTGCTAGGATATGAAAACAAGGAGGGGAAGGAACATTGCCACTATGCATCCCAACTATCTAAGTCTTTTTTCCTTCCTATGGATGCATGGCTGGCCCACAGGAAACACCCACCTGTGTCTATTGCTGCCTGCCCCAACTTACCCTGGCTCCATTCAGCTGCTCTCCCTCTTGCTTCTCCAGCTAGGAGTCACATCAGTCCCTGTGCCTCCCCACCTTTAAAAACACAGGTCACGTTTTCCAGGTGGTGTTCCTCATCCTTGTCACTTAATTCCATTCTTACCCCTCCCCACCATGCAGTGCAGGAAGTGCTCCCCAAACAATTCTCTCCATATAAATCCTCACTGTGAGCATTTCTCAGCCTCTCTCCATCTTCTTGTGTCCATTTATGATGATGTGGTCAGGGCTGAAAAACTAGTTTCATGTTTTTCTTAGTTTAGGTTCCCCTAGAAGCAATGGGAGATGAGAGTGCAAGATTGGGGAACAAGGGAGAGAGACAGTGAGAAGAACAGAGTGTGTTTTTCAATCCAGTTACTGCTATGGGCAAAAACTCTGGGCGTCAGTGTACAACACAGATCTCAGAATTATCCCACCTGGGGATGAGGGAGCTGGGGTATTTATGCACTGCTATACAATCATTCTATCATTGATTGAAGCTGCTCTAGGTGAGCAGTGGGGTAATTCCCTGGCACTTCCAACCTGCTATGATATGTGCAAGTAGAGCAGGCATGAGCAGCCTGAGGAAACCATCAGGCAAGAAAGGCAGGTGCTGGTGGTCTGGCCCTTTTACCCTGAAGTGGTAAGAGTGAGGAACCTAGTGATGGCTCCTGGATGTCGTACTTGTCCTATGTAGATGTTGTAGCAACTCCATCAAGCTCCAAAACAATAGGAAACATTGAGTTTAGCATTTTATTACAGAGACAATACTCTTAAAATGCCATTCTGTTAGTCTCGTGTACTCTCGAAAATATGGTTTTTCCTTCTAGCCATATTTTATTATTTTTACCACTTAGACATATTTCCATTCCTGCTTTTCTAAAGCCTTTAATCCTAAGATTAAGATTCACTATCTCCTCCCTTTTCCTCTACCTGTATTCTGTATTACCATCAGTTTCACTCTGTCCCCAGTGCCTCTGTCCCCAGTGCCTCTTCTCCTGACAATATCTTCTCTGATACGTGTCCTGCATCTCCTATAGGGTCTGGCCCACAGTAAAGGCTCAACAAGTATTTCTAGAATAAATGAATTAATAAGTGAGATTCATTATTCTTTGCAATCAGGCATCTCGGGTATTTTCCATGACAATACCAGATACAAAATATTTTTGTACTTCCTCTTCTGGGCTCCCTTGAGAGGTACAGCCTCTCATTACCTGAAAGTTTGTACTAGTTTTAACCACTGGTTTATTATGGAAGAAATTCAACCTGACACCTCTCATTTGTCATAGTCATTCTATTTCCTGCAACCTAAAAAAATTTTTTTCTGAACATCTATGCCTATCACTTTCCATTTTGTAAGCATAGATTACCATGAATTTTATGCATTATGCTAGGAATAAAGAACTGCGTTCTCTCTCCCTCACCCTCCTCCTTCCTTCTTCCTCTTTCCTTCTCTCTCTTCCCTTCTCTATTTTTCTCTTTCTCCCCCAACCCCAACTCTGCATACAAACATAGCAGTTGAATTATGCTTTTTCACGTTCTCTCTGCCAAGAATTTCATTCTTCTCCATCATTGCCTACACACCTCAATTGTTTTTAGTAAACTTTCTATTGAGGTGAAACCCCCAAATAGAAAAGTGCATAAATCCTAATACACAGCTCAACGAATTTTCATAGCTGAACACACATGTCTAATCACAGGGCTCCCCCTCAGTTCTGGAGAGGCCAGCAGTAGACCTCCAGCCTCCTTCTGTTGAGGGTTGCTCACTCTTCCAGAAGGACCCATGGCAGCCTCAATGAAGGTCTTTCTCCCCCATAGTCCACATCCAGGCTGAGAATTCCCAGCAACCCAGCCTGCAGATGGCAGGTAGGAGATAAGCCTCTTCTCTGCTTATCCTTCCAGCCATTGTGTTATTTCTATTTTCAGTTTTTGATGCTACCTGCTTGCTTTCTAGTTCCTTCTCTTGTTTGATCTCCTAGGTGAGTTCTCCTGTTCTCTGTCATTTTTTTGAGTGTCTAGATGTGTACTAATTAATTGGAAGGGGCCCTCTGTTTCAGAGTAAGTTTCCCATGAGCATTCTTCACCTGTCCTTTGCAAATGACCTTCATTTCACCCTGTTGAAGAGTAAGTGCTATGACTTCTCTGTTTCACTCTGTCCCCAGTGCCTAGAAGAGAACTTGGCACATTACCTGTGCTCAAATGTTTGCTCAGTTGTTAACATGCAATGAATCTCTGCCTACTTCCCATGCAGAGACCTTTGACTTCTTCCTAATTTTTGAATGGGACAACTCTCTTCCAATATCCAATTTACTTAAAAACACCTAGATAGCTTTATAGGGTAGGAGTGTGCAATGGATGATTATGTGAATATATAATGAATTGGGCCAGCCAGTAGAGTAAAAGTCATTATGCTGTTTTAGAACAGTTTCCTACTAATTTTCTAGTTTCTGCCCTACAAAGCTTCTATCAGCTTTAAATACCTACCCACTCCCTGCACATGCATACACAACTACTCACACGCCCAGTTAGCATCATTCTGTACAGTCAACACTGATGAATAGCTGTGATGCTGTTGGCCACTTCCTGTCATGAATCCACACTGCCATAGCTAGTTCTATAGAGTAAGAGTGCAGGTCACAACAAAGAACAACATTAAGATAGCATCATGTTCCAACTATCTTCCTTTTGGCCCCTGTTATGACTGCTGTATCAAGCCAAATAGCACATTTCAGAGATTTACCCTTTTCTCCCTTTCTGACTCTCACCGTGTTCCAATTCTTTATCATTCCCACAGAATCCTCCAATTAATTTTCATAAAATTCTGCATCCTGCTTTAAATCTGAGTGCTTCTGTATTTATTTGTGACATCTTCCCTCAAATCTATCCAAATTTACCCATATTTAGCTAATATTCTTTATTATCTCTTGCCATGGGCTTCAGCAATCATCAGTGTATCTAGTTGGGGGTCTCTTAATTGTCTATCCTTTCCTCCCCACCCTCATGTCAGCAGGGTTCAGGGAGAAAAAATTGAAAGAAGCTATTATTCCACCACCAGTCTTATTCTGTATTTTAAAATACCATTTTAATTACTGAGATGCTCTGACTCAAATGTTCTCATGTCACAACTAAATTCTACTTCTTTTGCTGTAAAATAGGAAAAGCAAATCAGTAAATAAAAGCATTTCACAGGCTGTTTTCAAAGGAACTTTTGGAGTTAACTTTCTGTTATCCTCAGCCATGCTCTTTGGACAACTCTTAAACCACTGTCCTAGAAGTGGCCGCATGGTAGCTTCTGAGCTTTGAAATTCTGTGAAGTTACTTCTTAGCTTTGATTATGACTCTTCTTTGTCCATATTTATATCTTCTTAAGTTATAATTACCCATTCACTAACAGCAAATAAGATATTGCTGGAAGGAGAAACTGAGTCAGTAACCAATTGCAGATTCATTCTAAAGTCTATTTTTTTTTAAGATTTTATTTATTATTTATTTGACAGAGAGAGACAGCAAGAGAGAGGGAACACAAGCAGGGGAAGCAGGAGAGGGAGAAGCAGGCTTCCTGCAGAGCAGGGAGCCTGATGCGGGGCTCAATCCCAGGACCCTGGGATCATGACCTGAGCCGAAGGCAGACGCTTAACCAACTGAGCCACCCAGGCGCCCCATCATTCTAAAGTCTAAAAGGAAAGCCATGGGGTGCCTGGGTGGCTCAGTCAGTTAGACATATTGCTGGATTTTGGAAGTGCCATTTCTCATGTCCTCTCCTGGAGCGAACTTGTCCATTGATGGTTTTGTGTCCTGAGAAAAATCCTTTGTCTGATGAAGACCAAATATATGTTTGGCCCAATATACCACCACATATACCAACCCCCTGCTATTGAAATAGTCAGTGCTCATGGCTCCATATAGACACACTTCTACCCTCTCTGCCTCCACTCCCACATCATAGCTGGATGTTCACTGCTGTCTCCTGGACACTAGGATCTTTTAAAGCAAAGGGTTCAGGTGTATGTTGTTTCTCAAAATGGGTTCCAGTAGGAGGTTCAAGGGCCTCAAACTCTTTGCCATCAGGTCAACCAATGTAACTCTGTTTTGTCTGTTCTATATATGGTATCCTTTATAGAATTCTGATTTTTTAAAAGAAGTTCTACTGATAAAAAGAAGTTTGAAAACTTCTTCAACCCAAATGATGTTGATGCATCAGTCTTCCACACCATAAAACTCAACATGGAGATCTGTATTTTATTAAATACTCTGTAATTAATAATGGTTGGGATATTCAAATAGAGTGCTTTCATTTCATTTTCCTTCTTGTCCTTTCCATCAGTGCCCCACTCAAACAAATGTTCTCTCCTTCTACCCCCAGGATATGGGTGTCAATGTTCTAAACCCTCTTTCAGGCATATATTGGATGAAAGAAGACTGGGAATGGGAGGGGATGTTTTCTGGCTAAAGTTACAAGAGCTGGATGGGACACCCATTCACTGAGTACATTGGTAGCAGTTGGACAAAGTCATAATCAAATGAGTTTTTGTTCTGACTTCAGTGTAAGGCTCAAAAGTGACTATTGACAAATAGTCAAGGTTTTGGAGAATATTCAGGCTGGTGGGAAAGACATCTTTGACCTGTCTCTCAAAACCCATGACAAAGACAAAAATCCAAACACCTAAACATCCAACCTCTTACTCTCCTGCTTTAAGTTACTTTGTAGGATATGTGCTATTTTTGCTACCCTCATACACGCTCCACACTCAATATTAACGAACACCCCTAGATACTCTTTTCTAAATGCAAAGACCAGCAACACTTACAGGCTGTAGATGCATTATTACAATGCTCCCTGAAAAAAAAAGTGCTACATATCCTATGATTAAATAATCATTACATGGCCTAAAATAGTTTCATGCTGTTTAAAAAAAAACAAAAAAGAGCAGAAATCAAGTGTTTATTATTAGCCAGAATGTGATAAATCTTTTTTAAAATTGGGGATGGGGAGGTATGTGTGCATGTGTGTGTTTCCCATACTATTAAACTTAATTTGGTGCTCACTGAATTGTAAAATAAATGAAGAATCACGCTATACTCTTTATGTCAGCCAAATGCTAGAAGGCTAAAAATCACCCAAGATCTATTTGAACAGGTGCACATGGTTTTTCTCTGCCAAGAGGATGGATCTGCCAGCAACTAAATTCTGGTTCTTTCCCCCAGTTCTAGCTAGAGGTCTGTGTTTACTGGGCTTTAACTTCTGCTCAAAAGTGAGTGTGGGTGTCTTGGGGGCTGATCTGGTGAGATGGCTGAGCAAAAAGCCTGACTCACATAGACACACACCCACACACATACACACACGTAGAGGCATCCAGGGATAAATTAGGTGTCACCTCACAGGACCTTAGTCCTGCTCCCATATTTTTAGCTATAGAAGAAGAGAGTAAGAGAGAAAGGGACATGATTTCCTATAATCTGCTTTCAAATAGAGCAGCAAATTCTTAACCACAGTGGAAGGGCATCCATAAATAAAGCTTTCATGAGTGGTTTGTGGCCTCCTTAAGTATACATATACAGAAATAGAATACATATTTTTGCTTATTTTAATTTGTGTATATATAAAAATATTTTAAAATTCTAGCATACATATATTTTCAGCATGAAATGGACCATCCCTCTGGATTTCAAATTCTGCCCTGTGGTGTCATGTTGTAAAGAAGAATGAAGCTGCAGATCTTATTTCAGAAGCAGCACCTAACTTAGTTATCCTGGGGAAACTCTATGTCCAGGTCTTGGCTGTCTTAAGAAACTTCTCCTACCAGAATTATGAGGCCCCAGTAGAACTAAATTTAATGGCTTTATTAAAGGCACTGAAAGTGGTATCTGTGTTGCATTATTTGAAGATCACATTTCCCCAAATATTCAAAGCATCATTGTTTTATTTCCCTTAGTTAATATCTTCTAAGTAGATATTTAAAAATCCTCTTTTAAAATGTAAATGCCCATGGGGAAACATAATACATCGCAGAACAAATTAGTTGTACAGACCCCGCGATCAGGATGAAAGAGTAGAATCAAAGGGAGAAGGTGAAGGTTTTGACAAAGAAGGTAACAAAAGATACTAAGCCACTAACAACTATATCTCTGCTTCTGTCTGCTTAAGCCTGGCTGAAGGCAATGTAAGCTAGCTTTTCATTTCCCAGCAAAGTTGTCCAGTTTTAAAATTCATGTATGAGCATAGAAGTTACAAGGATGCAAACCATCCAGCAAAAGGACTAAATAAATAGTAAAGTCTAGTTTATTACCAATTCTGTTGAATTCACCTCCTAAATGTTATTTTACTTCTTCCCACCTCCACCTCCCACATCTAAGCCATTATCACTGTACAGCAGCCTCCCCCAAAGGCCTCCCTACATTTATTTTTCCCTGAATGCCAACCCATTTATTTTCATAACACAGCCCAAGTGATTTTTTTCAAGATATCAATCTGACCAGGCCAGCACGCAACTTCACACTCTTCAGTGGTTCTGCATTGTCCATTGGACAGGATTTAGACTGACATGGCTCTTGGGTCCTACAGGTTAGGACTCCTCCAGCCTCATCCAGCCTCTTCCAGCCTCTATCTTTTGTTTCCTCATCCCACCTGCTCACCATGGGCTCTCCTCCCCAGGTCCCTCGCACTCTTCCCTCCTTTCTTCACCTGCCCATCCTTGAGATCCAAGTCTCACTCCCTCAGTGAAGCCTTCCTGTTTTCTCTAATTAGATCAAAACCTATAAATAATAGGCCCTCTTATATTCCTCTCCATAAAAATAACTGCCACAGCTGAAATTGTCCATTGGTTTTATATGTATCTAGTTAATGTCCACCTTTCCAATGATATTGTGAGTGGTGAATGAGCAGGAAGAAAGTATGTTTTATTAATCCTTTGGGCACATGGCTAGCCTATATTTCCTAGCCAGTTTGGTGTGGCCATATGACTGAGTTCTGGCTAATGGTATGTGGGTAGAAGTGATATAGACCACTTCAAGAACAGACCAATTTAAAATTATATGCAATACTCTGTACTCTTTTTCCTTAAACTGACTGAACAGAGAAAGATCTTGGAAATCATGTCTTGAAGATGGGGGGAACTGAATCACAAACAGGAGGAAATTCACTCAACCCAAAACATCCATAATGGGCTTCTCATTGTGTTAAGCCACAAAGATTTAGGAGTTTATCTGTTGTGGCAGCTAGCATTGCCCTGATAAAACACTATTCTATTCTCCATGCCTAGCACAGTATCTAACACATAGTAGATGTTCAATAAATACATATCAGTTAAGCGAAAGTGTTGTTTCTTGGTATATGGAACATCCTTTGGAATGGACAGAGGGGACCAAGTATCTGTATTTGTGTTGGTTCATAAATTGGCCCCCTGTACATGGAGGGCAAGGAGAGCCCAAACAAAAAGGCAGACCACTACAGATTGGTAGGTGGTAGATTTAATAAGTAAGGGAACTTACATAGGAGGCTTGTCTTTAGCAGCCACAAGATAAGCAGATTTCCACACCTCCCCACCAGAATCTTAAAAGTTTATATGGAGGACTTAACTAGATTCAGTCACATATACCATCAAGATGGTCTCAACAACACATTACTCTCTTAAGGCTGCATCCTCGAAATGGCCCCTAGTGGGGGAACAGCATGTAGAACTTACATTCCAAGGACAGGAAAGAGGTAAGGAGCCTCTGATTACCTAGGTTCAGCTCTCGGAACAACTGCTGATCATAGCCTCTCAATTACCTCCTCCAATTTGATCAAGACTTTTGAGAATAATGTGATTTTCCTAAGATTATTGGAAGAGAAAAGGAAGATGCACAAATACCAAGTAGAGACTGAGTTTGCACATAATAAAAAAAAAAATGACTCACTCTTAATTTTTTTGATGTATTTGAACAAGGTAATTACATGTTCACCTAAATTTAATGACAACAATGAGGCATTAAAACACTAGTTTTAGCCTCTAGGGTTTCCATCTGGCCCAACTGGAAACTTCGTGAAATAGTATTGCAGAATAGTAGGGGCTATAGAGTTGAGCAGACCTGTATGCGACCTTGCCTATTCCAAGAATGGGCTGGTGTCACCCTGGGCAAGACCTATAACTACTCCAAGCTCTAGTTCATCCTCTGTAAAATGGGAATGAATGTATATAAAGCATTTTCCAGAGATGGAATATTCTAGTTATTCAAATTGGGGTGGCAGTTATAGTGGTGATGGTGGCAGTAAAGAGCAGCATCTCTGGTCGCCACTATGGAAAAAGTGGATGTTGATTTCTTGAGTTAGAGAGTTAATGAGTCGAATGGTATTGATTTGGCAGGCTTGTCCAAGCTATTCATTAAAGAAATCACCAGGCTGAAGTGACCTTTCAAAAGTTCTGTTCTGTGGTTATAAATGTAATGTTTACTATATAATTTTTTTGAACATTCAGGTATAAAGAAAATAAAATGATCATTTCCAAAAGAAAACTGGCATTGCTATTTTAGCGCAGCTATGTCATGATTTTGGCCTGCTACCTAATAATACTTAAAAATAGAAGCACATGTGAAGAGAAATTAAGGAGTCGATCCCATTTACAATTGCACCCAAAACCATAAGATACCTAGGAATAAATCTAACCAAAGAGGCAAAGGATCTGTACTCAGAAAACTATAAAATACTCATGAAAGAAATTGAGGAAGACACAAAGAAATGGAAAAACGTTCCATGCTCATGGATTGGAAGAACAAATATTGTGAAGATGTCAATCCTACCTAGAGCAATCTACACATTCAATGCAATCCCCATCAAAATACCATCCACTTTCTTCAAAGAAATGGAACAAATAATCCTAAAATTTGTATGGAACCAGAAAAGACCCCGCATAGCCAGAGGAATGTTGAAAAAGAAAAGCAAAGCTGGCGGCATCACAATTCCAGACTTCCAGCTCTACTACAAAGCTGTCATCATCAAGACAGTATGGTACTGGCACAAAAACAGGCACATAGATCAACGGAACAGAATAGAGAGCCCAGAAATGGACCCTCAACTCTATGGTCAACTAATCTTCGACAAAGCAGGAAAGAATGTCCAATGGAAAAAAGACAGTCTCTTCAACAAATGGTGTTGGGAAAATTGGACAGCCACATGCAGAAGAATGAAACTGGACCATTTCCTTACACCACACACAAAATAGACTCCAAATGGTTGAAAGACCTCAATGTGAGACAGGAGTCCATCAAAATCCTAAAGGAGAACACAGGCAGCAACCTCTTCGACCTCAGCCGCAGCAACTTCTTCCTAGAAACATCGCCAAAGGCAAGGGAAGCAAGGGCAAAAATGAACTATTGGGACTTCATCAAGATAAAAAGCTTTTGCAAAGCAAAGGAAACAGTCAACAAAACCAAAAGACAACTGACAGAATGGGAGAAGATATTTGCAAATGACATATCAGATAAAGGGCTAGTATCCAAAATCTATAAAGAACTCATCAAACTCAACACCAAAAGAACAAAGAATCCAATCAAGAAATGGGCAGAAGACATGAACAGACATTTCTCCAAAGAAGACATCCAAATGGCCAACAGACACATGAAAAAGTGTTCAATATCGCTCGGCATCAGGGAAATCCAAATCAAAACCTCAATGAGATACCACCTCACACCAGTCAGAATGGCTAAAATTAACAAGTCAGGAAATGACAGATGTTGGAGGGGATGCGGAGAAAGGGGAACCCTCCTACACTGTTGGTGGGAATGCAAGCTGGTGCAGCCACTCTGGAAAACAGTATGGAGGTTCCTCAAAAAGTTGAAAATAGAGCTACCATACGATCCAGCAATTGCACTACTGGGTATTTACCCCAAAGATACAAAAGTAGGGACCCGAAAGGCTACGTGCACCCCGATGTTTATAGCAGCAATGTCCACAATAGCCAAACTGTGGAAAGAGCCAAGATGTCCATCAACAGATGAATGGATAAAGAAGATGTGGTATATATATACAATGGAATATTATGCAGCCATCAAAAGGAATAAGATCTTGCCATTTGCAACGACGTGGATGGAACTGGAGGGTATTATGCTGAGCGAAATAAGTCAAACAGAGAAAGACATGTATCATATGACCTCACTGATATGAGGAATTCTTAATCTCAGGAAACAAACTGAGGGTTGCTGGAGTGGGGGGTGGGGTGGGAGGGATGGGGTGACTGGGTGATGGACACTGGGGAGGGTATGTGTTCTGGTAAGCGCTGTGAATTGTGCAGGACTGTTGAATCTCAGATCTGTACCTCTGAAACAAATAATGCAATATATGTTAAGAAAGAAAAAAAGAAGAAGAAGAATGTAGCAGGAGGGGAAGAATGAAGGGGGGGAAATCGGAGGGGGAGAAGAACCATGAGAGACGATGGACTCTGAAAAACAAACTGAGGGTTCTAGAGGGGAGGGGGTTGGGAGGATGGGTTAGCCTGGTGATGGGTATTGAGGAGGGCACGTTCTGCATGGAGCACTGGGTGTTATGCACAAACAATGAATCATGGAACACTATATCTAAAACTAATGATGTAATGTATGGGGATTAACATAACAATAAAAAAAATTAAAAAAAAAAAAATAGAAGCACATGTGTACATGTGAAGTTACAGTTCAATTCTTAAGAACCCGGGCTCTGATACCAGATTACCTGTGCTTGCATCCTGGCCTCACCATCAGCTCTCTATGGGCTTTTACTACAACTTTTTAAGTCTCAGTATATTATTTGTAAATTGTGGCAAATAATTATATCAACTTCATAAAGTTATTATGTCTATTAAATGATACAATACATGCAATGTGCTTAGAATAGTTTCTGACACAACTAGGAAGCATTAAATACAAGTTAGCTATGATAACAATAACAATTATGATGATGATAATTGATACATATGTCTAGTTCTCTAGAGGAAATGAATGCACAAAGGAATCCAAACTCAACATAGCAGCACTTCATTTTGAACAAGGGCTTTGATTTCATATTCAAGTATACAATTCTAATGGGACAATCTAAGCCTATAGAAAATCACTTGATTCTTTCAGTTTCAATTTTGAAGTCTATTCTATATTTTCTATTTATCTAATTTGGTCTACATTTTCCTGAGATCAGTACCACATCATTTAAAAATTTTTTTTAAATTTTATTTTGACAATTGCTATAAGTACATCTATTATTCAGCTTTTTCTTTTTTTTTTTTTAAGATTTTATTTATTTATTTGACAGAGAGAGACACAGTGAGAGAGGGAACACAAGCAGAGGGGGTGGGAGAGGGAGAAGAAGGCTTCCCGCAGAGCGGGGAGCCCGACGTGGGGCTTGATCCCAGGACCCTGGGATCATGACCTGAGCTGAAGGCAGACGCTGAACGACTGAGCCACCCAGGTGCTCCTATTATTCAGCTTTTCTAAAATATTCTTGTAATTCCTACCTGTTTATTCTTGCAAGTAAATCTTAGGATTTTTAATCATCTTCTAACCTGATTTGGTATAATTTTGCAATTACATTAACTTTTAGAATTCTTTTGGAATGAACTGAAACTTCACAATATTGAGTTTTTCCATGTAGAACCTGCTATATGTTTCCATTTAATTCAATTCTCTTTTGTATCTTAGGTTTTCATAATTTTCTTTTTTTTAAAAATAGAACCTGCATATGTCTAGTTTCTATTTTCACTAATACTGTGAATAAGATCTTTTATTTTTTTCCATTTTATTTTCTGACCAGTTATTTTTGCTGTAGGAGAAAGCTATAGATTTTGGCCACTTAATTTTGTACCTAGGAAAATTACTGAGCCCTTTCATAAGTTCAATCATTTATGTATCAATGTTCTTGGATTCCTGAGATGGACAATCAAATCATCTACAAATAATAATTGGGTCTCCCCTTCCTCAATGACTGATTAATGATTTATGTTTGCTATCTTAATTACACTAAATGGAATATATTTTTTTAAAGGTAAGTTATGGCAATAATAAAGGAAATTATATTATCTATTATTTCCCTAATTCTACAGGAGGTGCTCTCAGTGCATTACAACGAGGATGAATGAATGCCAACACTGATGGTTTGATAGTGATTTTTAAAACTCATTTTAGGGGCGCCTGGGTGGCTCAGTTGGTTAAGCGACTGCCTTCGGCTCAGGTCATGATCCTGGAGTCCCAGGATCGAGTCCCACATCGGGCTCCCTGTTCAGCAGGGAGTCTGCTTCTCCCTCTGGCCCTCTTCCCTCTCATGCTGTTTCTCTCTCTCTCAAATAAATAAATAAATAAAATCTTTAAAAAAAAAATAAAATAAAACTCATTTTAAAGGAGTATTCTATACATATTCTAGCCTGTAATTTTTTTAATTGAGGCATATGCTGAAATTTATCAAGAGAATGTTGTTAAATATCAAAATAATCATACAATTTTGTTTTCATTGTATTATCGAAAATGTACATTATATTAATCAATATCTTGATATTGAAATATTTTCATATTCCTGAAATAAGTCCTACTTAATTTGTATATTCATTATGAATTGGGGATGTGTTTACTACATAAACTGTAAAGGTCTATTTACCCCACTTTCACTATGATAATTTCTACATGCACACTTCATTGTTGTATTCAATCTACTCTATGCATTCATCTATTCTGGATTCTGCTCAGTATCTGTTCATTAAATTATATCAATGAGTTCATTTAGATTTATTTTTGTGTCTAATTAATCTAGAAAAACTGATATATACAATCATTCACTATATATATTTTTAAATTTTCTTGTTGTTCTAATAGTTTTGCCTCAGATATTTCTTTTTTTATTTTTATTTAGGTTTTCTTTTTTCTTCTTTTAATTTAAATTCAATTAGCCAACATTTAGTACATCATTAGTTTTTGATAAAATTTAATGTTCAATGATTCATTAGTTGCATATAACACCCAGTGCTCATCACATCATGTGCCCTCCTTAATACCCATCACCCAGTTAAAGATTTTATTTATTTATTTATTTGTCAGAGAAAGAGAGTACAAGCAGAGGGAGTGGCAGGCAGAGGGAGAAGCAGACTCCCCACTGAGCAGGGAGCTGGATGCCGGACACAGTCCCAGACCCTGGAATCATGACCTGAGCCGAAGGCAGATGCTTAAACAACTGAGCCACCCAGGTGTCCCAGATATTTCTTTTTTTAACAGAAGTATAGTTAATTGCCCTATATATTTCTAATTCTATAATATTGGACTGTTACATCATTATTGGGAGCTATGCTTTTTATCAATGATTATATTAGATTCCTTTGGTCTTAATACTTTTCACTTTTAATTTCTCCTTTGGTATTAATATTGCTTCCCTTGCTTGCTTTCTTTTTATTCAAGGAGGGTATGTGCTACGGTGAGCACTGAATTGTGTAAGACTGTTGAATCACAGACCTGTACCTCTGAAACAAATAATACATTATATGTTAAAAAAAAAAAAAAAAAAGAAGAAGATAGCAGGAAGGGAAAAATGAAGGGGGGGAAATCGGAGGGGGAAACGAACCATGAGAGACTATGGACTCTGAGAAACTGAGGGTTCTAGAGGGGAGGGGGTCGGGGGATGGGTTAGCCTAGTGATGGGTATTAAAGAGGGCACGTAATGAATGGAGCACTGGGTGTTATACGCAAACAATGAATCATGGAACACTACATCAAAACCTAATGATGTAATGTATGGTGATTAACATAACATAATAAAAAATATATCTTTTCCATATTTTTATAGCACTTTCTCTCCAAATTGGGTTTCCTATAAACAAGACACAGTTAAGATCCTGAGCTCTTTAGGGGAAGAGTCTCTTCAGTCTAGACTAAATAAAAACAACCAATATGAGAAGGCCTCCTTAGAGACAAGCTGCAGAAGTGTATTTATCAAAGATTAAATTCAGGATATCACTTATAAAAATAAAAACATATCAAATTCCATTTTACCTTCTGAAATGGAATCTTATGTTATGATAATTTTTATCCTAAATATTTTAATCTATTTTCTTATCTTTCCATATCAACTGATAACATTGAGATGATCTGGTTCGCTGTGCTTTGCATGGCCCTGGATGGGCAAGGCAGTGCATTCTGAGCTCCCCACTCTGTCCCTTTGGCAGCCTAGAGTCTCTGTGCTCTCACCTGTCCCTCAGGAAAGCAAGGGACTCTCCTCCTCTCCTACTTTGGCCCACAGGAAAATGATATTATCTCAACTAGCCTGAGTCCAAACGAGCAGAACTCTTTCTCAGCATTGCCTTCCTTCCTTAAGAAGAGAGGATTGATATGGTAGCCTGGGGAAAGATGGAACGAGATGGGTATCAAATAACCTTTAAAAGCTGGTGTATACACCCAGAATCCTACTAGAAGTTTGGCCTTGGGTAAATTACTTAACACCTTTCTATATTGTTTTCATGTGTTAAATGGAGATAATAAGATCTACTTGATGTAATTATTGGAGGCTTAAGTGTGAAAATCTAACAAAATGCAATGCCTACCACTTCATTAGTATGCCATGGACAGGTATTATTGATCACTATCTAAGCTCGTATGCCTTATTCTTCTTATAGCCTAATGGTGTTCTGGTTTTGTTTGTAGAAATATCTGTTCCCAAGCTTTCCTTCCTTCCTTTCTTTTATCCTTTTATTTCTCTATTTTTAAATTAATCATTTATTAGTTCAGAGAAAAGGCTAAAAATTTAGAAAGTCAGAAAAGATTAATAAAACAAATATCTATTTTGGGGCACCTGGGTGGTTCAGTTAGTTAAGTGTCTGACTCTTGATTTTGGCTCAGGTCTTGATCTTGGGGTCATGAGATCAAGCCCCACATCAGACTCTGTGCTCAGTGCAGAGTCTGCTTGAGATTCTCTCTGTCCCTCTGCCCCTCCCCCCTTTATACGCTCTTTCTCTCTCTCTAAAATAAATAAATAAATGTATATACACACATATATATTCATATATATATACATATATATATATATATCACACACACACACTCATTCTCAACATAAACACAATATCATTGCCATTAGCTTGGGGTCAATGCAAACCTTAGTTTGCATCTCAGCTTACCCACTTCCCACCCATATAACCGTTGGCTATTGTTTAATTCTATGAAAAATGCAAATGGGCATATACCCCAGCTCTCTATTTACAGCTCAACAAGATAAGTGCACTGATCCTGCGTTTCCTTGTCTGGAAAACAGGGGTACTAATAATGCTGATTTCACAAGGTCAATACGAGAATTAAATATGACAATAAACTGGAAATTGGCTATCATATAGGAGAAGATCAATAAATAATGGTTGCTGTTTTTTTTTTAAGCAAACATAGTAATTCTCACTTTGTAACTCTTTAATGAGGCTTAAGTGAGCTAATATGGAGGAGGCTTTGCACAGAGTAGCAACTCTGAAACTTATAATTTCTACTTTCCTTTTTTTCCCTCTGTGCTCAGTGAAAAAAAAAGCCATTTAAATGGGCTGATGGGAATACTCATTGTGGATAATGTATACTATTTGTGGAAGAGAGTGAAAGAGGTTATTTCCTTTAGCCAGTGCTAGTAAAAATGTCTAGCAGAAAAAAATCTCACTCAAAATAGAAGACAATGGATTCAACAAAAGGGGCTTTGAAACCCCACTGGCCTCAACCCCACCAACATTCCTCCCACCACGGAATCCACAGTCTCTTCCGTACTTTTAACCGAGATGCCTGTTAAACGATTAATACCCCTACAAGAAACGCTTGTAAGTATTCATATCTCCTCTAGAGTGTGAGCGTGAATGGGATTTAGAAGCAGATTTTTAGGATTTATATTTAGGGATGTGCATGAGGGAAGGAGGAGAGGAGAAAAAGAATGTTGAATCACAGAGGGAAGTGGGAGGAGGAGCACAAACCCCAAGAGGATAAAGAAAAAGACAATGTTGCTTATTCCATAAATTTGCTCAGATTTAATTCTTAGGCCCAATCTGTAAGGAACCTCTACTATGTATTGAGATATCTGAGTGAATCTCATCCTAAAGAGAGAAGAACACATTTTCTTACCTATGCCCTTGCTGCTCCTTTAGCCTTAGTAATTAGTGACCCAAAAATGGACTTCCCTAGCTTTTCAATTCTTTCCTCATCTGGTTAAATCTTTTTGGGTATATCTTTGTGGAATTTACTTCAGGGAAAATGGGACAGAAATGCATGTTTGGTTCAGAAGTTCTAAAATGGAAGGTGAAATTATTTACAGTTTGAACTAGTGATTGCATAAAATAGCTCCCCAAGAACAGGCAAGGAAAAGAGAAAAAAGAAAGGAGAAATATATTTCATTTTAAAAAAAATTCTTCCATTTGAACAATTAACTCAAAAGACAACAAAACAGGGTATTTTGAGTGAGATTTTTTTTTAGGACATGCCCACACATTTTATATATATATATATATATATATATATATATATATATATATATATATAAAATATTATGGGATGGGGGAGGGTGGAATTGTTGAGAGTTCAGCAATAAGATAGAAAGCCCTTCTTACGGTTCCAGGTATATGCATGAGTTGCTCTGCTCTTTTTTCAAGTTTAAATGTAAGATACTGAATTCCATGTTTACATACAATGCGTAGCACAGAAGCACATATATTTCTCCAGGCATAACCACACATGTGACAACACTCTCAAGACCCAGCAGTGAGTTCCTCTAAGGAACATTGACTGAGTGAGATTTCACATTCTGTGGATTTCAGCCATCAATTCAGTTTCTCCATGTTCCTGAAATCTCATTGTTACACTCAGGATTTGTCTTCTCCTAGGGATCACTTTCAAAGCATGTCATTGTCTGTGACAAGACACAGTAAAATGATGATGAGTTTGGATTTCTTTCCCCAGACTCTCAGCTTTTCTATCCTTTAGTTTGGCATTTCGCTCCTTGATTATTATCAGATGCCATGTTAGAAATCCCTGCTGATATTGAGACATATCAAAGGTGCCGACTGAGAAAGCATTAGGTACTGCTTAAACTCAGTCTTTAATCACTACCACTTTTAAAACATTTAATAATGTCATTAGGAACAATTCAGAAAGCACTTGAAAATGTCAAATAACGATAAATCCAGATCTTAGTGAGCCTGTCAGGTGTTATTACCTCATTCCTGGTATCAGTACTAGAAGGATGAGTCATTTTTTTAAAGATTTTTATTTATTTATTTATTTGACAGAGAGAGAGAGCACAAGCAGGGGGAGCAGCAAGCAGAGGGAGAGGGAGAAGCAGGCTCCCCGCTGAGCAAGGAGCCCAATGCGGGCCTCGATCCCAGGACCCTGGGATCATGACCTAAGCTGAAGGCAGTTGCTTAACCAACTGAGCTACCCAAGCACCCCCAATTTTTCAATATATTCAGAAATAATATTTCAGACTAAAGTATGAACTCAATGTCCTATTTTGGTCTGTTCTTTCTCACTTTTTTGTGTTCCCTTTTTCTTGAAAGACTCTAATGAATTAAAAAAATGATCACATTCTTCAAAGTTCTCATTTAAAAGTAATGATTTAAGATTTCTTAATCTGAGAGAAAGTCTTGGGAAAGAGCAATCATTTTCCAAATCAAAAGATTAAGATAATTCATTTTAAACTTATTAAATCAGGACTAACTAGTACTTCATTTGATTTATTAAAATGAAATCATCAGTAAGGCACCCCAACATTTTGCATTAGTAAATTATTTTCTGGGGTGCCTTGGTGGCTCAGTCGGTTGAGCATCCAACTCTTGGTTTTGGCTAAGGTCATGATCTCAAGGTCATGGGATTGAGCCCCACATTGGGCTCCATGCTTGGTGGGGAGTCTGCTTGAGATTCTCTCTCTCCCTCTCCCTCTGCCCCTCCCCCTGTGCATGTTCTCTCTCTTTCTCTAAAATGAATATTCAAAATAAAATAAAATAAACTACTTTAGACAGTCCCAGATGATAGGGCTATAAAGAGGAGATAGCACTAGGCACGTACTTATTTTTCAATTAGTAGGTTTCCTAAATAAATCATGCTGTATATTGAGAATTTTACTTCATTTGGAAAGGTGCCACAATTATTTGTTTTCATTTCATTATTAAATCAGAGCATGTTCAATAAAACAAATAGATTGCATATTAAATACAAATCTACTGATAATATTCACTAGATAACTATGATGTGTGTTCTAAAGGGTGAGAGATTCAGAGTTCCTATTTCCAGGAAAATTATGTGTTCATTATGATATGTTTCTTATGCCTTCTACAAATATTTAATTTTTTTAAATTTAATTTACTTTAAAATAGTTGTTAGATTTTATGCTCCTGCAAGGAGAAAACCTGAATTCACAAACAGAGGCACATGACATGAGATACATTAAAAATATTTTGCAAATAGAATATGCCAGAGTTAGCAGAAAAGCTTTGGGGGAAACTTCTATTATGAATAAAATTGTTGTTTGTCACTTTTATTTTACTGGGAGGCAAATTAGTCATTGCATAGCTTGTTCCATTTTTTTCTTGAAATCAGGTCACTTAATCCCTTCTGGGATGTATTCAGAATGAGAGCCTATATTTTCCTCTCAGATTAATCTGGAGAGAATTTCAAGTTGCAGGTCTTCATATAATAGGGCATATAGAAATGGAGTCTAAAGTGTCTGACACTTTTAATGATATAACTTCATTCACAATGGCATTACTTGTGGATATAATTTAAGTGAAAATGTAGGCAAGCCAAATCCCCATATGACCTCAGCAACTCTAAAATTATATTCCTGTAATGTGCTTTATAGCTTCTCTACCTAAATACAGCTGGTAACCTCTAAATGTCAGCATTTGTGGATGGATATCTATTTCTGAGCGCAATATATCATCTGTTCCGAGGATATAACAGTTATTATTCGTTCTTCTTGGACAAGAATCCATGTTTCATAATATTTATGATTTAAAGTTAAAGCTAGCTAAATGCATGAAATTCAAAAGTTCGGTTGGACAGTGTTTTATTCACTATTCAGTTTTCTTCATTTTTCTAAATATAGTAACACACTGAGGAGGGAAGGTAAGGTTGCTTCAGTCCCGACTTAAAAGCTGAGAAACAACTGTGTAATTATTAAACTAACTTATCTCTAAGAGAAATCTGCAAGACATAATATTTCCTGTTTTCATAAAAGAACCAAAATACGGATTTTAATGCTAGTTAGGGCCCTAATCATATAGGAAAGTGATCCAGACAAAATCAGGATAGACAGATAGATGATAGATAGATAGATAGATAGATAGATAGATAGATAGATAGATAGACAGACAGATATAGGTAGGTAGGTAGATAGATAGATGATAGATAGATAGATAGATAGATAGATAGATAGATAGATAGATAATTATCAAATGGTCTGTAGTAAAGGACCAATTTATTTTGTTTTCAATTTCCAATCTGTCAAGGATGTGTATATTTGCAAAATAAAATAAAAATGACTCATAGAAAACCATGAGAGACTATGGACTCTGAAAAACAATATGAGGGTTCTAGAGGGGAGGGGGGTGGGAGGATGGGTTAGCCTGGTGATGGGTATTAAAGAGGGCACATTCTGCATGGAGCACTGGGTGTTATATGCAAACAATGAATCATGGAACACTACATCAAAAACTAGTGATGTAATGTATGGTGATTAACATAACATAATAATAAAAAAAATGACTCATAGAAAGTGAAATAAAAGCAAGCAAAGACATACAAACTACAAGCCTAGATTTTCATTATTGGATTCAACAGTCAAAGAAATAACATTGCAATGAACATTATCAGAAAAAGAATAACAGGGAGGTGCCCAGACGGCACAGTTAGTTAGGCATCTGACTCTTGGTTTCGGCTCAGGTCGTGATCTCAGGGTTGTGAGACTGAGCCCCATGTCAGGCTCGATGCTCAACAGAGTCTGCTGAAGACTCTCTCTCCTTCTCCCTCTGCCTCTACCCCCTCATATAAATAAATAAATCTTTATTTAAAAAAATAAGAATAACAGAAGAAAATTAATACAGAAGTTTCCAAATGCTTACTGTTGACTTCTGCACTTTTTTTTTTTTTTTTGGCCACAGCCAGGCACCAGTCCGTGGACCACACTTTGAGAAGCACTGAGATAGAACAACCATTCTTGCCTTGCCTTTCTCCGTATTTTGCATTTGTAACATATCTCAGCATTTCTAAACAGTGTGCTAACAGCAGCATTTTAGTAAAACAAGTAATTTTTTTTTTCCTCTCTGGCTAACCAGCTAAGGATGATGCTGGGAGGCTGGGAAAGGTGGTATGCCCCCCAAAATATAAGGTGAGGTTCCCAACCTGAAGATATATAACCCAATAAGAAAGGAAAGCACCAGGAACTACTTAATGGAGTGCTTCTCCACTCTGATCATAGATTAGTGGGGTGTCACAGACTTCTTTCAATTCCTTTGTGCACCAAATAATGTCAGGAGACTGAATAAATTTTTGTGTGTGTGTATAAATTCTTCCACTTTTCCAGTCAATGGGTGCAGCTGTGATTAATAAAATATTTGTTTTAAAATCCTCCAGAAACTAATAGTAACTATATACTTCTATGTGTATACTCTGCCGGTAAATTCTAGAGAGACAACTACAGTCATAAGGGCTGGCACACAGAAAGAAGGAAATACCAGCAAACATTTTTAGAGGATTGGTACCAACAAGGATGGCTGGCATGGCTGGAGAAGGCAGTGGGTGTGAAGGAAATCTGAGTTTGTGTTGGAGGAATATGTGTGACTTTTTTTTTTTTTTTTCACAGAAATCATTCTAGATGTAGGGAGTAACAAGTGAGAACATGAAGCCACAACAAACTCCCTATGGAAGATGAAACAGATCACGGGGTGAGTTAGTGGAGAAGGAAATACGTAGCTTGATTGTGCAGGACTTGGAACACTAGTTTATGATGCACTTTTATCCGTTACACTGGGGAGAGCAGAAGCATCGATGACTGATGTCTGCCACGGGCACATGCCAGGGGAGAGATGGCAGACATTTATTATTTCTGCCCCAGAGCTGTGGTTTCAAAACCTGTCAGAAAGTTGAAAAAAAATTATGGGTTTAAAAAATCCAGCTCTACAAGGCCCATAGCATTTAGCAACTGGTCTGTATAATAGAGGAAAATTAAAATCTTTTCCAGGACATACATGTGAGATATAATGGAACGTTATGTACTAGATACAGAGTGGGAAAGAGCCCAGGACATGAGCTGATGGAGAGCTGTGACAAAATTACAAACACACACAGACACACACACACACACACACCAAAAGTGTCATTTAGGAACATTCCAAATGTCATAGCATATTAAATCTGATAATTAATTTTAAGATTCTATAGCCCAACTTTCATGTTAATAATATAGAAAAACACAAAGATGTTAAGCCTCTTGCCCCAAAACATTTGTTAGCAACTTAAAGCATAGAACCACACTCACTAATTTTCCAGATTTTCCACTTTTGTTTCTGACATCAATAGAATTTAACAAATCATTAAATGTGAAGATCAAGATTGAGGAATCACAGATAATTCTAAGATTTTGAGACTGAATTACTGGAAGAATAATAGGCTGTCAGTAGAGGAATGTATTTTAATTTTGATAACAAAATATTTGTCAATGAAATGGGTCATTAATAGAATTTTTATTAGTAGAAGTGTTTCTCCCTCAGGTACATTAGATGACATATTCTATTAGTCAGGAAATGCTAAATTGAGCTGCAACAACAACAACAACAAAAAAATCCCCCAAATTTCAGCAACTTAACATAACAAAAGCCTATTTCTTGCTTTCAGAAAGTACACCTCTGGGTACAAATGATTCTAAAGGGCAGCTTTCCTACACCTACAGGTGTCAACTCAACATTCCAGGCTCCTTAGCCTACCAATTAATGCCTCTATCTAGAAATGACTTCACTCACATTTCTTTGGCTAAAGCAAGTCACATGGCTGTGCCAACTTCAAGGGAGAGGGGTGACGTAATGGTCCTGCACAACTGGAAGAGGAGGTGCTGATGAACAGTCATGATGCTACCAACATAACCGGTGCAGTAAGATTTAAAAGAAGGTAAGGATGAATGTGCCCCAAATGACGAATATCTGATCTGTGAGTGTATTCTGCTGACTTCTTTGGACAAAAGTCATGTGTAGTTTGTGGGATCCCTGAAGGGATTCTAGTCCACAAGAATGTAAATGATCACTAAAGCTGTGTTTTGCTACTTCTCCATATGGTACATAGCTCAAAGGGAAATGCAGCAAAGGAAAAGTAAGTTTCAGATCAAGACTAGGATACCTTTTATGACAGCATTATGCCTAATAAACAAATATAAATCTAAAGGACATCAGTTTAACAAAATAAAATTCTAATTTACCTATAAAGTGGAAACACAAAGATTTACTGGTTTTCCAATTTTGATATCTAGTTAAATATGGGTATGTGTATCCCCTTTTTTGTTTGTTAGAATGCTGGTGTTTGCAACTTAGCTTCCTGAGGAATTTTTAAAGGAATCCTTAAAAAACTGTTTGAAGTAGGGGTGCCTGGGTGGCACAGTTGGTTAAGCATTTGATTCTTGGTTTCAGCTCAGGTCATGATCTCAGGGTCGTGAGATCCAGGCCCACGTGGGGCTCCGGGCTCAGTGAGAAGTCTGCTTGAGATTCCTTCTCCCTCTCCCTCTGACCCTCCCTCTAATTCTCTCTCTCTTTCTCTCTCAAGTAAATAAATACATCTTTTTAAAAAATATTGTCTGAAGTACTATGCCTACATCAGCTTCATTATATCTAAACCATAACCTCACAGGATAATTTTGGGAAAAATAAATCAAAATTAAAACAAAAAACACGCAAAGTTTAAATTCTCAAACCCCAAATATTGGTTGGGTAGCTACAACAAAGCAAATAATTGAAAATTGAAAAATCATGCTGATCATCAAGTTATTTGGGGCCAAAAGGCCACAGTGCATACTATAGAAAGTTAACGGGTTGTAGGGATATATCTTTTTTTATTTCCATCTCTCTAAAGTGTTGGAAACCATAATGTCAACAGGAAAAAGTGTTGCTTGATTATTTACACAGACCATATGAGGCCAGCTTTTGTGAACTTCATGCCCTAAAGCTGGCTCTCTGTGGTCCAATACGAAGAGCAGTAAAAAGGTCTTCCCGGATCTCTGTTTGCCGGTGAGGGCTGCATTTCTACAAGCAATGGTAACTTGTCACATGTTGCCACCCCACTGCCTTATTTAAAATGGCAGAGCAAGGAGCTTCCAGTGTACCTATGTGCACATTTCTCTGGAGTGGAATGTCCTGGACACAGGTGCTATGCACATACAACTGGATTAGCAATGCCAACTTATTTTCCAAAGTGGTTTTGCCAATTTCCTCGCTCCATTGATGTCTGAGAGTCCCTTTGCTCCATGAACTGCAAACAAGGGCTACTCACCTAACTGCACACCTCACACCTGGTGAAGGAGTTTCTGTCCGGGGCAACTCACAGAGATGGGATCAGTCTGGGTGAGAGGGTCTCCTCTTTGTTCCCATCACCTTTTGAGGCAGCACACAGCAAACTGACATGACCAGAAGCCAATGCTGGGAGAGAAACTCCCACGTTTTGGTCTGAGGGATTTTAGGAATTACCCCTGAGGAAGCACTAGGGTTTCTCCTCGTATGTTCAGACTCCAACACGAGAAAAATAAGATGTAGCAGAGTCTTGGCTCCAGGCCTTTCCTGTCAGCTCAGAGTCAAGAGCTGGGGGCTGTGGCAGCTACCCTTCTCCTGGCATGACCCGACCCGAGGTCTGCGGTCCAAGCCGTCAGGTGACCCCTTAAGGGCTCAACCAGAACCAGATTCCACGAAGCTTTGAAAGAGGCCAGTTCCTTTTCTGCAAGGTCATTCTTCAAGGTACCAGTCTTGGATAGCTTAACCCGTGCCTTCCTTCCTTTTGGTGTCACTTTGTTATTCATTTCTAACTTAATTATGTTGAAGTTAAGACTAAATGGTACCTGTGATTATAAATCTTTGAAAGTTGAGACTTTCTTCCTAGCCTAGCATATCATTAAATTTTACAAATTTTCTCTGTGTTACCGGGAACAATATTTTAAACATATCCGTTTTATCACTTAATTATGTTGTTCAAAACTTCCATAGCTTAAAAAAAAAAAAAGCAAAACTTCCATAGCTTTATTTTTGCTTGACTAACCTATTAATCACTTAGGTGTGTGGACATCTCTCAAGATGCTGATGGATTTTTTAGCTTCCTCCAATGTGGCTTTATAAATTTTCAGTTGTTTATTTTAGGTCTATTTTGCAAGACCCATTAGGTTTATAACTTACCTTTCTGGTAAATAAAAAACTTTGGCCAATATGTAAATGAGGCTCTTCCTCTCTTGTAATGCTTTTTATTTAATTCAATTTTGCTTACGATATTATACCCTTACCAACTTTCTTTTAATTAGTATTTGACATATATTTGTTCTACACTTCTACTTTTCAAATTTTTGTGACCTCTTTCAAAAGGCATTCCTTTTTTTTACCTAGCAGGAAAAAAAAAAAAAAAAATCTTTGAATTCCATTGGGAATTTAGTTCTTTACCATATTGATTGTGAGCACTGATAAGTTGATTTTTATTTTTCTCAGGTTATTTTCTACCCACGTGTTTTATTTCTTTGTTGATGTGTTTGCTTCCACTTTCCGTATGTCACTTGAACTGAGGTTTATTTTCCCTATTCCATTTTTTAAACATCTACTAGTTTGGAAGTTCTGCATTCAATTTCTATTTTTTTTAGGGATTCCTCTGTAAATTTTAAAATGCATTCTTAGCTTAAGATGTTTAATCAGTAGCTTAACCCTTCTCCTAAATAAGAGACGCACATTAAAGTACTTAGCTCCAGGCACTTGTCCTTTCAAGTTAGTTTTGGCTGTCCAGAATTTAGGTCTATCTTGATTTTTTTTAACCTCCCAAATTAGATATTATTATTGTTACCTCTAATCAATGTTTTCATTTCAGACATAACTTCTGGAATCATTTTCTTTCTACCTGAATAAATTCCTGATGTGCTCCCTTGTGCTTATAAACTGTCTGTTTTGGTCTAAAAATATCTTTGCTTCATGCTTGCTCTTTCTCAAGTTATTTATAGATTGGCAGGTATTTTCTCTCAGCACATTATAGATCTTACTCCCTGACTCCTGCCTTCAATTGTTGAGGTGAGAAGCCAGCCATCAGTCTAATCGTTATTCTTTTGTAAATTAATTGTCTTCTTCTTAAAAATAACTGACTGTAAGATCTTCTGTCTTCAATTTACTACAAGTTCACTACCATGTGTCTAGGTGAGTTTCTTTTTTCTTCATTCTTCTTGGGATTCATTGGAACTCTTCGATCTGAGGACTGGTGTCTTTGATCAATTCTGGAGACATCTTGGGGTGCCTGGGTGGCTCAGATGGTTAAGTGTCTGCCTTCGGCTCAGGTCATGATCTCAGGGTCTTGGGATCGAGCCCTGCGTCAGGCTCCCTACTCAGCGGGAAGCCTGCTTCTCTCTCTCCCTCTACTCCTCCCTGCTTGTACTTTCTCACCCTGTCGAATAAATAAATAAAATCTTTAAAAAAAAAAATTCTGGAGACATCTTAAGCATTATCTTTTAAGAATACTGTGACTCCCCTTCTTTCCTCTCTCTCTGTTTAGATATATGTAACTATAGCCTTCATATGTCTTAAGCGCTCTTTCATATTTTCCATTCCCTCGTTTCTCTGTATTGCATTCTGGGTAATTTCTTCAGCTCTCATTTCCAGTTCACTAAATAGCTCTTCAGTTGTGTCTAATCTGCTGCTAAACCATCCACTGGACAGCAAATCCATATCTGAAACTTTATGCCTTGAAAATACACAAGTCCACATAGGTTTTTGTAAAGGATGTTCCTTGTAGCCTTATTTGATATAAAAAAAGAGAGAAAACTAACTATCTCTCAGTAGGGAAATGGTCCAGTAAATCACACACATCTGTTTAATTAAATTAACACTACATGACCACCTGAATCAAGGGTTTTGCTTCATATACTCCAACTTGGATCAATGCCCATCTACATATAGTAGAAAAATGTAAATTCCAGTGTGTGTGTAGACAGAATAGTCTAAAAGTGGCTACTCCAAATCGATATGTACTTTTAGTATAAATTATACTCTGGATTTCAAAGACTTGTATGCAAAAAATGAAAGTGAATCCATTAATAATCTTATATTGATTGCATGTTGAAATAATACTTTAGATATATTGGGTTAAGTAAAATATGTTATTAAAATTAATTTCACTTCTTTCCACCTTTTTCTGTTTCTAATAGGTATTTTTAAATTACATATTATTTAAAAAGCTGTTGATTTTCTACTTTAAAATTTATTTTACATCTCTAGAATTGCCCTCCAATCTTTTTACTGGTAAAGGCACTATTGATATTCTCTACTTCTCAGTCACACTTTCAACACTCCTTTATTTCCTTGAATATATCCATCACACATTTCATATTCATTACCTGGTAATTACAATACTGACTGTCATTATAGTCATGATTCTGAAATGTGTTGTTTCTGCTGACTATCTCCTATGGTGGCTTATTTCCTCTTGTATTTATTAATGCTTGGAACTTTGGGAAAACTCTGGATATAATTTATATTTCTCCTAGGCAAATTAGCATTTTCTTCTACCAGGGATGTGCAACTCTACCACCCCAGCACAAATTAAAACAAATGTTCACCTACTGAGTTTGGGGGAAATGTCACATAGGCAATGTGATTTTTTTTTCACTTTTTATTGAAGTATAATATATATGCACAGAAATGTGTTCATATCATAAGTAAAGGGCTCAATAAATTTTCACAAACTAAGCATATCTGTGAAATCAGCATCCATATCAAGAAACAGAATATTATAGGCACCTAGAAGCAGAAGTTCTCCACAGGCTCTGCACTTTAGGGTGGCACTATATATATATTTCACTACTTGGTACTCAAGAGCAAAGACTGCAGCAGTATCCTCAATGTTTCCTCTATGGGTACAGCCCCTGTTCCCTGGGGCTTGGCTCTGCTTTCTCACTTGTTGGGGTTCCAGGCTTTGTCCTTTGTCTGCCTTGTGAGTGGCCAATTTAAACTCGGGCTCCAGGCAATTAGGGAAGTGCAAATACCCTTATTGAAACATCGTTTCTAGCACTTTAAGATTCTCCAACTTTGGACTCTTCTCTTGCTTGCTTCTGACCTTAGAAAAAAGGCTGCCACAAGCTCAGGAATGTATGACATATACATTTACATACACACACACACACACATACGTGGGGAGAGAGAGAGAGAGGGAGAGAGAAATGTTGATTTTAACATTTAAACCAGCAATAGGAAATTAGTACAATAAGATATCATATATGATAAAGATGAAAAATCCTACAGCATTACAAATCTTGCTTTCTTAGAGAGTGTTTTAATAATATGTGAAAATGTCCATATCATTAAAAAGAAAACAATGATTCAAACCTGTAAAATGTGATCTCAAATTTGTAGAAATATTTATCTGTACAGACCTAAGCTACAGGAAAGAAATGAATTTAAGCATTAGCAGTGATTTTTCTCTGGGGAATGGACCTAACCACTCTTTCCTTATACTTTTCTGTATTTAATACAAGGTACGCATCCTCATTTTATAATATGAAGAACATTAGGAAGAATTAATAAAAAACATCAGGAACCAGAAAACACTTTTCCCATCCACCCACACTCCTTGTCACATGCTCAGACCATGTCAGTGACATGTGAGAAACTGGAAAATATTGAATAGTCCCAATAACGCTCAACAAGCAAAGTCTGCAGCGGAGCGGGCAGCACACTGCTCTGCCTTCTACACATGCTGATTACCAACAAATGGAAAATGTGACTTCATTGAGGAGGAGGCTCTTGACTCTTTCCACCCATGGGTTTTCTTTTATGTTGTAGCATTAAGCTGCCTGCCTCCAAACAGCACACTGCAGGCATAGAAGGGATATAACAAAACTCTTCATATCCTTTCATTTAAGACTCATGATTTTTTGGTTTCTCAGCTTGATTGACTTCGTGGAATCCTGGGAGGCAAAGGATTCCAGAAAGGAGGGAAAAGCAATAGCAGGTTTTTACCAATTTGTATTATTTGCAAATAAATTATTGGGAAGAGCTGTGCCTTGTTTCCAACCTACCATGGCTGATGTGCACTCGTGCTTTTTGGGCAGTCATTAGAAAGTAGGACCCATTATTTAAGACCACTTATAGGACATGACCAAAAAATAATAAAAGGATGGAAATAATTTGCCTACAAGAATGCTCTTGTGATTTTCTCTTTGGAACCGTGAATAGAGGTACTCCAATCTCTAAGGTCTTGCTATTCAAAGGTGGTACAGAGACCAGTAGCGCAGGTTCTTAGTCCCCACCCCAGACCTGAATCAGAATCTCCAGGGATCTATGGTTTAACAACTTCCCTAATGATTCTTATACACACTAATATTTCAAAACCACTTGAGAGCATCCAAAAGTAATACCAAGAAATCACAGTTCAAATAGAAAAGAAAAGGAGACCATTTATTCCCCTGATTTTCTGAATTCCTCTCTCATATGAAAGGAAAGCTTCCCATAAGCCCTCACCTTACTAGCCACAATTAAGTGTGAGAACTCAATGCCCATCAATAAACAGAGATCAGGACTGCATTTAAGCAGCCTGGTCCATAACTGCTTCCCTTCCAAAGTCAAACCCCAGGAATGGACTTTTTGTTCAAATTCTTCTTTCATCCTCTTTGAGGAGATGCAACTTTGAACTAACAGTGTCGCTGCTGGGAACTGCTTTGTGCCTGCCATAAATTGTGTCTTTCTCTCCATGACGCTCTGGTGAGCCAGGGCAAAAATAGGGTCGAAACTAACAAAAAAATTCAAGGAAACAGGAAACACTCTAATCAGAGGAGTTGGCCAGCTTAATTTACTTTTTTTTTCCCTCATGCACTGCCATGCTATATGATTTTTTACCTTCCTTTTTAGAATTATGGTTGATTGAACACATAAAAAAAGTTTTGACAGTAAGCATATGATAGACTATGAAAAATAAGTGAAAAATCTAAACTGTGCCTTTGAAATTTTCTTTTTTAGTATCATTCACCACTAAGGACCAACACTTTTATCAATCCAACTTTTGAAAAATGTTGACTGATTATTTACCATGTGTTAGGAAGATTTCAGGGTAACATCTTCCTCCCATAAAAATGTACTTATCCTATTTCCTATTCTCTCAAATGTTGCATTATTATAATATATGAAACTCTGCTATCATAGTAATGTATATGGATGACTGTGTTCCACATATTTTTCTCCCTTGCTCCTATTTCAGTTATCTATTACCACAATAATGCTATGTAACAAAAAAAAAAAAATCACAAAACCTCAGTGGCATAATACATCAGCATTTATTACTCACGTGTCAGGGGTCAGGGGACCTTCTCTGTGTCTTTTGGCTGGGCACTCGGCTTGCTCACTTGGCTGTGCCCACTGGCTGTCCATTGACCTAGACCATACTCAACTGGGCTGACTGGGCATTTCTGGTCTGCTATGTGTATCTGTCACATTCCAGGAGGCTACTTCAGGCCTCTCCTCATGGAGATGACAGAGACATAAGAAAGAGCAAGGCCTCTTGAGCCATAAACTTGGAACCACTGCACTGGCACTACTATTCTATTGGCCAAAGCCAATAGGTACATGGTCAAGTCCAGAGACAGGCAGAGGACACTTCACGGTTACATGGTAAAGCGGGTGGATGCAAGGAGAGCAAAGGATCAGGGTCATGTTTGTGATCAATCTACCATGCCTCCTCATCGAACCCCTCAACAAGACCTGTCAATCCCACCTTAGAAATATTTTTCACATCTGTCCGATTTTCTCTCTCTTACTCCTACCACCACTTCAGGTCACTAGGACCACTTGGCTTTAGCCTTCTGACTGTTCTGCCCACATATTTCTTGTTCCATTGCTCCTTAGACTATTCTCAAAACAGCAGTCAGAAGAATCCTTTTAAAAAGAAAATCTACTCTTGCCACTCATTTGCTCAAGTCCACTCCATGGTTTCCTATTGCTCTCAGGACAAAGGCGGACTTCCTGAATATGGTATGTAAGGTTCTGAGCCATGTGGATGTGGAGCTTGCCTCTCTCTTCAACCTTATGTAGCTCCCCTGTACACTCTGGCTCCAACCACACTGGCTCTCCATCACTTTCTCCAAAGCTGTGCTTCTGCGCATCACAAGGCCTATCACTTGTGGGCCCCTCTATGTCAAATAATCTGTGCCTAGTTCAATTCTTTGTATCCATCAGATCACCATTCAAACATCACTTCCTCACCCCTCTCAATCCCCTGGCATTATAACGGGGTATCCTAGTTTTATGCTTTCAAAGCTGCTTTCTAATTTTCCATCACTGTCCTTGTAAGTTAACTAACAATTATCTGTGTCATTAATTAACATCCACCCCTCACTAAACTATAAAATTCCATGATGTCAGAGGTCATGTCTATAAGTTCAATGTGGTTTCCTAAAACATTTACCAAACTAGAAAAGAAAAATGAATTCCATTTTACTTAATTTTGAATACAAGATTTCTTATATCTTGAACTTAAATGAAATGACTATGTGGTACTGTGTACCTGGATTCATTTTTTAAAAATGGCATTTCAAATAAATGTAGCAAAATAGCAATCATTTCTCTGCCTTCCAAATTTATCAGCCAAATCCTCTCTTTAATGGAGCACATATGCCTTGCTCCGGGAATAAAACCATGAAACAGATTGACCAGATTGCTAGTAAATTTATTCTTGAAAGTTTCTGTTTATTTTTTGGTCATTTTAAAAATGATTCCCTACATCCTCTATAGGGGGAAAGCATAAATTCAAGTCTGCGCCAAAAATGAGTAAAGCAAAGTGTTAAATTTGTATTCTGACAACTGGGAAGCACTACCTACACATTCGACATAAATAGTATTTCCCTCTTTTACAAAAACTTAAATTATAATGAAAACTGTAGAAACATATGCATGCAATAGTATTTAACAGTGATTTGGTATAAACAAATTTAAGTATTTCAGAAACTTGGTCAATGTGTTTCTACATGTGTTGACCTGATGAGCAAATGTAAACATGATAGACTGTTTCAGAAAAGTCACTTACTATATTCAGGAATCATTTCCCCCCAATTCCACACTTTTCCTTTTTTGTGAATCCATACTCAGCCCCGGAAAGGGCAGCCCCATGAAACATGGTACCTCCCTCCCCCCTCCTGTTGTAAGTGGTTTGACCTGGTTTGGACCTCTGATTGAAACTGGACCAGAGTCCTCTTCCTAGCAGTTTGTAATTACGACACAAAGACATGAAGCTATATGCAATTGGAAGGTCAGGTAAATTCCAGGATTCCTCTTTTTAGGGAGCTACTCAGTACAGTGTATGAAAAGGAAGAAAGGAGAATGAAGGATATTCACAGGAGAATCAGGGAATTCTTGTGGCGGGACAGGCAAGGAGAAGGAGAGAGTGTGCAAGAGCAACCGAGGCATTCTTGGTTCCTTATGCCATTCATTTCCAAGTCCATGCCTGGTAAAGCTGGGTTGTGTTTCCTGTCGTGTATCCGTAGAGAATTCCTTCAATCTCCGTAATAAATTCCCTTACTGATTCAGAGTGCCTGTTTCTTATAAGAAAATAATTTCTGGCCAAGACAGAGATATTCAAGAGAAAAGAAGAGGCGGGTAAACAAGCTCAAGGCCCAGGGATTATTGCTGTTTGCCTTTTCAGAGTTTCACTATAGAGTCTGGGTCCTTTTGTTCTTAGGATGACCTAATGTGAGTCTGACTTTATCTGGGCATTTACTTCTTATGATGAGTTGCAACCCTAAAAGGCGGCCTCCTGTGGGAGAATTGGACACATTTAGTGTCAGAAAAGAACTTTGAAGGAGTTTGTTCACTGTAGCTGTACACTGGAGCCATTTGTAAACTTTATGAGAATACAGACGTTAGGGCCCAGCCACCCTGATTCAGTGGATCTGGAATAGGGACAGAGTTGCCGGACTGACATCCACAGGTGATTATTGTGCACAGCCTCAGTTAAAATTATAGTGCCTAGGAAATCAACCCACCAATTCTTCCTTTAAAGATGATATTGGTGAGGCTATTCTCAATTAACTATTGCTGTGTAACAAACAACCCCCAAAACACAATGGCTTAAAATAATAAGAAATATTGATTCTGGGCATCTTGCTTGGAGCCACACATTTAAACAGGGTCACGTAGATGCTCTGCTGGGCAGAGCTGGGCCCTCTTGTGTATTTGGGATCCACAGGTTGGCTGCTCTAGAATGGCCTGAGTTGGGGGCGCCTGGGTGGCTCAGATGGTTAAGCGTCTGCCTTCAGCTCAGGTCATGATCCCAGGGTCCTGGGATCGAGTCCCACATCGGGCTCCCTGCTCCTTGGGAGCCTGCTTCTCCCTCTGCCTCTCTCTCTCTCTCTGTCTCTCATGAATAAATAAAAATTAAAAAAAAAAAAAATAGAATGGCCTGAGTTGGGACAACTGTGGTCTCTGCTATGTGGTTTCTCATCAAGCAGGCAGCTCAAGATTCTAAGAAAGGAGAGCAGAAGTGTATAAGGCCTCCTGAAGGGAAGTTCAGAACTGACACAGGGTCACATCCTCTGAATTCTATTGGTTTAAGCAGGTCACATGGCCAACCTAGACTCAAGGGGTGGGGAAATGGACTCCATTTCTGATGGGGGGAGCCCCACAGTCTTGCAAGTAATGTGGCTACAGGGAAGGGTGCATCATTATGGCAAGTTTTTGCAATCCACCTATCAAAGGCCTATAAAGAGTTAAATAAAGCTCAAGGTAGCAAAGAAATAAATCCCCCAATATTTGGTTGAGTGTTTTTCTACCACCTGTGCTTAAGATTCCTTTTCACAAATTATAAATACAGATTCTCTTTTTTTCTCATTTCCCTTGGACAAACACCTGAGAATATTAATGGCAAAGGTTGACTTTGGTTCCTTTTTTGTTCAAGGCTCCATGTCAGCTTACATCAGCTAATACTGCCAGAAGAGAGTCACTAACTGCCAGGTGGCTTAGAAGGACTCAGAACACAAAGCCAAGAATGCTTCTCAAATTCAGCCTAAATGACCCAGTCACCTCCATTAGGATGAATGCATCTTGGGATAGTGCAAATTATGAAGATTTCATTCTGCTTTCAAATGCAATTCTTGGGAGTGATTGCTGTGTCTACTAAGCAGTCAAATAAGCTCATTTCAGCAGAGGCAGAACTGGATGCAAATCAAGTGAAAGCTAGATGCAGAAACTGGAGGAAAGTAGCAAACACAAGTGAGAAGAGAGAAGATAAACCAAATTGAATAAATAGCCTTTTACATGACACCTTTGCTCTAGGATGCAGTATGGAGAGAGAGAAAGGCCGTCATTGATTCCAGGTCTTCTGATACCAATGCTTCCTTCTTGCATCCTGAATCCCATATCACAGAAATATAAGTATATCTTAAGCAGAACCAACAAATATTAGGACCTTACTCCCACAGAGTTGTAATTCATAACCTGGGTAGCCCAGTGAAATCCTCTGGTGAGCTTTGAAAATACTGCCATCTGGCCCAAGGTTCAGTGATGTTAATCAGTCCAGGGTATCACTTGAGCATTGGGACTTTTTTTTTAAAACTCCCCAGTTCATTTTAATATATGCCTAATTTGAGGACTTAAACAGACACATGGTTAATTCTTAACTCATGCAACCAACATATTGTTTTAAGCATCTGTTGTGTGCAAAGCATTTTGCCGATGCTGTGACCAAGAGGAAGTAGACCATTTGGTTCAAAGAAGAAAGATACCTATGCAGGTGAAGCCACCACAAGTTGAGCCACTTAAAAACAAATCTAGTGTGAAAAAGATCAATGGCATGCTAGAACAATAGAGAGGAAAGACTAGCCTGCCACTGCTACTAAGGCCCAAACTTGTTCAGCCTTACCCACAGACTTCCACTGAGCAATCAGTCACACACTGGACAAATGAATCACTCAGGATTCAGAGCCCACATCCCAGATGTGAATCATCATTCAGCCTCATGCCCAATGAGTGACCCTGGATAAGTGATTTCAGTCTTCAAAGCTTCAATTTCCTCTGTTGTAAAATGAGAGCAATCCTTGTTTCCCACCTCATCGAGTAGTGAGGGAAATGAGATGGTTTAAGTGGAGCAGTAAGCACCATGCCTGACCTACAGTAAATGGTCACTAAATGTTAATAAGTATTTGATAATTTGTCATAATAACAGAATAACAGCAACAACTAATAATATCTGATCTTCCGATCCTGTCCTGAGGACATTTCTTTGATCAGAGTATTTAAAAAAAAAAAATGTAAATTCTCAAAGATAGCAGAAGTGAGAGTCAAGATGGAAATAGGAGGCAGAACAGAGAAGTGAACACAGAGCTTAAGTGAGGATCGGTGCAGACATATTTTGAATAATTTCAGATGTGTTGCCAGAAAGCCAAGAGATCCTGATAAGTCCACCTGCCCCCTGCCTCAACAACATATACAAGAGGATTTAAGGAGACCCCGCAGATCCTCCTTAATACCTGGCAAGTCACTCTTCACTCCCCACTAAAAGCTGCCTGAGAGACCAGCCCCTAAAGATGTTGGAAATAATCCCATCGTGCCATGTTTCCTCTTTTCCTCTAGTCACCAAAGGTGTATCAGTTATCCTACATGTCCACGGCTCTCATATTTAACTAACCCTGTTTATCCTCTGATCTAACCCAATATAACCCCTTCTTGACCCCTCACACTTATCCTCTCCATCATCTTGAACTCATATGGTGCACTGTCAGCAGAACCCCCAATATCTTCATCTTCTTTCTGAAATGAACCCTTTCCCACTTGACTCTAATTGGAACCTTAGTCTCCCCTAAGGATATGACTCCCTGCAGCCATCCCAAGTACTGGCTGTAATTATTTGATTCTCACTCCATTTACTATTAAATTTAGAAGAAACTTACTCCTTATCACTGTTTCCAAATAATTGGTCTTTCCTTCTCCCTAAACAACTCCATCTTCTTAGAATCTCTTGCCATTAGGCTATACCAGCTGGCTATCTCTCCTTGTTGCTGCCATTGACAGGTCTATTGGAAATTTTCTCATTTATTAAAGTTTTTTTAACAACCTCTTTACTTCCAGAGCTCCAAAGGATTCCAGTCATCATTCTTGGTCATTTCAATGGCCACATAGCAGATTTATCCAATCCCCCTGACCTCCCAGAACTTTGTTCTCTTCATCCACCATAAGCTGCCCCTTGCCCTCGCCCTACTTCAGCCACACATTACCATGGTCATCTCTGGACCTTGCCATTTCTTTGACATTACCAATAACTTCACTTCCTCCGAATCTCAAGTGCAAGCACCCTATTTTCTCACCACTACCCCCTATCTTCCTACTTCTCTTTTTAAAAGCCTGATTCCCTCTATTATGTGACTTCCAGTCTGCTTACTCTCCCACCTTGTCACTGTTTATCTCCTTCTTTATGCTTCACTTTCTTCCTCCTCTGGCTTAGATTCCATTCATCATTATGATAACACCTTCATATTATCGTATGCATGATCACATTCTCATGTATTAATAAGAATTCTGCTGAAATAATCCTACAAATGATGCAAAGTCCCAGTGGCTGGTAAGAGGAGTCTATAGATGCAGATTTCTGAATCATGCATCTGCAGGGCAGCTGAAGCAGCTCTGCATCAAGTCATAAACCTGTGGACCACATGTCCTCATTCTAGAACGGCAGTTGCCTAGAGCGGGCTTTCCTCACAGCGTTGGCAAGAACTCAACAGAACCAGTCAAATCACGCAAGCCATGTTTCAAGTCTCTGCTAGCCTGATATCTGATCTGCTCCCATTCTGCATTGGCTAAAACAAGTCACATTGTCAGACCCAAGGTCAATGAGACAGTGGTTAGTGGCAAGCACTGCAAGTCACATGTTAAGGAGTGTAGATGTACAATCCTATTTACTGGATAAAGTGAGAATTGGGAACAGTAATACAACCCATCCCACCTCAACTCTAATCTCTCTCTTCCTCTATTGAAATCACTTAAAAAAAAAAAAAAAACACCTAAATTCACTGAACTCACTCTCAAAAAAATTTAAAAATGAATAGAGAAAAATCCCTGCTCATTTTATAATGATCTCACCTTATATTCATGAACACTGACCTTGAGTACTACTTAATTGATGCCCAAATTCTACAATTCCCTAGTAAAGTTGTTATTTTTTTCTTGAGATAACTATTCACACCTCCCCAGTTTTCTCATGCCCAGCACCAGGTTATTTATTACTTCACTGAGAAAAACAAACAAACAATCAGTCAAAGAGAACTTCCATCTTCTACAATATCCAATTTACAACCTTTCTGCTCAGAACCTATGGGTTCTGTCTCCTCTACTGGAAGATGTTTTCCTTGTCTATGCTCCACATGGACACCTAACCTAATCACTACTTCCCACCTAAGGATCTTGAGCTTCCAGGTATTTATCCCTGTCCTGCATCACCAATTTTCTATTAAACCCTTTCTATTAAACCATTTTTAGCAGTGTACAAACATTCTCCAACATGCTGTACCATCTTTCAATGTCAATGAAAGCTTTTTTAACTCCCTATCTCTCTTCAACTACACTACCATTTTCTTTTTGCCCTCTAAAAGTTACCTACACTTTTCATCTCTACTTCCTTGCTCTTATTCAGGCCCTGATCCCTGCCAATCCACTAAATCACTCTTGTCAACATCATCCATGACTTCTAGGTTGTCAAATACGATGGTCAATTCTCTTTCCTAACTTACTGGATCTATGAGCAGCAGTTGAATCACTCCATGACTCAGGGCTCTGTAAATCATTTTCTTCACATGGCTTCTGGGACACTGCAATCTCCTGGTTTTCCTCCTACTTTGTTATCTCCTTTGATGTCTGCTCTTCCATTTCCTTTTGAGAGCATGTGAGGGCTCAGTCTAAATACATCTTTTTTTTTTTTCTAACTATAATTAGTCCTTAAATTATGCTATTCAAAAGATACAGTTTTTAGTATCATTTATGTTGTGATGTCTCAATTTTATTTTTCCAGTTCTACTTTTACCCTAAGCTCAGGCACATATAAGTATCTCTCAACACTACTAACCTTATTGAAATGCCTCTATTATCACCCAGTTGCTCAGTCCAGAATCCTTAGAGCCATCCGTGACTTGTTTTTCTTGTGCCTCTTGCCTGCTCCATCTGCAAAGTCCTGTAGGCCTCATCTTCAGGCTGTATTCAGAACCCTACCATATCTTCTCTCTTGTACCAATAATACCCTACCCAAGCTACCATCATTTCTCTTCTGGGCAACTATAACAGGCTCCTAATTTGTCTCCCCATTTTCATTTTGCTTTGTTATAGCCTGATCTCCACAGAACAGTCAGTGTGGTCCTCTTAAAATAGTACCATCATAGCACTTTCTAAGTCAAAAGCCTTAAAATATAAGTACAATCATATCACTTTCTAAGTCAAATGGCTTCAATGGCTCTGTTCTAGTTACTATTGCTACATAGCAAATTACCCTCAAACCTAGCGGCTTGAAACAACCATTTTATTATGCTCAAAGATTCTGTGAGTCAGAAAATCAGACAGGGTACAAAGGGAATGGATTAATTGTTTTGTGTTGTCTTGAGTTTCAAATGGGAAAACCCAAAGGCTGGAGTGATTTGATGTCTGGTGGTTGGAATTATAGGAACACTCATTCACTCATTTGAGCTGGTGTGACATGAAGATTAGACTACTGACCAAAGCACCTGCTCGTAGTCTCTCCATGTAGCTTGGCTCCCTTATATAGTACGATAGACTTGGGGATGCTTGTATAAGCACTCCCACAAGCCAGGCAGAATGTGTATTGCCTTTCATTACTCAGCCACTGAAATCATACAGCATCACTTCCTCCATACTCTATTCACTGAAACAGTCAAAGGCAACCCAGAATCATGGGATGGGAAATTTGATTCCCCCTCCTGATGGGCGAGGGGCAAGGTCACATGCTGGAAGAGCACATGGATAGATGATATATTTGTTGCCAGCTTTGGAAAATACAACCTGCTATCAGCTTCCCATCACGCTTGGAATAAAATCCATAGTACTAAAGGGGTTAAGCAATAGGAAATAATTTCATAAATATTTATGCACCCAACATAAGAGCACCTAAATATATAAATATATAATATTAACAGACCTTAGGGGAGAAATAGACAGGAATACAATAATAGTAGGGGACTTAAACATGCTACTGAACAAACAGTGGGCCAAAGAAGAAATCAAAAGAGAAATAAGAAAATGTCTAGAGACAAATGAAAATGGAAATACAACTTACAAAAATTACAGGATGCAGTAAAAGCAGTTCTAAGAAGGAAGGTCATAGCAATAAAGGCCTACATTAAGAAATAAGAAAGATCCCAAATAAACAACATAATGCCCAGATCTTATTTTCAAATACCATTATACAATAAAAGGAGCCAGGGCTCCTTGGAGAAGTGTCTAATTCTACAACTAAGGAGGGGAATATACAAGATGAGCCTAGATATTCTGTAGTGCTAGAAAGTAAAGATGTGCTCAAAACAACAACAAACCTCACATTAAGGAGAGTATGTCAACCTGAAGGAATCTTCAATGGTTAAACTTGAAATAATTTGGGCAAAACACAATAAAATAGTGCTAGATTATAACCCAAAGTATAAAATAAATATCCATGGGTCCTTACTAATATACTTTTTTTAAAAAGGAATAACTTTATTATAGAGAACCTGAAAAACTCTGCCTTAACCAAATGATCAAGGTCAACATCAATAGTGATAAATATGGTCATTGTATGTACCCTTGATATGATGTGATGATCTATCTCTGTGATTTACCTCCCCAACCCATAACTTCATCCTTATCATCAGAAAATTATTAGACAAATCCCAATAGAAGGGCATCTTACAATATAGCTGACCAGTACTCCTCAAAAACAAGGAAGTTCAAGAAACTGTTAGAGCAGAAAGTAGCCTGAGGAGATATGACCAATGTAATGTAGTATCCTGGATAAGATTTTAGAACACAAAAAAAGACATTGGGTGAAAACTAAGGAAATGTGAATGGAGTACAGACTTAGTTAATCATAATATATTAATATTGGTTCAAGTGTTAGCAAGGATATAGAGAAATTGGTACCTTCATGAACTGCTCAATGGAAGGTAAAATGGTTCAGCCACTTTGGAAAACAGTTTGACAATTCCTCAAAAATTGAAACATAGAGTTACCATATGATCCAACCATATTGCATTCCTAGGTATATACTCAAGAGAACTGAAAACATACATTCATGTAAGAACTTGTATAAGAATGTTAGTGGCAGCATTATTCATAATTGCCAAAAAGTAGAAACAATCCAAATGTCCCTCAACAGATGAATAGATACATGAAATCTGGTAGATCCTTACAACAGAATATTATTTAGCTGTAAAAAAGAATGCAGCACTGATTCATGCTACAAAACAGGATGAACCCTGAAAATAGTATGCTAAAGGAAAGAAGCCAGATACAAAATATTACGTTTTGTATGATTACATTTGTATGAAATACACAGAATAGGCAAATCCATAAAGAAAGTAAATAGACTTTTGCTTTAGAAAGAAAACCTAGAAAGTAGGTTGCCAGGCTGAGGAAGTGGGAATGAGAGAGGGTGATAGCTAAAATGTACAGAGTTTCCTTTTGGGGTGATGAAATGTTCTGGACTTAGGTAATGGTGATGGTTACACAACCATGTGAATATACTAAAAACCACTGAATTGTGCACTTTAAATGGGGTAATTTTGTATTTGATCAGAGTGTGTTTTGAGGACCAGTAACATCATTATTACCTGGGAGCCAGTTAGAAATGTGGAATCTCAGGCCCCAGGCCAGAACCTGCATTTTAATGAGATCCTCAGGTAAATTTTTCTTAACCTTGCAAAGTTCTGTTAGAGAAATAAAAATGTAAAGACTTTCCCAAACAAATGCTGAGAAGTACATCAACACAAGATATGTCTTTTTTTCCCCCTTTAAATGTATATATCTTATTCCCTTCCATCATTTCTTTACATTTTCATTTTATTTTATTTGAGTATAGTTAACATGAGGTGTTACAATGGCTTCCGGTTATGGAATGAATAAGTCACAGGAATAAAAGGGTACAGTGAAGGGAAACACAGCGGTATTGTGTGGTGACAGATGGTAGCACACTTGTGAGCACAGAATCATGTATAGAGTTGAATCACTGTTGTACACTTGATCCTCGGGTAATTTTTATGCACACCCAAGATTGAGAAGCACTGATTATAATAACGTTGCTGGCAGCTGACCCTGCCCAGTAGCTCTACGACTGTTCAGCAAAGAAGAAATCATTCTTTAGTTGGATATAAATTCTCTAACTTTATCCAATCAGCATTTCAATTCTTTTCTACTCACCTTTCACCCCGCATGTCAGAATCCAATCTTGTTATTTGCCCCTAATTGCTCCTTAGACTTTAGTACAGCCCTGGCTGAGAGTACCAGCTCCAGATTATTCCAAGTTCAGGGTCACTGACTAAATTTAGTGACAGCTCTTTGTGTCTGTAAATCTACTAAGGATGACAGTTTTGAAAACCGTCCAACTTTGCTTACCCAGAGTTTTGTCTCCAGCAGAGGCTGTGGAAGAACAGCTATCCATAGTGTATCCACGATGTTGAACAAAGTGGGGCAGCCGTGGGTCAGATGTTTTCCATGTTCATGGGAGCAATGTGTGCTAATTTTATAAACAATTCCCGACATTCCACATCTCCCTTTCTCCTAATAAAAGGACAAAAAAAAAGGGCAGAAGTACAGAAGGAATACAACACATTTGTTTTTATTTATATTTCAGTTGTGCTTAAAACAAACTGCAGTGTATTCTTTCAAGGACATTCATTACTCATTAAAAACTATTCTAAAGAAGTTGAGGGTACATTCTTATATTTACTGGGAAGTGATTCTATCTCTAAAGGACTCTGGGTTCTAGTCCTTTTCCTGTTACTATGGAGTAGGAAATTTCAAACAAACAAAACATGATTGAGGTTTACAGCATTTAGGAGTTTCCTTTTTTTCTTTGTGTATCCTGAACTTACTTTCCCTTTGTCTCCCTAACTTTCGTGTCCTTTTTTTTTAACCTGAGAAATACAGAATATTAAGACTACATGAAATGTTACAGTTTTAATTGAAAACATTGACATCTAACCTGATCTTATCCCCAGTGTATTGGTATACGTAAAATAAAAATACATCGTGAGTACTATAAATATGTTTGTTCTTCACCCATATATGGAGGGCTTCCTTTATATGATGAACTTTGCTGAATAGAAAGGAGAATAGGGAAACACATGAAACAGGTGCTCTGCCTCTCCCAAAGTGTGTGATATATTACGAACATACACATAATGAAACAGAGCCAAAAATTATAAGAGGAAGTTAGAGCTATGCAACAAGCATTTTTAAAGTTCATGTTGTAACAATGAATGAGAGAGAAGTCACGCTGGCGTGGGGGAAGGAACAGGTGGCCAAGAGAAGCTGCCGAGAGAAAATGGCTTTTGAGCTAAAATTGGAGGATGAGAAGAATTTGGAAATGTGACAATATTGGAATACATTATTCTAGGAAAACAGAAGAAGTTTTTAAAATGCCATGGAAGAACGTAAATCAAAAATTTATCTACTTCTGTCCTAGGAAACATTTTATTAGTGTTATCCTACAGAGGTTGTGACCAGATCAGTTCCATGCTCTGAGAACCAAAGAAGAGGAAAATGAAGTTGAATTGTAAGGAATAACTGCTTGCCACTGAAATAGCCAGGGAAGAAGACACAATTGGCAATTTTACTTCTAAGGAGCCAAAATATTCTATTGTTGAACAAACTGCTGACCAATTAAATACAAATGGAGGACTTTTACAGTTTTTATTTTTATTTTCAGGTAGAACCCTGTATGCAATCAGTATGTATTAGCTAATTAAATCAATATGAAGTAGCTGTAAAAAAATTTGTTTTAATAGAATTTCAAAATTGTTTTTCCCTTGTAGTTGTTACAAAGCAAAAAGAAGAAAGCTATTGTTTAAGAAAGAATTTGAAATCACGTCTTTTTTAATGCATAAACTATGTTCTTGCTAAAGTAAAAAATAGTAATTTAAGGAAGTAGTTGTAACTTTTAGAGAACCATCAGAGTCCTATTAAGGGTACTGACATATTCACTGAAGAGTTTTCTAGAAACTCAAGGGTCTTTACACATCTTCCAGGAGAAACTATCTTTGGCTAAGGCAGAACTCAGGAACTGAGATAAGGAAACATTTTATATTTTAATACATGTGTTTGTGATTCACACACATAATGCCAACATTTCTTTGGCTTTTTCTTTCTCTCTCATAAAAAATAATGTAATGTTAAAATGAAGTGATTTTTCTCAAATCTCCAAATGTATTTATCTTTTTTCCTCTCATAAGGTCAGACATTATTTTTGGCAGATGATGTTGAAAACAGAAAGTGTTTAGTTTAACCACTTGGGCAGCTGTGGGTTCTTTCCTTTTCTTTCCAATTAATGAATAAGCGCTTCCTTGCAGCAAAGAATGGAACTGAAGTTAGCATTTAAATGACAATGTAACAATCTCAAATAAAAACAAGTATCTGAGAGGGAAGAAAAATGCCCTCAAGAAACATTTTATGTTTATGCCTCTCACGTAAGATGTAGCCATTTCTGCCTGCACCTGTTTTCAGATGGGAAGAATTCCAGGTCATATACAAGAAATAAACTTCTCTTTTCAAGTTGATTGTTTCTAAATCTAGCTCAACATAATGGATCTTCACAGTTTGCTTTTCTTTCAACAAAACACAAAAATCCCTACCGGTTTTGATTTGCCCGTACAATCACTGCCACTTCAGAATATGTGTACGTACATCTTCTTAAAAGTTTCGTTATTAATGATTGTAGTTAACTCTCTCTCCCCCCTGCTATCATTAACCCTGTCTAGTTCACATTAAATCTTGTTGAAGCCTTTGGTTATTAGAATGTCATGGGGACGTGGGCGGGGCGGGGGGGGGGGGGGTTGTGGGATGCAGAGAGATCCTCCTTCTGCTTAAGGACAAATTCAGCGATATTTTCAAGATCACCCTCACTGTGTTCCTCTGCAATATAAACTGAAAGCTCTTGGAATTTGCAAAATGCTGCATCCACAAAAAGAAGCATTGTCAAAAAGTAAACTACCTTATTTGTCTTAAACTTTGATTAGTATGAAAGGCCTGCTGCCGTTGGCAGTTTGAAAGATGTTACCAATAATTGAGGAGTTCCAGACTCTAATCTGAAACATGCCTGCAGCCCAGAACTTCTAATATTTATGGGGCATGACCACAAGTCAGTAATCACTTATTTTCCACAAAGGTATTTTGGGGCAAATGCTGATTGGCTGAGGAGCCAAGAACACATTAAAGTTTCAGATTCAATATTGTACTGGACTAGTCAGGGACTTCATCTTCATGGGGGTAGTCATCACTGTTGATCACCAATGGGCAACTCAGAATTTATCACCAAGTGTTGAGGATATCAAAACTGACTAACCCTCCAACAACGATCAGAGCTTGTACCATGCAAGGAACAACTGTGTCCCTTGTAAAAACATGGCCTTTCGGAAATGTATAAAAGACCAAACTTCACAGCTGTATGAGTCACTGAAGAAAATATAACTGAAAGACGATGAGTGTCCAGAAAAATAAAGTAAAATATTCTTTAAAATACTTTAAGAATATTTGTGTTATTTCCTTCTTTAAGATGAAAGAATATTAAAGTTTGGACGAAACATCCTCGTTTTTAAAACTGAGGAAGGACTAGTGAAGGGGATTGAAACTTCTTCTAACCAAACACAAAATGTTCCAGGGCCTGTAGAAATCCTCACAAGAAGTATGTATGGGAAACTGATATCAATGCCCCAGAGCGTTGCCCCTCAGAGGGAACCCTGTAGTACTCTGACAAGTCCTCTCTTATGCATGTATATGCTTACATGTATTCCTATGAGGTCGAATAGGCTTGTTATAATATAATTCCTCCTTTAGCAGCTTAGGACTAGACTAAGGAACAAGATAAGTATAAGTAAACTAAACATTTCAGTCCTGCTGTCATATGGATTTGGTAACACCCCATGAACTATGAAGAATCCCCATTTGATATAGGGAATATAATATGTCATTTGACAGAGTGAAAAACGCTAACTTTGGGGGAAAGAAAGAAAGAGCTGATGGTTAACTGATTTTAAAACAGACTATCTGAATGGTTTCATTTGCAATTTCATAAAGAACTGCTGTTTTTTTTTTTTTTACTGTGTTTTTGGTCAGTTGCTAATCAAACAAAAGAGAATTTACCAAACTCCTTGATTGATTCAATGCCTCAGTGATGACCCACCTACCTTAAAGAGAAAATCCCACATAAAAGGGATAGAGAACAACTTGATAACAGGAATGAAAATCATGGCTGTGTATGTGTGTGTTTGCACGTGTGCTGTCCTTACTTCAGTGAAATTACATCATGAAATCAAGTACTCGGACAACTTCAGCTTAAGTTACTCCACCAGTCATTCAACTCCAACATGTCATCCTGTACAGCTCCCATTCTGATCAAAAGACAGATACTCAAACTGAAATAGCTAAGTGTCATTCATTCATTCAACACGGATTTACTGAGTGCTGCTAGTCCTATGGAATATCTCAGTGATTAAAACCAGACAAAGATCCCTCCCCTCTTGTGGTTACATTCTAGTGGGGAGAGAGGGAGGAAAAATGAATGAATGAATAAACTAATTAATAATAAATGAATAATGAATAAATGAATGAATGAATAAACTAATTAATAAATGAATAAACTAATTAATAATCAATACCATTGTATATTGTAAGAACATAAATGCTATTAAAAAATTAAGGTGGAGGGGCACCTGGGTGGCTCAGTCGGTTAAGCGTCTGCCTTCAGCTCAAGTCATGATCCCAGGATCTTGGGATCAAGCCCCATGTTGGGCTCTCTGCTCAGCGGGGAGTCTGCTTCTCCCTCTCCTCTTCCCCTCCCCCTGCTTGTGCTCTCTTTGCTCTCTCTCTCTCTCTCAAATAAATAAAATCTTTTTTTAAAAAGTAAAGTAGGATAAAGGAAACTGATGGTTAGTTAGGGTTCGGGTGCAATTTTAAAAAGGTGATATTTGAGCAAAAACTCAAATAAGGTGAGAGAGGGAACCATGAAAATATATTGAGGAATAGTGTCCCAGGCAGAGGAACAGCCAGCGCAAAGGCCCTCATGTAGAGGCATGTCTGTACATCTGAGGAACAGCAGGGAGGCCAGTGTGCCAGGAGTGACTGAATGAGGGGAAAGAGTAGTAGGAGAGGAATCAGAGGTATTGGAGGTGGGGCGGGGCACATCAGATGGGGTATTGTAGACCAATTTAAGCCTTGCTTTTTACTCTAAAGGAAATGAGAGCCAGCAGAGCGTCTGACTAATTTACACATTGAAAGCATTCTCTTGGCTGTTGTGCTGAGAATTAGCTATTTGGAGGCAAGAGGATGGGGAGGCCAGTTAACAGGCTTTTGCACAAATTTAGACGAAAGATAATGGCAGCTCAGATCACAGTGGTAATGGTGCAGGTTGAGAGAAATGATCAGATTCTGAATGTATTTTGAATGTAGATTAAAACAGGACTGATTCTCTGATTGACTGGAGGTAAGAGAACAATAGCAATCAGCAGTGCATCCAAGGATTTGGGGCTGGGCAGCTAGAAGGATGCAGGTGCCATCAGCTGAGTTGTAACAGGGTGCACAAAAGGCAGCCTTGGTGGGTAATAAGATGCTCAGTTTTGTATGCCCAGTTCAAGATGTCTTGGACATCCGAGTAGAAATATCAACAACCTGGAACCAGTAATTCAGATCTAAGACTTGATCCATGGTTACCAGCATATGGTTATAAGTATGGTGTTGGTACTGAAATGCACAGAGACAAAGAGTATTTTAATTTTCTCAGCTACTAACTCTGCATAAAAATTACATTAAGAAGTAGCTGATTGTCAAGTTAGAAAAACTGAGATTTGAATCCCAGTTCTTCCATATATGAGCTATGTTGTCCTCACCCAGTTTCTGACCTGTATGAGAGTCCATATCCCATCAATAAAATGGAGTGTCTTGAGTCAGCATCCCAAGGAGCAGAACCTGAGAGGGGGATGATTTTGTGTAAGCAATTTATTGAATGTGCTCTCAGGAGAAAGAAAGTGGGGAAAGAAAGGTAGGGCAGGGGAAAGAGCTAAGAAAGTTAAGCTTCAGTTCTGGTGCCAGAATTATACCAAAGTCGATCCCACCTTGAGACTGGGGAACCAGCAGCAGCATCTCTTACATGGGGGTCATAATAAATACCACTCATGTTTATTGTAAAATTAGGAGAACATAGTGACTGTCACATAGCAGGTCTTCTGTGAAAGTTTCCAGTCTCCTCTCATTATTAATGATTCATGTCAATTCTAAATATTTACTGGTAGGTATATTCCTTCTTCGCTTATTCAAGGAATGATTTGCTGGATGTGCTTCTCATTACATACAGATCTATTGCTGTTCCCTTCCATTCGAATTTCCTTATAGAGCTAATTATTCACATATTTTTTTTTTAAGATTTTTATTCATTCATTTGACAGAGAGAGACACAGCAAGAGAGGGAACACAAGCAGGGGGAGTGGGAGAGCGAGAAGCAGGCTTCCCACCGAGCAGGGAGCCTGATGCGGGGCTTGATCCCAGGACCCTGGGATCATGACCTGAGCCGAAGGCAGACGCTTAACGACTGAGCCACCCAGGCGCCCCAATTATTCACATATTTTTAAACAGCCCTTCTCTTCAATAACGAAGCTATGAGCATGTTTCTCTTTCACAGGCACTGCAAAAACAAAGCCAGGCAAAGTGCTCTCCTCACCAATGCTGGGCAGAACACTTCATTTCCAGAATCAAACATCGGCTGCCTATCAAAAACATTTTGTTTTCTTATGAGAATCTTGACCGTGGCAAAGAAAAGAGAAAGTAGGTAAGGAAATGAGATAGACTTTAAAACAATTTTATGTTTATTGCTAATCTAGAGACCTAGAAACCTAGGCATTTGATCACTACATAAGGAAAGGACACAATGGAACATACTGACACCAGGAAGAAATAAATTTAACAAGTAGAATCAGCCTTGCTTTGTAAAATGTCATAATGCTAGAGATTGGCTTTGCACCTTGCCTCTGTCCATTTTCTACGGCAACTGTGGAAGGCCATGTATTCTGGTTACCTGGGAATCTTCATCAGAAAACTGTTTTCCTCCTGCAAACCTTATTATCAAAAACCACTCTAAAATCACCCTACACTGTATACCTTTGCACATCTGCAAATGGACAATTGAAATATTTATACTCTTTGCCACAAGAGGGTGCTAGGTGGGGTGTGAGCCAAGCAGGGCACCAAAGTCCAGTCACTTCCAGCTGGGAGCAGCCTCATCCATTTTCCTCTGTGGGCCAGAGAAATATCATTTTTGCTGTGAGCCAAAGTGCACAAGATTGAGGAAGCTCTGAGCAAGGACAGTAGAGGAAGGAGATGTAAGAGACTGACATGAACGCATCTTACCTCAGTCTTCAGTTGGTTTCCTCATGTGTAAATTGGTAAGAGTATCTATCCAGGATATTGCTAGGAGAACTAAATCAGTCAATATATTCAAATCACTTAGTATGGTGGTACATAAGAATTCAGTATTTATTCATACTGAATAAGAATCTTAAGAAAATACTTGGCACGTAAGAGTAGTTTTGTATGGAATCTGTGGTAAAAATGATTCAGGGACCCCCACATCAGGTATTTTATGAAAGGAGATCCACACAGAACAATAAGAGGAAACTAAACTGGACGCTACTAGGAATTAGACAAGGTTCTTCACACTCACTATCACATTTAATATTTTAATCAGCCCTGGGGGGGGTGGTAGATAATTGTGGTAGCTATGGAAGCTCAAGTTGTAGAGGTCAAGTGACTTGCCTAAATTCATACATTCACAGGAAAGATCTCTGTATGTGGCTGGGAATATGTTTCACAGCATGACAATTTAACATATTTTTAGATTGCCTGACTGTCTCCAAATTTTGGAGACTCAGTGGCCACCCCAATCAAATATACTTCGACCACCAGGTAAGGTGCCTTTGCAGTAAATTGTTGGCTCCTCATCAACCACGTGGATGAGGAAAGGAGCAGTTCCTGAAGAAAGGGCTGTGGGGCAGACCAAAAGAAAGTTGTCCATGCCCTAGGAGAGTATATGCTAAATACTCGTACGTGATAAAGATAGTCAGTGATTATAGGATCCCTGCCTTCATTCAGTCACTCAACAAACTTTTGAGAGTTGGGAGCATATAAGGTCCCTATGACTGCTAGATGTTTTGCCTTAGGAAGAAAGATAAAGGATATTTACCGGGATGCTTTAAAATGGAGAACAGACTTAAAGAATCAGGCTTCAAGAAACCTCAGCTTCAACCAAATTCTCTTCTTTAAAAAAAAAAAAAAAAACAAAAAAAGACTTTATTTATGTATTTGAGACAGAGAGAGAGAGAGAGCACAGAGAGAGAGGGAGAAGCAGACTCCCCACTGAGCAGAGAGCCCGATGCAGAGCTCGATCCCAGGACCCTGAGATCACGACCTGAACCAAAGGCAGATGCTTAACCAACTGAGCCACCCAGTGTCCCCCAAATTCTCTCCTTAAATGGATCTGCCAGATCAAATTTCTGACAGAAAAACTCTTACTGTCCCAGTCTTAGTTTTAGTCTGATCCCCTGATCAGTTGTTTCAGCTAGGGCACCCAAATCAAAACCTGATAAACTCCCTAGGACCACACTGGATGGGAGTGGAGGAAAGTGCCAAAGGATAAGCCAAAGGATAAGTATTCTCAGTAGAAAAGGAGAGATGCTGTAAACTTAAAACCAAAAGAGGTATATTCTAAGCAACACCATTAATACTAGAATACAAGATGATAAAATATTGGCTTATTTTCAAGATTTTAGACTGATAGAAAATATGTATACAAACATATGTGTGTGTGTGCTTCCATTGCAAAAGGTCCTCAATTCTTCATCCTCCTCTGAACCATGTTCTTTGTAATGGGGTTTTGCAGTGCCTCCCTTCAAGAAGTAGGGCCAATTTCTTACTCCTTACACATGGTCTACCTTGTGATTTACTTAAGTAATAAGATATAGCAGAAGTGATGATGTGCCAGTTCCAAGCCTAGGCCTCAAGGGGATTTTGTACACTTTGACTCTCTCTCAGAACCTGTCCAGCTGCCACGTGAACAGGCCTGGGCTAATCTTGTTGAACGAATCATAAGAGACCACAGGGAAGACAGCCTGGTTGTCCCGTCCAAGGCTGTCCTGGGCCACCTAAAACCTGCTGAGCCCCAGACATGGGAGATCCCAGCGAAGAAGAGCAGAGCTACTTCCCAATCTACAGCTCACCACAAACACATCTGTAAGCCCAGATGAGACCAGCTGACCCATCGTCTTAGGAAAGATAACACATTTTTAAGATTTTAAGCCATTGAGTATCAGGAGTCTGTTATGCAGTAATAGCTAATTGAAATTTATGTAGTTATAATCTAAAAGGACATTCAATGGCAGTTTAAGAGGGCTGGAACTAAATATTATGGGAATTCAAAGGAAGTTGACTTCTGGATTAGAAAACCAGGAATAAATGTTATCTCCTTCAGCCTCTCTCTCATAGAAGAAGTAATATTCTTTCTTAGCCTTGAGGTTAAATAAGATTTTCTCAGGTAAAGATAAAAAGAGATCATACATCTTTATTTTCAATAAGTAATTCTTCATGTGAAGTATTCAATGGCTTTCTTATGTATTTAATATCTTAAATAAAGGTTTATCCCCTTCCTTCATTACTGAGAAGAAATTATACAGATACATAAATTCTCCTCCTCACATGGCAAGAATTAAGACTAGACTTACAGTTTTGTAAAGGTAATTATATTTCCAGTGACTCGAGAAACACTCTACAGCAAACACCTACATCACCCCAGCACTTGTTGAGTAAAAACGTGCATATTTTATTCATAAAGGTCAACTAATTAGCAAGAGTGGATTTTTATAAAACAGAATTTAAAAGGCAATTACTCTAAGTGATAGTAGCCTAACTGTTATACACTTAATATGTTGAGTTATCCAGTAAAGGGAGGGAGGGAGGAAGAATAAGAGGGACGGAGAAGAAAAAAAGAGAAAAAAGAAAGAAACCTTATAATATTATTCAAGTGATCCCTCGCAGGTCACTAATGAGAACTGGTCACCTTTCTCTCCCATGATCAATCATTAAAGCTCTAATTCTAATAATTTTGTGAAATAATGAACTATAGGATAAGAATGATTTTTAAACAAAGTACATGGAAATGAGAAGTAATTACTGCTACAAAAAAAAATAATAAAACCACTATCAGCAAACAATTAAATAAAGCGGAAAATTCTGGAATGCAATTACAATAAAATAAGAAACACGAAGAGAAAATTCCCTTTCCACTTTTCCCAGATGCAATCACATAATCACATTCTCCTCACAGAATTATAATCACACACATACATACACACCCCTCCTTAAATTGGCTATCAAGAAGTTATATCAGAACAGTGTTTAAAAGTAGTATTTTTTACATTAAAAATAAAGCAGGGAATTATCCTCCAATTCACATTCAACATTACGACCGTGTTAATGTTACAAAATGCAATTCAGATTGAGTCACTCCACTGACTTAAAATTTTCAATGGCTCCCTATTATTTATAGAATCAAAATTGCAGTCTGAAGGCAGGCTCCCTAAAAGCTGAGTCTGAGACTGGGATTCTTGTGCCTGCAACTTAGTGAGGTGTGCCCTCAAATGAAGGGAGACAAGGGAAGCAGAATAGGACAGGTGGAAGGAGCTAAGCAAGGATGTGGTCTCAGCCGATCCTCTGCAAGCTCTGGAGCAAGAACAGCACTGCAGTGTTGCCCCATCATGAAGCAAAGAGCACGCTCTCATACTCCCAGATCAGTAAACTTTTGGCTCTAGGTTTCCCCAGTAGGTGAGGTTCTATAACCTCTTGGCATTTCTGGGTGAGGTGGCTCTTGTCTAAGGGAAATTCTCTGGAGAAAGGGAAAGAAATGAGTCAACACTCACAGCAGCTAGAGGAAGGGGACCTGGGTAGAGCATCAAAAGAATCTTACATGCTTTTATAATCCAACCCCAAACTCTTCTGCTGTCCTTAACTCCCCTTCCTCTCCCCAGGCACATCACAAAGCATGCACTCTCACAGCAATGACTTTGCAAAGTCTGTTCCCTTGAGCTGGACTCCCCTTTCCTCTCCGAAAGCTCCACCTTATTCTTTACAACCAAGCGCAATTGTCTCCATAAAGTTTCCTTTGATCCCTAGAAAGGATCAGTTACTCATTTTTTCTGTTGTTTCAAGGTCCTTTGTATAACTCATTCTTGTGGTATAGCCCATCATTTAAGTATTTGTTAAATGAGTTAACCCCCCAGCTAGATCATTAGTTCCATGAGGACAGGGATCGCATGTCACTTTTTTTTTTCCTGTCCCCAGCATTTAAATACTGGGCCTGGAGTATAGTAGGTGCCTTATGACTGACTGATGCATAAATCAATGCCTACATGAGACAATGGTCTTCTTTGGGGAAGAACAAAGTCATTCATTCAGATTCTGCTTTCTATTTAAACTAGACAATCCCTGGTGAGCCATAGTTTACTCATAATCTGGGAGGCTTGTAGCTAAAATGTTGCATTGTCCATTTCACTGACATAGGGCATGCAAACAATTAAAAGAGGACAATAACAGAACTTTGTTCAAGCAAATGTTGATTCAATTACTAGGGCTCCCTGGCATTAGCCACTGGATTCAATTATCTCCAAAAGGAAAAATTTTAAATCTTGGATCTTTCTAGATACAATGACTATATTGAACTTGATTTTCTGATAGATTTTTCTGATCAGTTCTCCCCACTTCCATGTGTTATGAGAGAGACCTAAAATTTTTTTGGAAATTTTTTTGAAAATTTCTATACACATATTACATATATACTGAAAAGAGTACAAATCATAATTAATTTGTAATAATAATCATAAATTAATTTTTATGAAGTGAGTACATCTATAAAACCAGCACTCACATCAAGAAATAGAACAGCAGCAGCAGCCCAGAAATTTCCAGTGACCACCCTTCCAAGGGCTATTAGTCCAGCCTGCTAAAGAATAAGGAGAATCATTCAGAGGACACTTTTGTATCTGGCTTCTGTCACTCAGCCTCATGTTCCTGAGATTCATCCATGACGTATACAGTTGTAGATCACTCATGGTCATGGCTGTGTCATAAGGTATAGTATGAATATGTCACAATTGATTTGTCATTTTAGTATTTATTGATTAGCAAATAGGTTGTTTCCAGTGTAGGCCTATTAAAAGTAGTGGTGCCATGAAAATTCTTATACATGTTATCTGGTAAAACAGTGTACACCTCTATTGAATTCATTAAAGTGAGTACAGCATAAATGTATTTCTGTCTGATAGTCATCTTTCTCTGTCAGATTACTAAAGTGTTAGGTAGAAAATAAAGCCACCCACATAAATAAATAAATAAATAAATAAATAAATAAATAAATAAATGACATTATCCAAAATAAAAGAAATATTGAATGCATGAATCCCATGTAACCAAATTTTTTTAAAAAATTGATTCAGAGCAATAGGCATATGCTCTAATTTTTTCCATATTTGATTTATTTCTCAAATTAAAGTTTAAAACATATACTTCAATGTGCTCATCAGAAAATATCAACAACTTGAAAAAGAAAAACAAGGGCGCCTGGGTGGCTCAGTCGTTAAGCGTCTGCCTTCAGCTCAGGTCATGATCTCAGGGTCCTGGGATTGAGCCCAGCATCGGGCTCCCTGCTCGGCGGGAGGCCTGCTTCTCCCTCTCCCACTCCCACTCCCCCTGCTTGTAGTCCCTCTCTTGCTGTGTCTCTCTCTGTCAAATAAATAAAATCTTTAAAAAAAAAAGAAAAAGAAAAAGAAAAACAAAGGTGGGGGCATCACGTTGCCTGATTTCAAGCTATATTACAAAGCCGTGATCACCAAGACAGCCTGGTACTGGCACAAAAACAGACATATAGACCAATGAAACAGAATAGAGAGCCCAGATATGGACCCTCAACTCTATGGTCAAATAATCTTCGACAAAGCAGGAAAAAAATATGCAATGGAAAAAAGATAGTCTCTTTAATAAATGGTGCTGGGAAAGTTGGACAGCTATATACAGAAGAATGAAACTCAACCATTCTCTTACACCATTCACAAAGATAAACTCAAAGTGGATCAAAGACCTCAGTGTGAGACAGGAATCCATCAAAATCCTAGAGGAGAACATAGGCAGTAACCCCTTTGACATCGGCCACAGCAACTTCTTTCAAGACACGTCCCCAAAGGCAGGGGAAACAAAAGTGAAAATGAACTTTTGGGACTTAATCAAAATAAAAAGCTTCTGCACAGCAAAGGAAACAGTCAACAAAACAAAGAGGCAACCCACAGAATGGAGAAGATTTTTGCAAATGACACTACAGACAAGGGCTGATATCCAAGATCTATAAAGAACTTCTCAAACTCAACACCCAAAAAACAAATTATCAAGTCAAAAGATGGGCAGAAGACATGAACAGACACTTCTCTGAAGAAGACATACAAATGGCTAACAGACACATGAAAAAATGTTCATCATCATTAGCCATCAGGGAAATTCAAATCAAAACCACATTGAGATACCACCTTACACCAGTTAGAGTGGCAAAAATTAACAAGGCAAGAAACAACAAATGTTGGAGAGGGTTCTGGAGAAAGGGGAACCCACTTACATTGTTGGTGGGAATGCAAGCTGGTACAGCCACTTTGGAAAACAGTGGGGAAGTTCCTCAAAAAATTAAAAATAGAGCTACCCTATGACCCAGCAATTGCACTCCTGGGTATTTACACCAAAGACACAGATGTAGTAAAAAGAAGGTCCATATGCACCCCAATGTTCATAGCAGCAATGTTCACAATAGCCAAACTGTGGAAAGAGCTGAGATGCCCTTCAACAGACGAATGGATAAAGAAGATGTGGTCCATATATACAATGGAATATTACTCAAACATCAGAAAGGATGAATACCCAACTTTTGCATCAACATGGATGGGACTGGAGGAGATTATGCTAAGTGAAGTAAGTCAAGCAGAGAAAGTCAATTATCATATGGTTTCACTTGTTTGTGGAACAAAAGGAATAACATGGAGGACATTAGGAGAAGGAAGGGAAAAATGAAGAGGGGGAAATCGGAGGGGGAGATGAACCATGAGAGACTATGGACTCCAAGAAACAAACTGAGGATTCTACAGGGGAGGGGGGTAAGAGGATGGGTTAGCCCAGTGATGGGTATTAAGGAGGGCACCATATTGCATGGAGCACTGGGTGTTATATGCAAACAAAGAATCACGGAACACTACATCAAAAACTAATGATGTGCTGTATGGTGACTAACATAACATAATAAAAAAAATATCAACAACTATTCCCAAGTAGATATAAAAATCATTCCCATTTGGGGCTAGAGAAAGTAATTTAACTAGTACCAAAGGTGATAATCTACAAAATAAGGGAAAAAAAACATATATGCATTTCTGTTGAATTCATATCTAGGAACAAAATTACCAGATCAGAGGGTACATGATTATTTATCTTTTGTAGATACAGCCAAAGAATTTTCCAAAATAATACTACTGATAAAGGAAATCTTCAACTTTTAATATTTGTGGGCCCTGCTCCTGAGCTCCCAGGGAAGCTATACTTTAACATTTACCAAGGTCAAAACGATGTGGCAAAACCTCAAATCTCTATTTCTGCCCCGAGCACACATTGTACATCAGCTTCATTAAAGAAAATAACCAAAAAGGAGGATTCTGAACACAAAAAATAAGAAAAAGGAATAAACTTCCCTGGTTCCCATAAGATTAAAGTCATATGCCCTGCATATACTAGAAACTTAAGGTTTGCAACTTTCTGAAATATTCTTTGTCTAATAACCTGTAACTTTTTATGTTAAAAATGTATATAACCCTATACCAAATATTCCCTTACTGGAGGGGAGCACTCTCTTCTTTTGAAGATTGTGTATCCCCAGCAGATGTCCTAACTTGGGCTCAAATAAAACTCTTTTTTTTTAGAAATTCTAAAAGGTTTGTTCATTTTGTGTCGACAATACCAATTAGAATCTGAAATTTTTCCCCAGTTTTATTAGAAATAATTGACATACATCACTGTATAAGTTTAAAGTATACAGCATGATGGTTTGATTAACATATATTGTGAAATGATGACAATAGGTTCAGCTAACATCCATCTTCCCATATAGGTACAACAAAGAGAAAGTAAAAAAATAATTTCTCCATGTGATGAGAATTCCTAAGATCTACTCTCTCAACTTTCATATATTTCACACAGCATTGTTAACTATAGTCATCACGTTGTACATTACATCCCTAGTACTTACTTATAACTGGAAGTTTGTACCTTTTGACCACCTTTCTCCGATTGCCTCCCCCATCCCCATCTCTGATAACTACACAGCTGATCTCTTTCCAAACCTGCATGTTTAAAATCCAGAATTTCCTCGTATAGATTGGCCAGTGCATTCCTGCTAATAGGCCCAGCCTGGATGGCCAAATGTGTAAGACACATAATGGCTATGCCTGGGTTCATTCACTCTCTATAACTAAATTGATCAATAAGAAGGATGAGAACACATTTTGTGACAGATTATTTACTACATACATTTCCCCTGGGTCAACTGGTGACATCAATTTCTATTCCCCTTCACTTTTTCTCCTTTGCTCAAAAATCTTCGCTCCAGTTATCAAACCATTTTTTTGGCAATAGAGTACTGCATACTAATACAAATATATGTATGGTCTTAGAGCCTTATTATGTTAGCAGGAAATAGTGTCCTATAATTGAGAATGAGCCTTGGAGGAAATTGGTTATTAAATTTTCATGGGAAGAAAGAAGGGTAAAAAAATCCTGTGAAAGAGGTCTTGTAAGTATTTTTTTTTAATTTCAGTTTTCTCTTCGATACCATGAAGTCCAGTATTATGACTATCTGGTTCATGCTGCTACCCAGACATCTTGTAAAGTGCCTGACACAGAGTAGTTTTCTATAACCATTTTTAGACTTAACTGCTTATGATATTCATCAGAGTAAGTAACTCCTGTGCATTTAGCAAATAGTTCTTAGGGATGGATAAATTGCTCAAAGAAGTAGGTTTGCGTGTGCGTGTGTGTGACTATTCTGATTGATGGACAATCTTGCCCTCATCTTATGATATCATGGCTTTCACTGATTCTGAATTAGAATAAAGGTGAACATGTCTAGTACTATTTCTCACGTGACCTGATCCAAACTAGTTTGGATCTACATAGGGCATAAATAAAACAACAGAGGTCACAATTAAATCTGGACCGAAACTGAGAAACTACAGCTAGATGACAAACTGGCCAATTCCATGAACAAACTGAATAATAATAAATGAGTACCCACTGTGTACTAGATACAGTATCTAGACTAGATATACTATCTCTAACTCTTACAACAATGCCACAAGCAGGAATCATCATCCTCCATCATTCAAGTTAAAATGAGAGTAAAGAAGCTGTTGTCCAAGACCACCTAGCTAGTAAATAAATAGCACAGTGGAATGTAAACCTGGGTGTGTCTGATTCCAAACTACTTGTTATTTCTGCTATATTGTGATGCCCCACAGTTATTTATTTAGTGTCTGGATAGAAAATTAGGGGAGAAACGAAGCATAACAAAATGTTGGGACTTAAGACTGAGAAGGTATGAAGAATGCAATGCAAGGTTTCTCTCAGGTGAACAAGCTAGCTAGCAGCCCTATTGTGGTGCCATGGCAACATGCAGTATCTTTAGCAGAGGCACCTTAGATGATGAATGCCTGTTTTTTGGTGTATGGGTTTTTTTCAAACCAGATATTAAGAGAACAAAATTTTCTATCATTGGTGTCTTTATTTGGAAAATCACTCTGGGGTGCCTGGGTGGCTCAGTTGGTTGGGCGACTGCCTTCAGCTCAGGTCATGATCCCGGAGTCCTGGGATTGAGTCCCACATCGGGCTCCCAGCTTAGCAGGGAGTCTGCTTCTCCCTCTGACCCTCTCCCCTCTCATGCTGTTTCTCTCTCGCTCGCTCTCTAATAAATAAATAAATAAAATCTTAAAAAAAAAAAAAGAAAATCACTCTGCACATGGACCTCTGGGGAAATGCCGCTCCATCTTTCAAAGGCAAATTTGCATTTTTACACATGGACAAGGGTTCTTTTTTGAGATTTGCTTTTCAATGGGAGCTCTCTAAGGCCCCTTCCTTATTTTAAGTTTTAAAATGCTATGATTCTACATCTCATCAAATATAATAGAAAAGTTCAAGTTTAATATATCTTACAAAAATTGCCTTCCTGTAGATTATGCCCTTTGGCTATCATTTTAAATTGTAATTTGCAGTTTTGAAATTCTCCCATAAAAGAAGATGTTTTCTTTAGTCAAAATAGAAGTAACTTAATTTTTATTGTCTGGCTAAACTGATCCACTTTTCTCTTCTTTTGTTTGAAGGAGTCGTCGTGCATTTGCAGAGTTGCCCCATTTTCCAGGGAACTATATGTACTCTTTGGGTCTCAAAGAATAAAAGAAATGTGACTTTAAAAAGCACTTAGGATAAAACAGCTATAATTCTGTTGTAGTCTTATTATTGAATCCAGTTTTTAAGGGACAAAAGATATTAATTAGTTCAGTCAGATTTCAATACCACTCAAGATACATATTTTGGAGTGTGTAATAAATATGAGGCTCTGGAGACACAGAAATAAGATTTTAAAAAAAAAAAAAAGGTCTAGGGGCGCCTGGGTGGCTCAGTCGGTTAAGGGTCTGCCTTCAGCTCAGGTCATTACCCCAGGGTCCTGGGATCGAGTCCCGTGTGGGGCTCCCTGCTCAGCAGAGAGTCTGCTTCTCCCTCTGCCCCTCCCGCCAACTCCCACATACTCTCTCTCACAAAAATAAATAAAATCTTAAAAAAAAAAAAAGTCTCCTCCCTTTAAGCACTCACAAAGGAACTGGGTTATTTTTGAAAGTCGGTTAGAGAAACTAAAGGGTCAAGGAGGGGTTGGCTTAGGGTTGATTAATTGAGTACTTTGTAAATTGCATAAATTGCCTACGGTGGTTCTGTAACGTCAGTTCAATATCAGTGCTTAAAAAAACTGTGTTGAAAGAATAGACACCCTTATGATGTATACCTGGAGACATCTTTATTTCATCTATGCTTTAGTGAGCTCTAGAAAACCTAAAAATTATGTATGTCTCATCCGCACTGTCCTCAGATCATCTCTTCTCAGATGAATGTCAAAGGCATTATGAAATTAAAAGACCAAAGCTTTTCCTGTGATATTGCAAATCCTTATAAAAATACTTTTAGGAGCGCCTGGGTGGCTCAGTCGTTAAGCGACTGCCTTCAGCTCAGGTCATGATCCCGGGGGGGGGGGGGGGGGGGGGAGGCCTTAATTTATTAAGATTTTATTCATTTATATGACAGAGAGAGAGACAATGAGAGAGAGAACACAAGCAGGGGGAGTGGGAGAGGGAGAAGCAGGCTTCCCCCCCAGCAGGGAGCCCGATGCGGGACTCGATCCCAGGACCCCGGGATCATGACCTGAGCCGAAGGCAGTCGCTTAACGACTGAGCTACCCAGGTGCCCCTTAAATGTTATTTAAATAGCAACTCTAAGAGGCAACAAAATTATTTTCAGTCTAAAGAAAAGCGAGGCAGATAGGAAATACATATAGATCAATGCAAATGATATGCAATAAAATTAAATTGAGAGGAGAAGGATACTTGTCAGACCTAATTCACATCACTTATTTTAAAATTCACCCAAAGGTAGTTAGAGTTTGGGAGTCCCTGCCATTGCTCACTTATCTTGAAACATTTTCTACTGATTGACAGAAGAATGCTAAGTGATACTAGCATATGATAAGGCACATGAACTAGCCACACTCAAATTTGAGAATTGTTGCTGTGTGGGTATATTATTCTTCTCACACTACCATAACAAAAAAGACTGGGTGGCTTAAAAAACAGACATTTATTTTCTCACAGTTCTGGAGGCAGGAAGTCCAAGATCAAGGTGCCGGCGGGACTGGGTTCTTGTGAGCCTCTCTTCCCGTTTCACGGATGGCTGCCTTCTCCCTGTGTCATTATGTTGCCTTTCCTGTGTGTATGTGCATTCCTGGTGTCTCCTCCTCTTCTCAAAAGAAGAGGTCACGAGTTCTATTGGATTAGGGCCCCACCATGATGATCTCATTTAAACTTCATTACTTAAAGACCCTGTCTCCAAATACAGTCACACTGGGGGTTGGGGTCTCAACATAGGGATTGTAGAGGACACAAATCAGTCCATAAAAGTGGGATTCACCCGCAGTCTCAGCACTGAAATCTCTAACATCTTAGAAAATCAACTTTATAAATGAGCCAAGGTGCCCAGGTTCAGAGCCTTGAGAAAGAAAACTGTCAATAAAAATTGTTAACCCAAAAGTTTAGCCTCTCTTGCATACCAGCATGATTTTGAACAAAATGGTAACATCCTGGGGGCTAATCTGTTGAGTAATTCTGTACTTATTGTACCCATTAAGAATTGGTTTAATTTATATTTAGACATAATTGGTTTTCTTCATCATCATCCAATTCATAAAACTCATCCAGATTGTTCTCTTTCATTGGAACAATTCCAGCTTCAGCAATGCTTTTTTCTTTAAAATGGAAGCTCACGAAAACAATTATCAGCATCTCAGCTTTTCAAAGTAACTTCATTTTCCCAACTTAGGTACATAAATGGGAGGCGATTATTACTTCTGCTATACACTAAATTATTTACAATACTGTACATTAATATTAGCATACACTGTGCACTAAATTATCACACTAATAACCTTCTGAGTCAGTTTTCTTTTGTACTGTTTTGTGCCCTTTTCCTGCAGAAAAATTTCCATCCACCCAGTTTTCTCAGTGTGATTTTGTAGGATCTGACAGCATACTAATATACTTTTTCCTTTGGTGTTTGTTGTTGTTGATGTTGATGGGCCTTCTTTGCTTACCGTAAATTGCTATGCAGACATTTTGAAACTGCACGTAAGAAGTATGCTTCTACAGATGCATGAGAGATGGTCCACTGGAATGACAGTCCCATTTTGGGTGAAGAAGATCCGAGTTCCAATTCTGGTTCTGCCAAATACTAGGTGGGTGCCCTTGGGAAAGCGGTGTCTTATTTTTCTCATCTACTAAATGTAGAGAATAAAAGCACCCTTGAAGAACTGTTGTAAATTCCATAGATTAAAAAATATACTACATTGTTGGGCATATTAGAGGGGCTCAATAAATCACGACTATTACCGTGTCTTCAATCCTCATCAGTGTGTAGGTAATAAAGCAGGCATGTTCATAGCAATAATTCAGATTTCCCTGACTGAAGCATGATGGCAAAGCATAGGTCTTAAGTTCCTCCCCTGAGCCTCAAATAGTTCTTTCCAGTCTTCCCTAGGGTGGGTCTCACTTGAATTCACACACCTCTCCTTACTCCTTTCAGTCTTCCCTGGTAATCCCCCTGGGTTGATGGCTCTAAGACGCAGCTGCCCTCATTATTCTCTGCAGGGCAGTGACAACTACAAGCTGAGCTGCCTCCTTGAGCTTCCAAAGCTCCAAATTGCAGGTGGAGCCACTCAGCATTCCCTGGAGCCCCCATAGGCTGCAGAGGGAAGGGAATGCTTCTCTTCCAAACCTTGCCACATGAGAACCTATGCAGGGTACCTGGGTCAAGAGATTAGTCTAGACATCCTTGTACAAGGACACCAAGGATGGATGGGCCCTGGCAGCAGCATCATTGGTCCAGGCCACCCTTTTTTGCTGTTCTCCAAATAAGAATAAAATAAAAAGCCATGATGCAGATTGGCTCTTGGCAGCATCGCCCACCATTTTCTCAGATTGTCCTTTCCAGTCTAAATTCCACTGTCAGCCAAAAGTGGGACTTCCATTTCACTGATAAATATAGACACCAAGCTTTGTCTTATTTAGTCCTTAAGTCTACTGAATCTATCACCCATAGATTTTTAGGTCAATATGTCATGCCTTATCAAGAGCTTTTGTTATTTCAGGTAACTTTTTATCCTTTTAAAAATTAAAACATTGTTTCTATATCCTGCTCCAAAGGACACATCCATCCACCTCCCTACAGGTGTTTCCCCTCACAGAGATCATGACACCCAGTTCAAAATTTTCTAGTCTACATAGAATGGGCAGTTGTTTTCCATTTATAAAGTGTAGGTAAAATGACATAATTCAGGAGGCTTCTTAGTTCCTCCTAGTTCACTGCTAATCAAGATAAGCTCCCATTAGTAACTTGACTATGGACAGCCACAATCCCCAGAAACAGGGTTTAGAAAGAAAAAGAAAAACAGCATTTTTCCACTCAACTAGGTTTTTAAAAGTAAAATAACCATTTGAAAAAGTTTAAATAGAAGAATAGAGACACCCTAGTATGACATAGTACCTATGTTTTAACAATAAATTTCTTTCCTGCCACTGTTTATAAGCTAACCCCAGTTTTACTCCTAGGCTTGAGTAGAAGCTATCCATCTGCAACTTGCTAGTTTGGGGTTTGAAACTCGGCACTGGTTATTTTTACTGTGTTAAATCTCTGAAAATACACTCTAAATATTTTCCTCAGTTATCAATGGCTTTATAGAGTTGCAGCTTCAGTCTACTATTCACCCTGCTCCAAACATTGAAGCGGAAGAGAGAAGCCACTCTTGTGGAGGAAAGGAAAATAACCATAATAATAGCTAACATTCATATACTTAGAGGCTTATAATACTTACAACGTAGGCCCAAAACTCTTCCAAGCATTTTATATTCACTAAGTCTATTGACTAAGCACAGGGATTAGCAGCATGGGTGTTTTGCTTTCGAGATGCCTGAGTTTGATCAAGCTGAAATGGTGAAGCGTGGACCCCGGTGAACCCGCTCTCCCACAGATAATGACAGTATAAGCAAAACAATCAGATTCAACCATTTCAGAACTCTGCAATTTAACCAAAGGCATAGAACAAACAAACAAACAAATCTATTCAAGAAAAACTGCTGAATCTCATTTAAAAACAGTGGAGTTTATGTCATTTTCACTTAGGAATATTCCCATCCCCATCCCTCCCCAAATCAGGGGTGAGGTAGAAGAGAAATGCCTGCAGCCTCACAACCAACAGAGAACGCTGACCTCCTCGGAGCTCCAACAGAAATTCTATCTCCAAAGGACCCTTGATCTTTTGATCAAATTAGCAGCTCTCTGAAATAGCCCCCACACCCAGGCAGGTGTTTCTACTTGATTTGACTTGAAGCTCAGATCAGGTGAAACAAGTCCTCATTCCAGGCATTAGTGAAAACAATAGCAATCTTTTAAGATTATCTTAAAAAATTAAAACATTCTGTTTCCATATCCTGCTCCAAAGGACACTTCTGCCCACCTCCCCACAGGTGTTGCCCCTCCCAGGGATCATGTTACTCAGTGACACTCTAACATCAAAGTTGCCTAAGGCTATGATTTCAGGGGAAGCCAACAAGGGCCTGGACAACAACTTAAAAGAAAGATCTGGAGAACCAGAGGACCATAGGGAACTTTGAAAATCTCTGACATATTCCTGAGGGATGTCCCTGAGCCCAGGAAAGACCTGAGGAAGGAGGAAGCCTGGTCCTTCACCTCTGACTGACCGTGAAGCCCTAAGCAAGCAGAAGTAAAAGTTAAGGCTAACTCCTATATGGCCTGAGGTTTAAAGATGTGCTTCAAACAAATCCCTTTGGCAAATGGTAGAAAGGACACGTACTGGCTCAAGGACATTAAGAAAATCTAACCCATCTGTGACCCATCTGACCGCTAAAATATAATAACCCAGGGTTGACCATTATGTCCCAGTCTTAAAAATAAAAACGAGCATTAAAAAAAAAAAAAAAGCTAGCAGAGAACTCAGAGAATGCACTGCAGGGAATATAGAATCTACAGATTTAGTGTAGAAAAGCTGCCAAACAAATAGGCAGTAATAAGGAAAACAACAATAACAAATAGGAGTGGAAGGGGTAGGGGAGAAATGTGATACCAGAGTTGTTATAATCTATTGTCTGCAATGTCCAGATTTCGACAACAAATTCTGACACATGGAAAGAAACAGGAAGATATTGCCTGTACAAATGAAGAAAAAAGCCAGTAGAAAATGTCTGAAACAGCCCAGATGTGGGCTTAGAAGATAAGGATTACTCATCAACTACTATAAATATACTCAAAGAACTAAAGGAAATCATGTCTAAAGAAAGGAAAGTGTGACAATAGTGTCTCTCCAAGTAGAGTATATCAATAAAGAGAAAGGATTATAAAAAGGAACCAAATAGAAATTCTGGAGTTGAAAACTTAAATAAGTGAAATGAAAAATTCACTAGAGAGGCTCAACAACAAATAGGAGCTCAGTGGAGAATATCTAGGCTGAGAAAAACAGCCTGGCAGTTCCTCAAAAGTCAAATGTAGACTTACAATATGACCCAACAATTCCATGAAAATGTGCTCACGGATGTTCACTGTAGTATTATTCACAATAGCAAAAAGTGGAAACAGCCCTAATGTCCATCAACTGATGAACAGATAAATAAAATGAGGCACATTCAGATAGTGGAATATTATTTGGACACAAAGAGGAATGAATTACTCACACCTGCCACAACGTGGGTGAAGCTTGAACCCATTGTGCTAAGAAGCCAGTCACCCCATATTGTATGGTTCTGTGAAATGCCCAGAATAAGCAGAAAGTAATCTACTTTCCTCAGTACAGAAAGTAGATTACTGGTTGCTGAGGGCTGGAGGGGAGGGGGAATGGGTTTTACCACTGATGGGCATGGGGTTTCTTTTTGTGATGACAAGTGTTCTCAAGTTTGATTCTGGCAATAGCAATACAACTCTGTGAACATACTATAAACTGCTGAATTGTATATGCTTTAGATGGGAGAGTTTTGTGGCATGTGAATTGTATCTCAATGAAGCTGGTTAAAAATTTGTTACTTAACCTCTCTGAACTTGGGGAATCTATATAGTGAGAATTAAATGAAATTATGCATAAAGTGTCTGAAACAGCCCAGGATATAGCAAGGGATTTAGACCAGCAAGTTTTTTTACCAGTTTCCTATGAAATGTAAAAGGAAGGAACAGTAATATAGTGGGTATGTTTGGTTTTGTTTTTTACTGTTGGATCCAATCAGAGTTCCTTTTTCGGTGAGAGAATATCTCCCTTCAGTATATATGAAAGACTGATATTTAGCCAAAATCATTCACAGGCTAAAATACCACAGCATAAACAGCTTTAAGATAAACAGGTTTCTTTAAGAATTTACAGTTGTAAATTTTAGCAATACCTGGGACTTCAACAAAGATTTAAAACAAAGAAATACACTGTTCCATATTCCAAATGCACCTATGAAAATGCACCAATAATGTATCTACAGTCAGAGCTGGAGTCTGGTAATTTTTAACTATCAAGTAAATTTGGTCAAGTCCTATGACGTAAAAAATAAGAGTAATGTGTATTAAGAATCTCCAAAGTACATATAGTAGAACATGGTTTCCCATGATTTCACCATGGAATCTCTTTCCTCTTGAAGATGCTTTTGGGACTACTGTTCTCAGAACACATTTTGGGAAACTGGTATGGGAGCAATATATATGAAATCACTCTTCTTTTCTTCTCCTCAAGTGGACTTTTATGCATCTGCCAAAGCAGTAGCCGTTCTTTGTGATGCTGATGAAAGGTATGACCCTTCTTTCCAGGAAAACACACAAATTTTACCTGCAATTTCAAGATGTCTATAGCCCCTTTCTAATGGACAATAGTTGGTTTTAAATTCTTTCAAAAAGTGAAGAATCTTCATGAACCATGTGGGCTAACTTGCCATGGAAATTAACAATCTTCATGGTTCCTGCCAATTTTCTGTATTCCAGATATGAAGGATGAAAGTGTTTTACACACAACGTTGCTATAAGTAAGAGCAGCTTTTGCCTCTTCTCTTGAAAACAGAAAACATGAAATTACTAAGTCTCTTCTAAAGAATATGAAACACTGTGAAAATTACTTGATGATCAAAAATAACACTCACAGTAATACTGAAGTGTCTGAGCTCAGAAAACAATGCAGAGTAATTACACTGGGAATCTGTAGCACCTTTCATCCAAGGTGCTCAGTACTCCTTGAAGATATCCAAAGCCTTACATTTTCTGTGACTATCTTCATTTCAGATATTCTGTGGCTCCAATACACTGGTATTTGTCCATATGTTCTGAACTCTGGTTTGTAAAACAGAGTCCCTGTGCTCACATTCATTTTAAAACAAAGGATGAATCTACATGCATCTTCCTTGATTCAAATGAGGAATAGGAATAAGTCAAGAAGAGGTGAAATGTATCAGAAGAAACGTTGAGGGATCCTGTTTCTTTTTTTTTTTTTTTTTTGCCTTTTTATTTTTTTTAATTAAAAAAAATTTTTTATTATGTTATATTAGTCACCATATACTACATCATTAGTTTTTGATGTAGTGATCCATACTTCATTGTTTTTGTATAACACCCAGTGCTCCATGCAGTACGTGCCCTCCTTAATACCCATCACCAGGCTAACCCATTTCCCCACCCCCTTCCCTCTAACACCCTCAGTTTGTTTCTAAGAGTCCATAGTCTCTCATGGTTCATCTCTCCCTCCGATTTCCCTCCTTTCATTTTTCCCTTCCTTCTCCTAATGTCCTCCATGCTATTCCTTATGTTCCACAAATAAGTGAAACCATATGATAATTGACTTTCTCTGCTTGACTTATTTCACTTAGCATAATCTCCTCCAGTCTCATCCATGTTGATGTAAAAGTTGGGTATTCATCCTTTCTGATGGCTGAGTAATATTTCATCAATCCTCCTATTTCTAGGAGGCTGGAGGATGAGCTTGAAAAGGGAAGTAGGGCACAATGCCAGCAAACTTTTCTAATTCACATATGGGTCTAACCTATGTTTGAGAGTTATGATGTTTCACATCAGCCACTGTACTAAATGCTCAGGATAAAAAGGTGTTCCTTACTTTTGAGATGGTCTAGATCAGTGCTGTCCAGTAGAAATACACTGTGAGCCACATAAGCAACTTTAAAGATTTTCAATTTATTTTTTAATTTATATGAAGTAAAATTCACTTCTTTTGATATTCAATTCTGTAAGTTTTGGCAAGTGAATGTGTTAGTTTTCTATTGCTGTCATAACAAAATACCCCAATATTAGTGGATTAAACAACACAAATGTATTATCTTACATTTCTATAGGTCAGCTGTCTGGCATGATTCTCACTAGGCTAAAATCAAGCCACTGAGAGGCCTGCATTCTTTTCTGACGGCTCTGGCGGAGGAACCCTTTCCTTGCCTCTTCCAGCCTTTAGAAGCTTCTTTGGCTTGTGGACCTCTTGCTCATCTCCACAGCTAGCAAAGGCAAGTTGAGTCCTTCTCAAAGTACATTACTGTGACCTCCTTTTCCATCTCTCTCTTCCACTTTTAAGGACACTTGGTGATCAGACTGAGCCCACCTGGGTAATCCAGGATAATCTCCCTATTTTAAGATCAGCTGATTAGAACTGTTAATTCTGTCCACAACTTTAACTGCCCTAGTCCATATAACCTAACGTGTTTACTGGTTCTGGGGATTAGAAGGTAGACATCTCTGAGGGCTAATATTCTGCCTATCACAAATGCAGAGAGTCCAGTAACCACCACCATTGCAAGACACTGAACAGTCCCGGCCCACCAAAACAACTCCCTCTTTCTCTTCCTTTGTACTCATATATGCCTTCCCCTCTAAGCCCTGGCAAACACCAGTGTGTTATCCATCCTTTCTTTTTGTTTGCCTTTTCCGGATGTCATACACATGGAATCATACAGTAGTAGCCTTATGAGTCTGGCTTCTTTAAATTAGCAAAATAAAGTAATTATCTATCTTGTGGAAAGTATCCATAGTCTATTCCCCTTTTGTTGCTGAGTTGTCTTTCTTTTGGGAATTTACCTTTTATCCTTTCACCAGTGGAAGGACATTTGGTCATGTCCAGTTTTGGAGATTATGAATAAAGCTGCTTATAAACATTTGTGTACAGGTTTATGTTGTGAACATAAATTCATTTCTCTTGAGTAAATACCCAGTTGTGACACAGGTGGGTCTATATATTTATAGAGTAAATATATGGCCTAATTTTGTAAGAAACTGCCAGGCTGTTTTTCAAAGTGGCTATATCATTTTGTATTCCCACAAGCAATGTATCTGTTCCAGCTTTGGGAAATCTCCATCAGCATTTAGTATTGATTTTATTTATTGTAGCCATTCTAATAGGTATGTAGTGGTATCCTATTGTGGTTTTAATTTGTATATCCCTAATGGTTAATGATGTTGGACACCTTTTCATGTGCTTATGTGCCATTTACATATCTTCTTTAGTGAAGTATCTGCTCAAATATTATTGCAAATTTTATTATTTGGATTCTCTTTTTTTTTTTTTTTTAAAGATTGTATTTATTTATTTGACAGAGAGAGACACAGCGAGAGAGGGAACACAAGCAGGGGGGAGTGGGAGAGGGAGAAGCAGGCTTCCCGCGGAGCAGGGAGCCCGATGCGGGGCTCGATCCCAGGACCCTGGGATCATGACCTGAGCCGAAGGCAGACACTTAACGACTGAGCCACCCAGGCGCCCCTATTTGGATTCTTATTAATGAGATTTCAGTGTTCTTTATATATTATGGATAAATGTTCATTGCAAGATACCCAATTTGCAAATATTTTCTCCTAGTCCATAACTTTTCATCTCTGTCAGGGTCTTTCAAAGACCAAAACTTTAGGGGCACCTGAGTGGCTCAGTTGGTTAAGTGTCCAACTCTTGATTTCACCTCAGGTCATGTTCTCATGGGTAGTGGGAAGGAGCCCTGTGTAAGACTCTGAGCTCAGCAGGGAGTTTGCCTGAAGATTCTCTCCCTCTGCATCCCCCAATCTCTCAAATAAATAAATCTTTTTTTTAAAAAAAGACCAAAAGTTTAATTTTGAAGAAGTTTCATGGATTGTGTTTTTTGTTGATCTGAGAACTCTTTGCTTACCCAAAAGTCACAAAGATTTTTCCTTATTTGTTGACTTGCTTTTTAATATGGTGAATTAAATTCACTGACTTTTGAGTGTTAAATCAATCTTGTATTCCTGAAATACACTCCACGTGGTCATGAGGTATTACTTTTTTTTCTTATATTTACTTTTTTTAAAAAAGATATAATTGACATGTAACATTATATTACTTTCAAGTATACAACATGATTTGACAGGTGTATATATAGTGAAATAATCACCACAATAGGTCTAGTTAACATCCATATATATATAAATATATACAGTCACAAATTTTTTTCTTGTGATGAAAACTTTTCACATCTATTCTCTTGGCAACTTTTAAATATATAATTCAATATTACTACTTATAATCCATATGTTGTACATTACATCCCCATGACCTACTCATTTCATAGCTAGGAGTATTTTTTAACCTTTTTCACTCATTTTGCCCACCTCCTACCCCTACCCCATCTCTGGCAACCACCAATCTGTTCTCTGTATCCATGAGCTCTGTTTGTTTGTTTTTGTTTTTTTTAGTGCGATCATACAGTATGTGTCTTTTTCAGTCTGACTTACTTCACTTAGCATAATGTGCTCAAGGTTGATCCATGTTGTCACAAATGTCAGGATTTCCGTGTTTTTTTATGGCTGAATAGTATTTCATTGTATAAATGTACATATTTATAAAACAGTGTTTCATTGCATATATATTCACATATATATTTCACTGTATATATGTATACATTGCATACATATTCATTGTGTATATATTCATTGTGTGTATATATAACATATGTTGTGTGTATGTATGTATACACACACACACACAATTTCTTTATCCATTTATTTATTGATAGACACTTAGGTTGTTTTCATATTGTGGCTATTGTAAATAATGCTGCAATGAACATGAAGATATGCACATCTTTTTTAGTTAGTGTTTTCATTTTTTTTGGATAAATATCCAGAAATAGAATTGCTGGATCATATGATAGTTCTATTTATAATTTTTTGAGGTACCTCTATACTGATTTCCATAGTGATTGAACCAATTTATATTTCCACCAACTGGGCACAAGTGTTCCCTTTTCTCCTTTTCTCCTTTGACCTTAATCTAATTTGTGTCTTTGTATTTACAATGTGTTTCTTGTAGGCAGCCTATAATTGGGACTTGACTTTTTCAACAATTTGAATATCTGTGCTTTTTAATGAGGGGGCAGTTATACCATCTACATTTAATGTGGCTACCGATAATGATTAAGTTTAAATCTATCACCTTCTTACTTGTTCCATTAAATCTGTTTCCCTTTTCTGCTTTTTCTGCCTTTAACCCATGCATTTTTCAGAAGTGTGTTGTTTAATTTCAAAATGTTTGAGATTTCCCTGATATCTCTCTGTTATTGATTTCTAATTTAATTCTGAATAGTGAGAGAATGAAATTCATATTATTTCAATTCTTTTGAATTTGTTAAGGTTTGTTTTATGACCCAGAATACGATCCAACCTGGTGAATGTTCCATAAGCCCTTGGAAAGAACGTATATTCTTCTGCTAAGTGGAATATTCTGCATATGTCAATAAAGTCAGTTTGATTGATAGTGTTTTTCAGTTTTCTTTATCCTTGCTGATTTTTTGCGGGGGTCTAATAGCCCTATCAAATCCTGAGAATGGGGTGTTAAAGTTGCTAAGAATACTTGTAAGTCTGCCTTTTTCTCAGTTCAGTTTTATCAGTTTTTGCTTCATGTCTTTTGGAGCTTCCTTGCTAGGTACAACATATTTAGGATGCCTTCTTGGTGAACTGACCTGCTTATTCATGGTAATTTTCCTCACCCCCCAAAAATACTTTCCTGATATTAAAATAAGCCTTCCAGTTTTCTTTTGAACAGGGTTTGCATTGTACATCTTTTTCCATTTTTTCTTAGCCTAACTTTATCATAAGATTTAAAGTGGGTTTCTTGTACACAGCCTTCAGTTGACTCTTAATTTTTTATCTGATCTGACTATATTTGATTGGATTAGTTCTACCATTTTATCATTTGTTTTTGATCCTCTAGCTCCCCCTTTCTTGTCTTATTTTGGATTATTTGAACAATTTGAATATTATCTATTGACTTTTTTACTATATCTCTGTATCATTTTTAAATGGTTCTTCTAAGAATATATATATCTATATAATTATATAAATATATTAAATAAACTATATAATTATTAAATTACTAATTAATAAAAATAATTATTAAATTATTAAAATATAATTAATATAATATATATAATTTTCAAAGTCCCCATAGAGTTAATGTTTTACCACTTCAATAACATATAGAAACCTTATAACTACATAGGACTCTTTACCATACCCCCTTTTAAAATAATTTTCATATATATTACATCTGATTACATTTACAAACCTCCAGGCAACGTTGTAATTGCTTTCAACAGTCATACATGTTTTAAAAAGTTTTAAGAGGAGAAAACCAGTCTTTTATATTTGCCCAAGTATTTACATTTCTTTCCCTCTTCCTTTATTCCTATTGTTTCAGTTTCCCTTCTGGTACCATTTCCCTTCAGCCTGAAGAATCTTCAGAATTCCTTTTATAGTAAGTCTACTGGTAACAAATTGTCTTAGTTTTCCTTCATCTGAGAATGTACTCATTTTGTCTTCATTCCTAAAGGATATTTTCTCTGGATATAGATTTTCTAGGTAGGCAGGTTTTTGTTTGTTGGTTGGTTTTGGTTTTATTTGTTTTAATCCTTTCAGTACTTGCAGAATGCTATTCCCATTTACTGGCTTCCATGGTTTCTTTTTTTTTTTTTTAAGATTTTATTTATTTGACAGAGAGAGAGAGAGCACAAGCAGGGGGAGTAGCAGGCACAGGAAGAGGGAGAAGCAGGCTCCCTGCTAAGCAGGGAGCCCATGTGGGGCTCGATCCCAGGACCCTGGGATCATGACCTGAGCCAAAGGCAGACGCTTAACTGACTGAGCCACCCAGGCACCCCCATTCCATGGTTTCTTACGAGAAATCTGTAGTTATTTGAATCGTCTTCACTTATGTTATATGCTGCTTTACTCAAGCTACATCAAGTTTTTTCTTACTTTGGTTTTCAATGGTTTGATTATCACGTATCTGAGAACTGCTTTCTTTGAGTTCACCTTTTTTTTGGATTCACTGAGCTTCTTGAATTTGTAAATTTATGACTTTTGACAAATTTGGTAAGTATTCATTTGTTATTTCTTCAAATACTTTTTTCTGCTTCTAACTCTCTCCTTCCCTTCTGGGACTCTAATGGCATGAATGTTAGACCTGTTTATTGTCTTACATTGTCTCATAAAACTCTGAGGCTCTGCTCATTTTTTTAACATCTTTTTTCTGTGTTCTTCATATTATTTAATTTCTTTTGGACTCTTGGCTCTCTCACTTCCATTCTATTATTCAGCCAGTCCAGTATATTTCTTAATTTCAGATATTATATTTTTCAGTTCTCAAATTTCCAGTTGGTACTTTTTTGTTATTATTTCTTTTACTCTACTGAGAAATGTCATCTTTCAAGAGTGTTAACTTTATCTCATTGAAAATGGTTATAATGGCTGCTTTTAAGTCTTTTACTGACAATTCCAAGACTTAGGTCATGTTATGTTTGGCGTCTACTTTTTGTCTTTTCCCTTGAGTATTTGTCAGACCTTTGCGATTCTTAGTATGTCACATAATTTTGTATCACATCCAGGACATTTTTATCTTGCAAGTTTTTAGGTCCTGTTAAAATCCTCTAGAGAATGCTGATCTTTAAAAAAAAAAAAAAAGATTTTATTTATTTATTTGACACAGAGTGAGAGAGAGAGAGAGAGAACACACAGCAGGCAGGCAGAGGGAGAGGGAGAAGCAGGTTCCCCGCTGAGCAGGGAGCCCGAGGGGGGAGGGGCAGCTCGATCCCAGAGTCCTGGAACCATAACCTGAGCCAAGGGCAGACACTTAACCAACTGAGCCACCACCTAGGCACCCAGAGAATGCTGATCTTTAAAAAACAAAAAACAAAAAACAAAACAAAAAAAACTGGTAATCAACATGATTAGCATCAGACTCTTAAGAAGTTTCACCTTCAGTGGCGATGGTCCCAATGTCATTTCTGTTTCCAAAGTCTGTTGTTATTTGAGTCTGCCTTGTGCATGCTCTACTCAGAGGATAGCCTAACATTTGGGTTATGATTTATACTGTAGTTTGGTCCTCGAAGTCTTTGCTATGCTATGCTGGAAAATTCCACACATACCCATCTCGGGGGTGATTCCAAGAGTTATGTCATTACATACCCAGTATTCTGAGATCCATTTCTCTAACTTTCTCTCTCTGGGTCTTCTCCCACACTAATTTCTCTCTGGGTCTTCTCCCACACTAATTCCCAGAGGCTCCTTTTCTTGGTTCATCTAAACAAAAAGATAGAGGCTTCTCAGATATTTAGTTCCCCCTCAATGTTGTGTACTTCTGTGTAAATGGGGCTACTTTAGAGATAAATGGTAAAAGAAAAGAGAAAAAGAAAAGTAACATGGATTGTGCATACTTTTTGAACAAGAGATCCTTTTCTGGTACTTCTGGCTAGAAATACAATGTATCTCTCAAGATTTTAAGTCCCTGTACCACCACCACATAATTATAGCTCAGTCACCAGGCCGGCTCTGGGCAGGGTTGGGAGACAAAGGGGAGAAAAAAGAAGATGGGATTCCCCCCCACAATCTCCAGTATGTAGGGGTCCCTTTTTCTATTCCTTTAGTAAAAAAAAAAAAAGAGAAAGAAAGAAAAAAAAGTATTTTCCTTGAAGTTTTTGCTTTCAGAATCTGCCAATCTTGGAATTCAGCCTTCCCTCAGGTCACAGCTGGGAGGCAAAGGAGTAAAAAGAAAACACGAAACTCAAGTGCCACATCCCATCCCTTAGCTCTACCCCTATATGGGTCATTACTCATGCTTGGCTTCAATCCCCAATTCATTTCACATTGTTACTTTTCACAGATCTCAAATAGTTGTTTCTCATATTCCGCCCAGAGTTTTAGTTGTAATCAGTAGGAGAGATAGGCTATGGTAACTTTATTCATCTTGGCCAGCCAACATACGTAATTATAAATTTTCTAGTAACCACATTAAACAACTAAAAATGAATAAGTAAATTTGAAAATGAAATATATTTCACTTGGCCCAATATATTCAGAATACTATAATTTCAATATGTTATCAATATAAAAATTATTGAGATATTTTACATTGTTTTTTTTATATTAAGTCTTTGAAATTCAGTATTTATTTTTCACTTATAGCGTTTTTATATTTAGACTAGCCACATTTCAAGTGCTAATAGCCATAGGTGACTAGTGGCTACTATGTTGGACACTGTAAGTCTAGACTTCTGGGCAATGCTTCTCAAACTTTAGGGTGCAGAGGGTATCTTGTTAAAATTCAGATGATGATTCAGTAGATCTGGGGAGAGACAGGTGATTCTAATACTGCTTGTTGTACACTTTGAGTCATAAGGCTCTAGGGCCAAATCTGTTACTTCTTAAACTTCTTTTTCTTAAGATGAAACTTCTTTTTTTTAAGATTTTAAGTAATCTCTACACCCAGCATGGGGTTCAAACTGACAACCCCAAGATTAAGAGCTGCATGCTCTATTGACTGAGCCAGTCAGGCGCCCCTTCTTAAACTAATTTTATATTCCAGATACCTGTAGAGGCATATAGGATATATCCTATATGAGAGTTCTTTTTCTACATTTCTGCCCTGACAATATCACACTTCTATCCACCCTACAACATTCCCCATCACAGGGAATATGCTACTCTGGTACTGGCCAAAAGTATTTACTTTCGTACATTTTTTTTTCTGTATAAGCCACTCCTGAAGGGACAAATTAGAGAAATGACTTCTGTGGACGCTTATCTTTAATCCTTGACAATCCCATCTCCCCAGCCTTGGTGGCCACTGATAACTTAGTAGATTTTTATTTGGATTTTGTAGGACCTATAAGTCCTAGTTCTATTGTTAAAGCATTTCTACAAAGGGCAGATTAATCATCTTACTTTTTGTTCTGTATGATAGCTAATCACCCAGACTCATTTTGGAATGCTCCTTGGGTGCCCCTACTTGGGATGGTGGCCCATAAAAGGAGAACTAAAAGTGAGCTGCATTTGGATAAGAGCTTAGACTCCTTATTAATCCTTGCTTTCATCCCACTAGCTTCTCTTACTTGGGGTATGTTAATCACCTCTGCAAATTCCAAAATGCAAGAAAACTTACAGCAGAAGGAAATAGACCTTTCTCCAGGTAAATACCCCCAATTATGAGCTTTGGTGGGGGCCTCATCATGCACTGGGGACCAGTTTTCAAAACACGTATATAGTAGGATCTCACTAATTATTTCCGTGAAGGAGAAAGAAAGCCATGATGGTATCACTGTTCATAGACCAATTGTTTAAAATTTGTTCACACATTCTCTTAACCAGAGTATGTATGGGTCAACGTCTTGGATATTTTAGACTGCAGATAATTTACTGAATTTCTGAAAGATATGATGCCTTTCACCACTAAGATTTAGGAAACCATATGAAGATTCTTTCCTTAAATTATAAAGGCACAATTTTAAGCAATGTTGCCCTCCTTTGAGTAAGCCCTACAGAAAGATTATTAACCACACAAAGTAACGGACTGACCCATTGGCCCATAGGGAGCTCAAGCACAATGGTTTTAGGCAACAACCTGAACCCTGACACTAGTTTCCCTTTTTTCCCGGTACTGTTTGAGGGGAAAGAAGAATCTATCCACCTCAAACTAAACCAGTTGCCATTGGGCTACTTGGCACCCTAAACTGTTGGGAGGTTGTGTGTACTGTGGACTGGGAAGGAAATTTTGGTCAGAACAACCCAAACTTCAGTCCTATCAGTATGACCTGGTCTACTTTATTTAACCTCCAGATTGTGAAGCAAGTGGTTTAGTTAATCCCATAGAAGGGAGAGTTTGAGTAGACCTAATGGGGTTAGAGGACCGACTATGCTGACATAAACCAATCTGTGGTTTAGAGGGGAAAAGAAAAGCAATATGAGAATGTTAAGCAATATTAAAATGCTTCCAGGAAAAATCGGAACTGGCTGTGAATACTGCTTTGAGAAAAGAAGATAAGGACAATTACAAAGGCCAAAGAGCTCCTTTAAATCTAAAAACACTAAAATCTTCATAGTGATGATAACACTAGTATATGAGTACCAGTAGTTTACTGGGGGTGGGGAACAGATTCCAGAAAACATCAGTAAGAGTGGATAGGAAGACAAGGAAGGAAGCCAATACCAGGTGCATTACAGGCAGGTTATCATTGTGAGCAACTGGAGCTCTATCCAACTGAGGACATCTGGGAGAGAGTGTAGACAATTTCACTCAGAGGTGTTTCATCTGAAGGGTTGAGGACTGCTCCCATGGACAGTGACTTCCCTGTACCTCTTACCTGCCTTGTGAATGGGCAGAGCCTGGTTTACGTTGCCAGAGAAAGTGCTCAGGAACAGGGTCATAGATGCTTACGTTGAGAAGCAATCAGCATGCAGGGGATGTTGAGGACCAGGGGATATGGGCAGGGCATCATGAGATTTGCTACTGTCCTCTTGCTCTTTGAGCATGCATGACAATTAGAGAAAGTTGCTTGGCCCTCCATACAGGCCACAAAGAGACTGATAAAAGGAAAGGGAAAGACAACCATTTAAATGACTCCTCACTATATAATCTCATTGAATATGAAATCAACCCTGAAGATTGGATCACCTGCTTTTTCTGTTTTAATATATGCATGGCCAATAACTGGCACAGTTTTCTTTCTTTCTTTTTCCTTTTTCAGTGGATATTTTCACCGTTTAACTTGTTTCACTTGTTTAACAGTATCATTTACCATGTTTCTATTCTATCTCAAGCAAGAAAAAGAGCAGTTTGCTCAATCTTTTATCTCCATTATATTGGTTAAAAAGATCATCCCTCTCTACACCCTACAGTTTCTCTTAGTTCTACATTTATTGGAAGCAACCAACCCTAGTGGTGGCCTATTTAACACCAGTACAAAACCCAGAAAGTTTAATTGAAAGCACTGGCATTCAAACTGTGCTTAGTAGCTTTCAGGGGGGAAAAAAAACTATGTATTTAAGACCAGTATTGAGTGGAGCCCCATGGGTCTTAGGGCACAGAGCCCAGGGAGCAAAATTTGAAAGAGCTGAGAGAGGATGCCCAGTCATCAACAATTGGTGACTTAACCTAATAATACAGAGTAGAGAAACTGTTAACAGTTTAGGTAAGGGACTGCCAAAATAAGATTAAAATAGTCTCTCTTCCGATTAATAAGAGAAATGGATTATAGCACCAAACTGTTCCTTTTTATTTTTTTATAACTGGTAATTAGTCAAAGAAACAAAGAAGATCAGCAAGGTGATTTTTCTGTCACTGTACTGCTTGACAACAGCTCTCAATTATTACCTATTGTTTAGGATGAATGTCATTTTTCTCTCCATAATACACAGTTAGAAGGTTTTTATTGCCATAATTTCTATCACTATGAAACTAAACCAAAACCAGTGCATTTTTATATAATTATACTTTCAATGCTTGGCATGTCCATTTCTGAGTTGCTAAAGAGATATTATACATTAAAAATACAATTAAACACACCAAATGAAAGCCTCATAGGATGGATAAAAAGGGGTATCATTGTGTCTACCTTAAATAAACCAGGAGACTGTTTCTGTGCTGATATTCCATTTGCAGGCTAGTGTTCCACAAAATTGCTTTCTTGGGGGGAGGTACCTTATCTTTACATATATATCAAAATATTAACTCTTTTTCCTCAAACTAGCTCTCCAGAGGGATTACAATTTACTTCTAATTGATCACTTTACTGATCTCAACAGTCAACATATGGAGCTTCTAAAAGTCCTTAGTGAGTAAATAAACAAACCATTACAATAACAAGGTACACAAATGCTCTACAGAGACCTTACATTAATTGGATGGTCATTGATGGATATTAAACAACCAGTGAATAATAATGTGGGAAGTAATGCTCTCTCTATTTACACATTTAGTCATGACATTAACAAACACTTATTGACCCCTTACTTTTTATGTAGAACTGTGCCGAGGCTTTTTGGGACTACAAAGAAGTATCCTACTTCCCTTCTTTATTTATCTCCATTGTACTTACCACCATCATATATACTACATATTGTGTTTATTTATTTTCCTTATTGTTAGTTTTCCCCCACTAGAGTACAGGCTCTTTAAAGATTACATCAGATGCTGCTAGCACCCCACTTTTATCACCTATTATGGTTAAATTCTGTCTCAAAAAAAGTGTGATGTTGAAGTCCTAACCTCTAGTACCTCAGAATATGTCTCTATTTGGAAATAGTCTTCACCAAGATAATCAAGTAAAATAAGGTCATTAGTGTGGGCCATAAACCAATATGACTATTGTCCTTATAAAAAGGGACAATTTGGGCATGGAGGCGGACATGCACAGAAGGAAGACAGAATGAGTACACGGGGATAAAGCTATGTGTAGATAGAGGATTGAAGTGATGTGTCTATAAGCCAAGGAATGTCAGTGATTGCCAGCAAACCACCAGAAATTAGGAAAAGGCAACAAAAGATTCCCCACAGGTTTCAGAGGTAACACCTTGGTTTCAGACTTTAAGCCTCCAGAAATTTGAGACGATAAATTTCTGTTGTTCTAAGCCATCTAGTTTGTAGTACTTTATTACAGTAGCCCTAGGAAATAAGTACATCCCCTCAAGTCATTATTTCAGTTCATGCTGGCCTACCTTTTATCATAATTATTTGCCTAAGAGCTTTCTGTTGGGATCTGCTTTGCAGAAGGGCCCAGGAACTAATGTGGCCCCCTTCGTGTGAGCAGCTCTGATGGGAAGTGATGGGAGTATGAACACCCCAGCTTCTTTACCCCTTCAGGGAGATGACTCTGAGGAATGTATTTTGCACTGTTTCCCAGGGTTTCCCAGTGGAATCAAGCTCCTGTTGTCCATAGTCTTTAACTCACTGGAAAACATACCCTTGTTGGCTCTTCCCTTTGCAGTACCTCTCCCCTCTCTTCTATTGGTGATTCATGACATCAACTCCCAGATAAACTACTTGCAGATGAATCCATGTCTCCTGATCTGCTTCTGGGGGAGCCCAACCTAAGACAGGGAGTTTCTGTATCTCACTGCGAATTCCCAGCACTGAGAATGGTGTCTGGCCAGTAGTGGGTTAAATATATATTTGTGGATGAAAGAATTAGTAAAGTAGAACACACAGCATTTGCCCTCAAAGATTAAACAAATTTTCAATGAAATGCAGTCAAATGTAGAGCTAGAGAGTAAAAGCAGATGAACCGTTGGAAGACAGCAGTGCAAGAGAGGTCATTGGAGAGTTTGAGCTTTCATGCTAAATGAGAAACACAGAAAGCAAGCTCCATCGGGGCAATAAATGAAAGGAGAGAGCATGGAGCCACCAGTGGATTCACAGGCTTCAGTGAAGAACAAAGGCTTCCCGTTGGGAGGTCACATGCCATACACCCACTGTAACTGAAGGAGACTTCTGCCAACAATCCTAAACAACAGATCTTCTACAATGGAAGAGGCTAACCCTAAGGCAATGGTATTTTTGGGCAAAATGCACAAAGCTTTCCAGTGCCAAGTTCCACAAGTGATTCATTGGCTGAACCAAGAACAGAACTGAGGTATTATTTTTAGAAAGAACTTGATTTGATTCTGTTTAATTCAAACCAATGTGCATTCATCAGATACACATGAGCTTCTAAGCACTAATGTTTATGAGCTTGGGAAGTATAAAACTAGAAGAAGCCTACTTATTATGGAATTTGGGGGAGCAGCAGAAGAAAATCCATAGAGATCATTCAAAATAGACATTTTAAAAGTATTTCACCGCCATTACTACTGCTATAATTTCTATCTCTATCACCCAGTAGCTATATGGGCAGGTATTCTGCTCAGGGTTTCCATGAACTCTCCCATTTTGACACTATAACTACCCTAAGACAGGAATTCCATGCTTTTTGACAGATGAAGAAACCTGAGTTAAAAATTGCAGAACTGAGTTCTAGTCTCAGGTCTGATTCCAATGTGCAAAAATGTTGGGTATAGTATTTGATATGAGTGTTTTCTTAATCTTTTTATGATTTCAAGTTGTGTTTAAGGAGCCAGACTCAGGGCTTGAAAGCTGTGAATTATTTTGCCCAACAGACAGTGAGAGAGAACTCATAGGTCGGCAGTTCAGCACGTTAGAGAAAGCAAATTACGGCAGACAGTATTTTTTTTTAATATTTTATTTATTTATTTGACAGAGAGAGACACAGCGAGAGAGGGAACACAAGCAGGGGGAGTAGGAGAGGGAGAAGCAGGCCTCCCGCTGAGCAGGGAGCCCGATGCCGGGCTCGATCCCAGGACCCTGAGATCATGACCTGAGCCGAAGGCAGATGCTTAACGACTGAGCCACCCAGGTGCCCCGACAGTATTTTTTAAAGATGGCCAAACCACTACATATCATATCCCACATGCTCTTCCTACAGTGTAACATTGACATTCCTCCATTGAGAGTAGGGATCTAGGTCTCCTCCCTTGAACCTGGGTGAACAGCAGACTTTGGCAGACTTGTTGTATGATTTCTGAGCCAAGCAATAAGAGGTAAAGTGGCTTTACCTGACACAGTCCTTTGGGATATGCACTTTGAGAACCCCGAGCCAATAAGTAAGAAGTTCACTACACTGAAGAGGCAAAGAAGGGGAGACCACAGGGAGACCTCCCATAGATAGCCAGCCATGCCAGAGAAGCCCTGGCCTAACCAGTCACAGTTATTTGCATCTTCCCAGCATCAATGACTAGACATGTGAAGGAGTGGACCTAAAGATGATTCCAGCATCCAGTTCCCTTTCCAGCAGAAGCCAAGCCAAGCAAAGATAGCTCTTTCCCATTGAGCCCTCCCCAAATTAATGATCTGTGAGCAAAATAAATGCCTCCATTGTTTTAAGCCATTAAGCTTTGGGGGTAATTTGTTATGCAGACATGATAACAGGAACACAAAACACAGGTATATAACGAGGAGAAAGCTAGTCTAATGCAAATGAATTATCCCTTCTTAAATATTTTATTCCTGAAAATGCGTATGAGGAAGACACCAAGATGGGCTTGCTGTATTTGAATTTCTTTTCTCTGTTCATGGCGTAACTTTTTTTCTAGTTTTATTGAGATATAATTGACATATAACATTGTGTGAGTTTAAGTTGTACCATGTGATGACTTGATACATGTATATATCGCAAAGTATTTGCCACTGTATGGTTAGTTAACACCTCCTTCACTTCATATATTCACTATTTTGTGCATTGATGGAATTCCTGTCTTAGGTAGTTATAGTGTCAAATGTTGTGAGAACATTGAAGCTTTATTCTCATAGCAACTTTCAAATATAAAATACAGTGTTGTTAAAATATATATATATATAAAATACAGTATTGTTAACAGTATAAAGTCACCATGCTATACATTAGATCCTTAGAACTTAATTCATCTTATAACTTAAAGTTTGCAGCTTTTGACCAATACCTCCCCACTTTCCCTACCCCCAGCCCCTGACAACCACCAGGTTACTTTCTGTTTCTAGGAGTTCAATGTTTTTAGATTTCACATATAAGTGATATCATATAGTATTTGTCTTTCTACGTCTGGTATTTCACTTAAAATAATACCCTCAAGATCCATCTATGTTGTTATTGCAAATGGCAGAATTGCCTTCTTTTTTATGGCTGAATAATGCTCCAGTGTGTGTGTGTGTGTGTGTGTGTGTGTGTGTGTGTGTGTGTGTCACATCTTCTTGATTCATTTATCTGTTAATGGACACCTAGGTTGTTTCTATGTCTTGGCTATTGTGACTAATGCTGTGATGAACATGGGAGTACAGCTGTCTCTTCAATATCCTATTTTCATTGCCTCTGGATATATACCCAGAAGTGGAAATGCTTGGTCATATGGTAAGTTTTTAATTTTTATTTTTTTGAGGAAATTCCATACTGTTTTCCATAGTGGCCATACCAATTTACATTCCCACCAACAGTGCACAAGGATTCCCATTTCTCCAAATCCACAGGTGTGAGGTGATATCTCATTGTGGTTTTGATTTGCATTTCCCTGCAATAGTGATGTTGACCACCTTTCCACATTCATGGCGTAACTTAAATCCTGAAAGTATACCTTTGTCAGAAGTGAAATGGATTTAGAGGCCTCTCAACTTGGTCTCCTGGGGAATGTTCTCTCCCTCAAAGTCACTGAGTATTATAGATTTTGATTAATTCTGAGATACAATGTCTCAGGTCAAGAATTAAATTTATTTTTTAGCTCTGCAGAAAAGGTTCATGGCCTCTGGTCTCAGATACAGCTGGATGGGGTCAATGCCCTTGTACCCTGGTTTGGGGAAGATCTTTGTCAAAATTTAGGTTGTTTCACTTTTGACATTAATAACATGAGAATGCAGCACAAGTAATGTCTAACCAAAATTCAGTAACTAGTACATCCTGGTCTGAAAATGACTAGTATCTCTGCACAATTCACAGACTGTCATTTTGACCCCTCCATAATACCTAACCGAACAATACATGCTGACTTTCTGTTTAATGAATAAATATATAACCTGGAACCTTGTTCATGTATCCAATTTTCTATTTAACAAGAAGATCCGAAGGTTTCTAATTAGTTTGACTGTGTATTAATAACATTAAAATATCAGGAGAAATGGCCTGTGTGCATTGATAATATATTTAAGATCCATTAGACACTGGTGATATTAATGAGAAATACTACATTTCCAGAGTCATTAGGCCATAAAAATTCTCTTCATGCCATTTGTTCTCATCTTCACTCTCATTCCTTATTTGGAGAAGGGGAAATTTGGAACATTCCTACATGAGCTCATCTCAAGCTCCAGTCATTTTTACCCTTGCTCACTTCACCCCAGTCTTACTGATATCTTATTGTTCCTTGTACACACCAACAAAATGTTGGCTTCATGGCCATTGCACTTGCTGTTTTCTCTGCCAGGATATCCTCTTGGTCTGCTCTCTCTCTTCAGTTGCTTGCCTGCAAAAAGTTCTCACTTTAGGAGGAAAGACCATGGGTGAGTGGGTTACAGTTAATCATAGTAGAAGGTAATTCTTGTTGCCTACTTTTGGGTTCCCCTAAAGCAGAACCTGAAGCAATTATTTGAGTTTATTCAGGAGGGAACCTCAGAAAAAAATCAGGAGGAAAGTGAGACAAAGAAAGTAGCTAATAAAAGGTGCTATCAAGTCAGTTACCACTGTGGGCAACTGGGGATTAATCTCACTTGGGAACTCTGGGCAATAAACAATCCCAAGTAAGGGGTGAGGAAGCTTGAGCACTACTCCCAACACTTTTTTCCAGTAAAAGCAGCCTCCAGAAGCCAGAGGAAGCCTCAGACAGGAGGGAGTGATTGCTGGCCCAGAAACCAATGTGCAAAGAAATGCCAAGTGCTATATGGACAGGGCACCAATAGCACTTACCAGGGTGCCAGTGGAAACTATTTTTAAGTGTATTGTGCCCATTTAAAGGACTAGTGATTATGTATATTTGGGAGGAAAAGTCAAGGCTTCCTAGAAGATCTGTCATTTGATGATCTGAGTCCATTAAGACTTTGAAGTTACATCAGTAACCATCACAAAATGGAGGCCAAGAGTCTAGGAAGTGGCTTTCCAGACAGAACAAAGAAGGTGAGTAACATAAAGGAGGTGAGAAAGTAGAGGCTTTCTGGACACAAGTGGGAAGAACTGCTCATCACTAGCAGAAATAAAACCTGTAGATACTGAAATGGGGGAAATATTTTTTAGTTATTTTAAGAAGAAGCTAAAAGTATTGAGGGAAGTGATTAGGCAAAAAGCAAAAATAAAGGGAACAAATGAGGGAGAAAAACAGGAAAGACGCATCATTGAAGAAGCTCTATGAATGGCAAATAAGTTCATGAAAAGTTGTTCTACATCACTGGCCACGGGGGAAATGGAAATTAAGACCACAATGAGATATTATTACACACCTACTAGAAGAGCTAAAACTTAAAAATGGTGATAAATACTATATGCTGGCAAGGATGTGGAGAAACTGGATCTTTCATGTATTGCTGGTAGGAATGTAAAATGGCAGAGCCACTGTGGAAAACAGTTCTTAACAAAAAACAAAAAAACTATAAACATATACGTGCCATACAACCCAGCAATTTCATTCCTCAGAATTTATCCCAGAGAAATGAAAATTTATGTTTACACAAAAACCTATACGTGATTGTTCATAGTAGCTTTATTTGTCATATCCCAAAACCAGAAACAACCAAAATTTCCCTCAATAAGTAGATGGTTAAACAAACTGTGGTACATCATACTGTGGAATACTTTTTATGATAAAAAAGAGGAAACTATTGATAGATGCAACAACTTGGATGGATCTCTTATGCTAAGTAAAAAAAAAAAAAAAAAAAGCCAATCTGAAAGGGTCCCATACTGTATGATTCCATTTATAATATTCAAAAAGGCAAATTGATAGAGATGGAAAACAGATCAGGGGTTACCGGGGTTAGGTGTGATGGGGAGGAGAGGGTTGTGTGTGGCTATGACTGGATAGCATGAGAGATCTTTGTGGTAGTGGAATGGTTCTGTCTGTGTGTGATGGTCATTACAGGAATCCACACATTAGATTAAAATGAAGTAGAACTATACATACACATGTACTCAGGTCCATTTCCTGGTTTTGGTATTACAACATAGTTATATAAAATATAACCACACAGGGAAACTGGGCGAAGTTTACATGGAACCTCTCTGGACTATCTTTTGTAACTTCCTGTGAATTTAAAATTATCTCAAAATAAACGGTTTTAAAAAAGATAATACCAAGAGTCATCAGCCACTTCACACAATAGGATCTAAAAATGAACAGCATTGTTTAAACATGCCTGTAAATTCTCTAGTCTTGTTATGCAATAGTTTCCAAAAGTGTACCAGACCTGTAGGGCTTGTTAAATCTTCACAAAGCACACCCCTGTAAAGAGCACTCTGGTCATGAAACAGAATGTTATCTCTTCCCTTCCTGCCACTATCCCCCATCCCCACAAGGGACACCACTGTCTTTACTATTAACAGCATAATTAAGTTTTGAGAATTTTTGCATTTTGCATAAATGGACCAATTTATTTTGTTTTTGAGGATCCCAATTCTTTTCAATGTACTGATTCCATTTTTGCATACCACAGTAAATCTTCCTCCTTGCTCTAAACACATACTTTAAGAAAAGAAGCAAGATGCCTACTCCAGGATTAGGTATTAAGTGATTCAATTGCACTTAATGATGTAAAAGTGATTTTCACCCCTGAATTCATGTCAAATGCATCCTATATATTTCCCATGTGGGCAGTGAGGGGAAGATGGATAGAGGATCAGGCCATGGTGAGATGAAGGAGAGGGAGAATTCTACGAAGCTGGGTTCTAGAAATGACTTTCAACTCAGTGAAATGCTGATTTTCGAGATAATTAAGTGTGAAGTGTGGTTATGTGTGCTTCACTTTTTCAGTTCAGTGACAGGAAGTGAATCACCAAAGATGTTTTGATTGCCTAAACAAGATTCAATTTCAAGCTCATCTTGGTACTATGTATATGCTAGACGAAGACAGAATTCCTTTTTGAGAACTGACAGCTAACGGAAGTTCTCCAACCTGACAGGAGGGAACGTATCTGTCAAAGGGAGATGGAGGCTAATGGTATAGTCCCTTGTCTAACCTGGTGCCCTGGTGTTGTAAACCCTCCCCCACTGAATTCAGGGACAACTCATTTTGAAATGAAGGACCCCGTAAGGGTCCTTTTTGTCCTAAAGGCTGCTGTTATTTAGCAAAAAATATCCTTTCCTTTGAAGCTAATATTAAATCAGGAAAGGTGTGACTTTATGACCATAAAACATTTCCAAGTGCATGAGAGGTTTTTGTTGATGTATGCAAATAGCTATTAGTGAAACAGGATGAAGGTTTTGATAGCTTTTTCCTCCATAGCCTGGAAATGAGAGTTACATTTTACACCCACTGTAACTCTCTTCCACATTTAGGCTGCATTTGTTTTACAGGAATAAGGAATAACAGGAAATTGTAACTGGAGGTATACACCCATATGGTATAGTAAATGCATCAGGGAGATAAGCTTCCAATTGAATCCTAGTCATGAAATCAAAACATCTTTGATGATTCACTTCCTCTCCCTGCCTCCACTGTACTCATGTTATAAATAGACACGTTTGTATATAATAGTGTTGGAAAGGAGTTCTCCAATGTCAAATTTATACTCTGATTTTAATTTTTAGGTTATCATTTTGGTGTGATATACTCATATAAAATAATTAGTAATTACCGTTTGTAATCTACAGCCTCTTTTAAGATCTTTAACAGCTTAGTATATTTCATTTATTGTACTGAATATAATTTTGCACACTCCTACCCCCCACCCCTCCCAACCTTCCATGTGAAAAATTGTTGTGGCCTTTGAGTGACATACTCTATGTAATTGACAAGCCTAAATTCCTGTCTTTGCTTTTTCCTTATTTTTCCTCCTTGATGTTTTGAAAGAAGTTGAATGAAAACAGGCAAAAGGAAATCCCACAGCAATGGATTAATTGGTACTAAACTTTCCTCATTATCAGGTGGATAACCAAGAGCACATTAGGAACAACCCTATATAGCACAAAGAAAAATGGTACTGTAGAATACATTTTTTTTCACTGCTTATCAGGGAAAAAATCTATTTTCAAAAAAAGAAAATCAATGTCAGTTATGCTTTTTTACTGCTGCACTTTAATTGAAGCAATGGCAAAGACAAGTTGGCCTTTTAGGACCATTGATTTCATTCCGAAGTATTACTATGTATAATATTAGCCACCTTCCAAATTCCAATAAAATATGATAGTCAATGGGATGAGATTTGTGATTCAAAATGTTTTCCACTCGAGGAAACAGAGTAATAATTGAGAAAACACTAGTAGTCATTATCTTTTTATGACTACTATATGTTTAATCATTGCTTTGTGGGGAAAAAAACCTCCCACACCTTCTCCAGGTTCCTCACAGGGGCTTTCCTATAACAGAGCTCTATGGAAAACTGGGGCCCCTATAAGGAAGTAAGCAACCCAGTCAAACAGCCACATAAAATCCAAGACATTTTCAGGATAAATTTTCAATTGAATGCAGCAATAGAAATTCCAAATGCATGACTGATTTGGACCAATAAAGATGTTGATGTTTCAGTTTTGTTTATGTTCAACAGATTTCGGAGAATATATACTTTGTTCCAATATTTTCAGCCCTGTTAAATGCGTTTGGGTTTCATTTCAGATTCAGTTAGTGCACTTTACAACACATTTGGCTGATTTTTTTGTTTCATTAAGTATCTGCTTAAAAGTTAAGTTCAAATGACCTTTCTAAAAGTTTGCATTTTTATAAACATCCGGAGGAAAAGTTTTATTTTAACCTAGCCATTGCTGAAATGTGTGTGTGTGGGAGAGAAACAAAGAGAAACAGAGACAGACAGAGACAGAGAGTGGCAGAGAGAGACAGAGAGAGGCAGAGAGTGAGAGAGAAAGAATTTATGTGTATGAAAATTTTTTATCAGTGAGAACTAGGGTATTTTTAGATAATGTCAGAGTTAGGCTTCAGGGCTCCATCTCAAAAAAAGTATCATGGTTTCAAACGCTTTATTTAATCCATTAGATCTCACAGCTTATTTACACTCCTTAAGAACATTTTCTCTTCCTTATGCAGAGCTATGAGAACAAAAGAACCACAATAAAAATAGCTGGATCCAGTGTTGGCTCTTCTTGTGTACAAAGAAGAGAGCCACAACCCTCCCACACAGCCCTGAAAGACTGCTGGGCTTTATACAAAACTGCTGCATTTAGAGGTTTCTCGAAAGCGTTATTCATGTTTCAGTGACTTTTCAACTTTCCTTTCCCTTGCGTTTCACTCTTTCTTATTAGGCTTTTCCATTTAGTGACATGAAAAGAAACTGAAGTTGTGAGCTTTGCGATACACAGCTTAGCTTAAAATAGCTCTTCCACTTTTAAACTGTATATACAGGTTTATCTTATTTTTGACAAGATTTCACAAACATTCTTGCTCCTCTTTGTTTGACATTGGATTTTCAGTCTTTCTTCTGGAGGTTATGTTAGGACAGTACACAATATGTGAAAATGAGCTGAAATTAAGATTTTATGCCCCAGTCTTTTATTATACTATACTAGTGTTCTTAACATTTAAAAGCATTACATAATCTATACTTATTTTGGGGGGCATGCACTATATTTCATCACTAAGTTTATCACCAAAGCTTATGTCAAAATTTTTTTATTATTATTATTTCTTTCTATAGAACTAAAATGTTCCAACTCAAGAAATATTCTGCGGATTATGCTAAGTGAAGTAAGTCAATCAGGGAAAGACAATTATCATATGGTTTCACTCATATGTGGAACATAAGCAATAGCACTGAGGACAATAGGGGAAGAGAGGGAAAACTGAAGAGGGGGAAATCAAAGAGGGAGACAAACCGTGAGAGACTATGGACTCCAGGAAACAAACTGAGGGTTTCAGAGGGGAGATGGTTGCGGGAAGGGGGTAACAGGGTGATGGGTATTAAAGAGGGCACATGTTGTGATGAGCACTGGGAGTTATACACAACTGTTAAATCATTGAACACTACATCAAAAACTAATGATGTACTATATGGTGGTTAACTGAACATAAAAAAAAAAATATTCTGCTTTTTGATGAAGCAGTTGGGAACTGGAATATTGACTGTGACTCATTTAATGGAGATAGTTCATTAACTACCTAATAATGCCAATAATTCTTTGTTCATAAGGACCTCCTTTTAAAGAAAAATCAGTGGAATGTCTTGTACAGAATAGTGTTATCCTTTAACATTTATTGATTGATAAAACTGAGGATGACTAAGAGATATCATTCAATAAATTCAACAAAAATAATTTGGGTTTACTGATCACAGAAGCATAATTTTGAAACCTAACTTGCAAGTAGTATTACTTATTCATTTCACAAATGTTTGTGGTACTCAAGTACTCAACTTCTGCAAACACATTCAAATTTTTATTTTCCCATTTGTCTAGGATTCATCTCAGGGTATGACTCTGATATGTTACTCTAGACAGAGACACATTAAAAATGTAATGAGCTACTAAGTTAAGAAGAAACAAGTGATTAAAAATAGAACAACCATATGGTCCAGGAATTCTACTTCTGGGTATATATCTGAAGGAACTGGAATCAGTATCTTGAAGGGATACCTGCACCCCTATGTTCAGTGCAACATTGTTCAGAGTAGTCAAGTTATAGAGACAAACTAAATGCCCTTTGACAAATGAAGGGATAAAAAAAAAAATGTGATACACACACACACAATGAAATATTAATTAACCTTAAGGAAGAAGGAAATCCCGCCATTTGTGACAACATGGATGAACTTAGAGGGCGCTACGCTAAGTGAAGTAAGCCAGACAGAAAAAGAAACATACTGTTTGGCATCCATTATATGTGGAATCTTTAAAAAAAAAAAAAAAAAAGGCAAAAAAAAGCTCATTTTTATAGAAACATAGAATAGAATGGTGGTTGCCAGGGGCTGGGGGGAGAGGGGAAATGGGGTCATGTAAGTCAAAGGGTACAAATTTTCAGTTATAAGAGGAATAAGTTCTGAGGATCTGATGCACAGCATGGTCACTATAGTTAATCATAGAGTATTATACACTTGAAACTTGCTGAGAGTAGATTGAAGTATTCTAACCACACACACAAAGAGTTAACTATGTGAGGTAATGGATGTGATAATTATCTTGATGTTGATAATTATCTTGATGTTCCACAATGTATATGTTTATTAAACTATCGTGTTGTACACTTCAATATATATAATTATATGTGTCAATTATTCTTCAATAAAATTTTTAAAAAAGTGACCTTACACCACTCTCAGTTCACAAGTCAGAAAAAAAAAAAAAAAGAAGAAAACAGGCTGGGACCTCAGTCACATGGATAGAGAAGGGGGGAATCCATTACTTTTTTGTTTCCAAACCCCAGCAAGTTACACAGCTCTCTCAGAGCCTCATAGCACAAATATTTTTGATTTCTAAGGAGCAGTAGTAATTACTAATTACTTATTCATAAGAAATGCAAATCATTAGCTACTGGTTCATTCTTTAGATTCTTAAATGTCAAGTCAGAGGACAAACTGTGTTTACTTGGGCAAATGCTCACCCTGCAGCAGCTACATCTAGACCTTCCCCCACTGAGCAAAGGCTTTTATACACACTAACTTTTTAAAGCCAGAGATAAAAACAGTATTAGAAAGCAGTCTCCGAAACAGTCTTACAAAAGCGTAAGAAGGCCAGATTATCTCTTGTCTCTCTTTAGTAGTAAAGACAAAGAAAGTGATTTTTCTAGAAAGCTGAAAAAAAGAATAACTTCTTTTTGGAGAAGGAAGAAACACAAAAACTAAATGCAATCTGTAAACCAGGATTGGATCTTGGCCAGGAAAAGTAAAAGTATAAAGGATATTATTGATATGATTGAAGATATTTGGATAAAATCTGATGACTGGATATTAGTAGTCTATCAATATTAAATTTACTGAATTTGATAATGTACTGTGGTTAGTGAAGTGAGTGTCCTCATTCTTAGGAAACATACCCTTAAGATTTAGAGGCAAGTGGGCATAACTTCTGTAACTTATCCGTGGCAGTTCAGAAAAAAGCATGTGTGTGTGTTTGTGCTCCTGCTGGGGGAGAGAATGAGAGAGAGAGAGAAAGATAAAGCAAATGTGGCGAAATATTAATAATTGGTAAATCTGAATGAAGGGTACATGGCATTTCTTGTACAATTCTTGCAACTTTCCGTAAGTTTGTAATTCTATAAAAATGGTAACATTAAAAAAAGAATACCTCCACTTTTAAAAAATGGCTATACCTCAAAACACCTTCCACATTATATGCTCCTCTACTACTTAGTTGTTCCAGTTGTCAAGAGCAGCAATTATTATCTCCAAACTAAAAAAAAAATAATAATAATCCACATATGCCTAGTAATTAACTGCTCCCCAGCTGAGGTGCAAGCCTGACCTTTATTCTCACAGTAGGAGATAAGACAGGCTATCCACCAAAGGGAAAGGAGGTATGTAAATTGAACAACTCTTTTGTTCTAGTTACTACTGTTCATGACAAATCACTTTAAAGTTTAGTGTTTTAAAACACCACCAATAAATTTATCATCTCTCATGGTTTCTGTGGACAGGAATTGAGGAAGGACTCATCTGGGTGTTCTTGATTTGGGATCTCTGGGACAGCAAGAGATTAGAGCAGCTGGGGACTACATGGGCTTCTCTCCCTCTCTTAATGTTGTTTCAGGGGCTCTCCATGTGATCTCTCCACAGGGGCTAGACTGGGCTTCCTCACAACAAGGTAGCCTCGAGGCAGCTGGACAGCTTACATAGTGGTTCAGAACTCTAGGAAACTGTCCTAAGAGAACCAAGTGGAAGCTGCATCACTTTTTATTAAACAGCCTGAGAAATCCATGAGCATTCATTCCTTCTGACATAATCACAAGCTTGCCCAGATCAAGGAGAGGAAACACAGACCTCCCTTTTTGACATTAGGAGTGTCAAGCTCACATTGTAAGAAGAGCATGTGGGATGAGAGATTTTATTACGGCCATCTTGAAAACTATACTCCATCACATCTTTTTAACACACACTTGTGAAATCACATGAGTACAGATGAGTTCATAACACTGCTTCTCATAGAAGAGGCCCAGAAAATAATGACCTATTCCTGGATCATCTGAAGTCCAGGGCCCACAGATAGACAGTTATCTGTCTTTATATCAGAGTGCCAAAACCACCGCTTTTCGGTGTGTTTTGTTTCTACAATTTCTAAATTTCTAGTCCAAATATCATAGTCATGCTGTTTAAAAGTGAAAATGATATCCTTGAATCACATAAGCTCTTTTAGTAGAACAATACAAGAAGGTAAGAATGGTCAGTGACTTAATCAAGAGTTCTCCTGAAAACAGAGTCTGAGGTAGGAGCTTAGGAATAGGTAGTTTACTGGGAGGTTTTCTCAGGTATCAGGAGTGAGGGGAACAGAGAAGGTTAATATGGATAGGGGGATATTCAATCCAACTGTCCATTATGGAATTGGTCACAGTTGTGGGAAATTGGAGCTTTTTGTAAATGAATATAAATAGAGAGAAATAATGATTCATCACCTTCTTTCCCCATCAGCTAAGGATTGCTCCAGTGGGTATAGATTACCCCCACACTTCTGATTAGGCCAAAAAAGGTGCTGAGCATAAATCAAAAGACAAAACAAGGGTCACAAGTATAAGTTCTTTATATATTTTGGATATTAATCCCTTATCAGATATATCATTTGTAAATATCTTCTCCCATTCGGTAGGTTGCCTTTTGGTTTTATTGATGGTTTCCTTCACTGTGCAAAACACTAAAAACAAACAATATGATTAAAAAATGGGCAGAGGACCTAAACAGACATTTTCCAAAGACAACATACAGATGGCCAACAGACACATGAAAAGATGCTCAATATCATGCATCATCAGGGAAATGCAAATCAAAACCACAATGAGATTCACCTTATACCTGTCAAAATGATCAAAAATACAAGAAATAACAAGTGTTGGTGAGGATGTGGAGAAAAAGGAACGCTTGTGTCCTGCTGGTAGGACTGTAAACCGGTACAGCCACTGTGGAAAACAGTGTGGAGGAGGTTCCTCAAAAAATTAAAAATAGGGGCGCCTGGGTGGCTCAGTTGTTAAGCATCTGCCTTCGGCTCAGGTCATGATCCCAGAGTCCTGTGATCGAGCCCCGCATCAGGCTCCCTGCTCTGCGGGAAGCCTGCTTCTCCCTCTCCCACTCCCCCTGCTTGTGTTCCCTCTCTCACTGTGTCCCTCTGTCAAATAAATAAAATCTTTAAAAAAATCAATAAAATCAGGAATAAGGCAAGAATTCCCACTCCTGCTACTTCTATAAAAAAAATTAAAAATAGAAATACCATATGATCCAATAATTCCACTACTGGGTATTTACCCAAAGAAAATGAAAACACTAATTATGCACCCCTATGTTTACTGTAGCATTATTTATAATAGCCAAGATTTGGAAGCAACCCAAATATCCATTGATTGATGAATGGATAAAGAAGATGTGAGATAGATATATATAGATATATAGAAAACAAATAAAAACAAAACAAATAAACAGACACACAAAAAGCAGAATCAGACCTGTAAATACAGAGAACAAAGTGATGGTTGCCAAACTGAAGGAGGGTAGGGGATAGTCAAAATGAGTGAGGGGGAGTGGGAGATACAGGCTTCCAGTTATGGAATGAATAAGTCATGGGAATAAAAGTTACAACATAGGGAATATAGTCAATGATATTATAACAGCGCTGTATGGTGACAGATGGTAGATACACTTGTGGTGAGCATTGCATAATATATAGACACATGGAATCACTGTTGTACACCTGTAATTAATGTAACATTATGTGTCAACTACACTCAATTTAAAAACACACACACATACACACACAAAACAAGTGTCATTAGCTTGATAGCAACAGCTGCATCACAAGTGATTCTAAAGGATGTGAGGTGGGGCCCAGAGGCATCTAAAACACTTAAAAATGCTAAACAACTCATTCAACACTCTGAGCAACAAAAGGCTGCTTTCTTTTGTGTTAGGAAAACAGTTATAAAATATTAACAATTGTATTAAAAATATTAACAAGTGTGGGGCACCTGGCTGGCTCAGTGGGTAAAGCATGTGACTTTTGATCCTGGAGTTGTAAGTTCCAGCCCCACACTGGGTGTAGAGATTACTTAAAAATAAAATCTTAAAAAAATATGTTAATCAGTGTGGTGTGCTGAGAGGCTAATTGCTAAATATTCAGGAATTTTGTGAGACAGTTAAAACCATTATTAAACATTAAATTATATAAACTTATAATTAAATAAGTTATTTCAAAAAAAGTTAATCAGCACTCATAATTCATCACTTTCTAATTAGTTTACTACATTTGCTCTTACATATACTCTTGAGATTGTCTTTTGCGTCTATATGGTGAAAATATTACCTAATGGTGAACTATTGCCCATCTCTGCCCAAAGCTATGTTCAGTGATATCACACTGGCAACTTGAAATCAGCCATGGTACGACTACTTATAGGACAACCAGCAAACACTACAAATCAAGGCTTTGTCTTTGAAAACAAACAAACAAAAAAAACCAGATTGTTAAACATTTACCAGTACCCCAACAATCAAACAATCATTTTTTGCTTTTGTTTTCATTCCTGCTACTTCCTGTTAACTCCTATCTCCTCCCTTCACCCCCATTCCAGCCACATCATATTTATGTTCATCACCTCAAGGAATGAAAGATACAATAAAAGGAAAGAAGCAACAAGTGTTTTCCAGACTTTTGAGTTTTAAAAGATTAGACCTTGTAAGGGAAAAAAAAAAAGAGCTTATATGCACAGATAATAAAATAGATTCAGGAGAAGGTAAGATGTACAAAAGCAAAGCTTACAGCTTACTCACTCCTCAAACCAAACAAGGGATTTGAGGGGAAGAAGGAGGAGGGGAAGGTGGTTATCTAAGAAAGGGAAACCATGAAATCTTAGGCTCAACTCTTTGGGACAGGATTAATAAAAACAAAAACAAACAAATAGGATAGATTTGGAGGAGCGAAGTAAGGAAGCAGGTAAAACTCCTTTGGTGAAATCCCAGGTAGTCAGCAAGACCCCAAGATAGAAATAAAAGCAGATTATGTCTAGACAATTGGGCGTGATCGATCCATCACGGTATGGGGCTGTAGAATGTCTGCTGCAGACCCAGGATGGATGGCAATAATGAAGGGATTCAGGTCTCCCCTCCAAGCTGCCCATTGCTGATGTGGCACAGGACCCCATGTGTCTAGCATGCCTGAGGCAGAGGAGAGAAAGCCCATCTGGGATCTTGCAGAAAGAACCTTAGGACCGTGCTGCCATCGTCTATAGTACCAAAGACTGAGAACCACAATGAAGGGTGGCTCAACAGAAGTCAACATGATAGAGGACTCCATAGCTCTGATCCCACACCACTTAAGCCATGGCACAGTGAAAGCCACAGAGCTGACATCAGCTCTGGGCAAGCATGTGGAAACCTGAATTTAACTAAAATAAAATTTACGCTGTATTGGGACATAGGGTCTCATAATAGTAATTAACTAGAGTTATAGAATAAAAACAGTTGACTTTCTTATATACCTTAGTTTGTGAACTTGGATCAGTACCTGCTGCACCTTGATGGGATCAGAAACCAAGTTTTGAAAACATACCTATTTTCATGGTTCTTTTTGGGTTGTTGTACTATTTACCACATCAGGCACAAAGAGTATACCAGTTACTTCTAAGGGTCAGATTGATAATAGGCTGTATTGATTGAAATGGAGATTATGACGGTGGGTCCCTAAATGCTCCAGGGACTTTTAAGGGATAACTCTTTGGAAACATAAGAGGATGTTATTAACTTTCTCATGTCCTGTCTAACATCTGGGAAACATTCTCATACTGGGATATGTATCTGAGGCATCAACACACTTGAAGAAACCTGTATTTCTCCCCTCTCTTTATTTGGAAGACTATTATTTTTACAAATATTTATTGTCCTTCCATGAAAGGGAATTCTATTTCCCTACCCCATTGACATGTGTGTTGCCATCTGGCTTGCTCTGACAAAGAAATGTGAGATAAGTGATGTATGTCACTTATAAGAGAATATTTCCTATGCTCACTTTACCTTTTTTGACCAGCAATATTCTAGATGTAGGAAATTGATCGTAAAAATGACTGCAACTCTTCACCTCTCCCTTTGTAATATGGTTTTGTAGCAACTCCCATCTAAGGTAGACTTTCTCTTCCTTAGAATTTGGGCTTTCCTATGACATGATTTGGCCAACAGAATGTGGTAGAAGCAATGCTGTTTCATAATCTAATTTTCAGGTGGGCTTCCACTCACTGTTTGCAGTTCTTACACTGTCATGTGAATAAGCCTCGGTTAGCCTGTTGAAGAGTGAGAATAAAAAAGAATAAAAATGAAGAATGAGGGGGCCACAGATGAGCTGTCGCAGCTGAGACCATCCTAGACCAGCCTACTACAAGTCAACCACAACACATGTGAGTGAGCCTACCTGAGATAAACTGAGCCTAACCCAGATCCACAGAATTGTTTAGCAGGCATGGAGACTCAGCAGAAAATGTAAATGTTTATTTCTTAATACTGCTTAAGTTTTCGTGGTGGTTTGAAATTGTAGCATTAATGTGTCAAGGGATAACTAGTACACAGATTGAGGATGCTTAGTCAGTCTGCACCTCAAGGTGTAGAAGATGAGAAACAAAGCTATAGCCAACATACAAAGGACATTAAGTATTAACAAGTAAGAAACCATTTTTTATTGGAAGCCACTGATGTTGGGGTCCATTTGGTACTCAGAACATCCTAGCCCATGCTGACTGATAACACATTCCTGACTGTGCTTGGTTCCTTGACTTGTGATTTATTTTTCCGCACAGGTTTATTTCTCTGCTTTCCATTCCATAGAAATTGGGTTTTTACATATCCACATATCCCCTATGGATATGAACATCCAGGGGCTTCTTTCTTGGGTATTCATCCTGAATTTTTCCTGACTTGGGGTCTTTAGATTCATCCCTTGCCCTTGTATTCCAAGATCTCTGGGCCACAAGACTGGGTTTTACCAAATTGAAAATTTGTGTTCTTTGTTTAGTGATGTGTTTACAAGACAAAGGCCAAGGTCATGCTTTCTAAAGTCTTCTGTAAATTAACTTTACTATTCATTTACTTTCATTTTATTCACAAGAACATTTAAGGTATAGCACCAAACAACCAACAAAGCATGACTTTTCTTCTACTTTTTAAGTTGCTGGAAAATTGCTAAACCCTACTATGATATTTCAAATAGCTACTGAGCTAAATCCAAAAGAGCCCATTCATCTTCTCTAGAAAAATACAGGTACCATCAGAGCACTGTATAATGCTTATATTTATATGCTTACATTCAACCTATAAAGAGTAGTAGAAACTTTTGAAAGGAATTGTCACCCTACTATATTTATTAACGTGAAGTATCATTATTGCTTTAGAAAATATGCTTTGGCATTAACATTTTCCTCACCAACTGTCCTCTCCTGAGTTCTCCTACCTCAAATTTCCAAGCTCAGGAGGGAGATAAGATGCAAGGTTACCAGGTAACCCCTACTGCTGAGGAGAAAGCCAAGGACAAACACAGGGATGCACCTGGTTAGAAACCATTGCTGACTAAACCTCCCATGCTGGTGGGAATGGAAATTGGTACAACCACTGTGGAAAACCTGCACTATCAATGGAGGTTCAACCTTTGCACCCCTGTGACTCAGCAACCTTATTCCTAGGTATATACTCAATAGAAAATATACATCTCTTTACCGAAGGACATGTAACGGAAAATATATATCAGCATTATTCCTAACCATTCCAAGTTGGAAACTACTCAAATTCCCAAGAGATATAAAATGGAAAAAGATAAACTACAGTATATTCATACAACAGAATACTATCCTGCAGTGGGCACCAACAACCTACAACTACAACATCCTGAATTAATCTTACAGATATAATACTAAGGGGAAAAAAACCCTCAGTATATACCATTATGAGTCCATTTTTTTGAAGTTTAAACAGAAGCAAAACCAATCTATGGTGTTAGAAGCCAGACTGTTTGTCATTTGTAGAGGATGGTGATTTGGAGGGGGCGTGTGGGGGCTTCTGTGATGCTGGTAATGTTCTGTTTTCTGATCTGGATGTTGATAACACATGTGTGTTCACTTGCGAAAATTCTTTAAGTTGTACTCTTATGTTTTGTGCACTCCTCTGTATGTGAGCTATCTTTCATTAGAAAATTAAGGGGGAAAAAAAGACAAGAAAGAAAGCCTCCTAACATTGTTGACCTCTCTTTGTTGTATTTGTTCCAGCTAAACTTTTATATTCATTTATGTGTTAACCTTGTACATGCCAAAGACAGTGCCTGGAACATAGTGGATGTTCAATAAATATTTTTAAGTGAATGAATGGATGAATGAATGAATGAATGTCTATGTTCTCATAACAATATAAGTCAAGGATTGTGTCCAGTTTTGCTCACCAATAAAACATGCCTGGAACAATTCCTGGAACATAGTGTGTCCTCAGAATATTTTTTTTATTTTTAAAGGAAGGAGGGGAGGGAGGGAGGAAAAGAGGGAGAGAGAAAAAGTCCAGTTTCCCCAGGGGAAGGAGGCAGTTTGCACTATCTATTTCCACCATCCTGCCCATGAATTTTTCATGGAGAATTTATGATTTTTTTCAATGGTCTGATATTTTATAGTCATTGACCTCTCAAGTGAATAAACAGGGACTGACCAGATTATTATCAGATTTCTGAATGAGGGGCTCAAAAAGATAAGTCTGCTTGTCCCCCAAAAGATAAGTATGGCCCTTGGGTCTCTGCATAGAGCTCTATAGCACTGACTGTATTGAGTGAGAATAATTATAAATAGCATTAGTATAACGGTAATATTCTGGAGCACTTGTGCCCCAGGCACCATGTTAAACCCTTCACATCTTCATAAAAGCCCCGGCAGATAGTTGCTAGTATCATTCCCATTTCAGAGATAATTTGCCTCTGGCCTGAGAGCTAACATGGATTGGAATCTGCCTTTGAATCCAAAGGTCTTAACACACAGAACATCCCCACCCATTAGAAAATAGCCAGTATTTACCAAGCTAAGTATTTTAATAATGATGGCAGGCAATATTTCTTGAGCATGTACAAGGTGCCAGATCCTGTTCTAAGTGCTTACATATCTTCTATGTCACTATTCACCATTGTACAGATGAGGAAACAGAGACACCAAGTCTCTGGGAATAACCCAAGATGGCCCAAATTGCAGATGGAGAGGCAGCCTGGCTCCAGCACCTACATTCCTAATCACCACACTCTGCCACCTCTGAAATGTTATAACATTTAATCTGCTGCTTCTCTAACATGAGCCTGCATAGGAATCATGTGGAGGGCTTGGTAAACAGATTCGAGGACCCCATCCATAGAGCTTCTGCTTCAGCAGGTCTGGAATAGAGTCAAGGCTCTAAATTCCTAGCAATTACCCAGGCTTTGCAGATGTTGCTTGTCCAGGGACCACACTTTGAAGGACAGTCATTTTATCCTTAAAGGATTCCCCCTGAGAGAGATGCCATCACCTCTCTCTTTTCAAGAGAGGCTGAAAGTTACATTATCTATGGCGTTTGACATATGGTAGGTGGCAATCCATGGGTTTTGAATATAGCAATGAAATGACCTGCCCAAGATCACATAGTTTAATGGCACTGTGAGGATTTACATTTACTCTGTCTTATTTCAGGGACAGAGCTTGTAAGGACATTCCAGTTTGCTTTTTAAGAATGTACCTTTTATATACTAAACCAGCAGGCCATCCAGGGAACCAAGGCTCACTTATTCTCCATCTCCCACAACATCTAGCATAGCTTCCTACCTATAAAAAGCACCCAGGAATCATTTGCTAAATTGCATTGTAGTTAGAACATGGTACTCTCCTCCACATTTCTCCCTGGAGTTAAGATGCCAGTAATTATGTTAGATTAGGAAATACTCATTTGTTGTTTTCTTCAAGAGCCTTCAAGTTTCCCTCATCTATCACAATCTAGTTTGCTTGCTACAGTTTGCTCTCGTGTATATTTTAATCGCCAACAGTTATTTTTTTCATGTAGACTAATCCTGGAGGCCAGAGAAAATGTGTAATGGCTTCTCATTCATTCCTGTTTAACTTGAACAATATACTAATGTGATCAATATCTAGAGTTCGACTTTCATTGTTAGTAGCAAAAAAACATTGGCATCTGATTATACATTTCCTGAGAGTAAGTATAAGCTTTAATAATGCTTTGTTTTGATCACCCTCATGTGTGAAAATTAAGAAGACATTTTTTGAAAATGAAATCAATGCATCGAAGTAGGAAACCATTACAGGAGCCTTGAGTTCATACAGTTTACAAAGTTTTAGCGCTGTGGCATAACTTGGAAACTGAGCTGAGCCTCTGGTGTTCTAAATAATGGCTTTATGGAAAATATAGCTTTGTACATTCTATGTCCAAAACTGATCCCACCACCTTCTGTTTTTCTCACTTGACCTAATTTTCCTTCCAGATATTTCCATTCTTATTCCTGGTACCAAGGCAAAGAGCTGAAGGTGCCATCCTCACTCCCCTTCCATCTTGCTCACCAGCACATCTCCTCAACCGCCCTGCCTCAAGCTGCAGTCTCCATAGCTGATGCTGTTGGTGAGTTCCCAGATCCACTGGCTGTCTTTTACCATTTCTCTGTGCCCGTTTTATCAGTTCTCAGTACCAGTTTGTGCTGCTTTTGCTCCCAGTGGTTTATACCTGAGGCCTTCTTTGGAGAGCTGCCCTGTCCTGGAACTCTGTACTCTTGATGGCTGGGAATTTATATCACCCTAGGGTAGTCTATAGCCAGTGAGTGACTAGTGCAGAAATATGAAAGCCTGGTCCCCTTGCCTTCAAACAAAACAAACTCTAAGATGGAGTTTATGCTCCAGAGTTTCTTGTGGAATCAGGTTGAGTCTAGGACTCACCCTGAAAGCTCACTCTTGCTTAGTCTCTTCTCCTTCCCTGTCCTGCTTGCCTCACCCACTAAATGGTTTCTCCTAAGAGCAATGCCTTGGGAAATCACTTCCCATGGACCCCTTTGCCTCCAAGTCTGCTGCTAAACAACCTGATCAAGAGAGTCTCACTTGGATGGCCACCTTTCCATTCTCAAAGCTATTGCCTTAGTTCACTGCTGATAGTAGGCACTTCCAATCACCATCTTGGCTTATGACTCTTCCCATTCAGCCTACTGTCAGATGACCTCCCAATGTACATCCCTGCTCATGTCATTTCTCTGATCAAAATCCAGCAGTCATTTGCTGTAGAATTAAGGATAAACTCCATGCTAAACTCCTTGGAATGAAATTTAAAGTCCTCCACATTGTGACTCCAATCTACCAGTCATTGAACCCTGAAGTCATACAGAACTCTCCTCTGGCAAACCCCTACCCACTTTCCCTGCTTCCTCCTTTGCTGAGAGCTGTTCCTTCCATCTCTTCCATCTTAAATGTCCTCCCATTTAATCCAAGTAACAAAATCCTGCCTATCAGTTAAGTCCATATCAAGTGTCTTTTCTGTTATGAATACTTTATTGATCCTCTTTTTATTAGTTTCCTATTGCTACCATAACAAATTACCACCACAAACTAATGGCTTTAAACAACACACAGTTTATCTCACAGTCCTATAAGTTAGAAATCTAGGCAGCCTCGCTTGGGTCTTCTGCCGAGAATTCACAAGGATAAATTCAAGGTGTTGACCAGCTGGGCTCTCACCAAAAAGCTTGGGAAAAATCTACTTTAAAGTTCCTTTGGGTTTGTTGGTAGAATTCAATTCTTTATGGTTGGAGTACTGAGGTCCCTGGTCCCCTCTATTGTCAAAGGCAGTTCTTCTAGAGCTTTGCTTCTCTTGGATGTCCCCTTCTGTCACATCTCTGCTATCTCCGGAGGAAGTTCTCCACTCTTAAGGAATCACATGATTAGACTGAGCCCACCCAGATAATCCAGTTTAACTCCCCATCTCAAGATCCATAACCTTAATTATGTTTGCAGTCTGTTTTGCCATGTAACATAACATATTCATAGGTTATATGGTTTAAAGTAGGGACATCTTTTCTGCTAACCACAGTCCCCCCCCCCAATAAAAACAGTTTCTTCCTACTCTGAACTCCTATAGCCCTTTATATCTCCCTTATAGTAATTTTCCTCACATATAAAGTTGGAGTAGCTAACTTACCTCAGCTGTGCTCGCTACGTGCCAGGCACTCTCCTAAGCACTTTACATATATTGACTCATTAATCTTCGTAACAAGTCTTTGAGGTTGGTACTATTACTATCTCCATTTTACAAATGAGTAAACTGAGATAAATTATAGACTAATAAATTATAAACTAATATATATGTGTGTGTGTATGTATATATATATATGTATATATATAAACTAATAAATTATAAAGTCAGGTAAAGAAAAGATGATGCTGTGTGTTTGTTAAACTGTTTAATTTTCCTCCCAGCGCCACAGGAAGACTGCCCTGCACCAAGGGCCATGTGACTGATCCGAGCCTGCAGAAAGTGATCAAAAGGGATAAGGGTCACATTTCCTGCCTGGCCCCCTGCAATGTATGGCATGGTTTTCCATGCTCACGCTCTCTCTTTGGCTAGGAGCAAATGATATCAAAATGGCAGAACCATACCGTAAAAAGAACCTAGACCTCTGAGTCACCTCTTGCAGGAGAGAAGGCCAGTAGGTCCTCCTGACTCACACTGGACAGGGGCATGTGAGTTAAGTGACATTGTGTTAAATCACTGGGATTTCAGGGATCTTTGTTACCAGCAGCTAGTATCACTTACTTTGATGAATACCCTAAATTTCAAACCTGGGAAATCTGGCTCCGGAGTCTGTGCCCTTAACTGCACTGTTATCCCTTCTTCCTTCCTTTTCTGAATAATAATACTTGTAAGATTGCTGGGTGAATCTAACATTCATGGAGATAACATAAGTGTGGTTTAATGAATTCATAGCATATCTTATATTGTGGTGATTTGAACACTTGTATTCTGTCTGGGAGTCTGCAGTCTGATGTCACTTCCCTTTCTACCCCCTGCCATTCTTATGCACGGTTTAACATACAGATGATAGATTTGCTGAATTAAATTTAGAAATTGAGATTTTCTAAGTAAATTATTTCTATAAAATGTATTTCAAAGAAAATATTCAGTGTACTTGAAAAAGTCACTTTCAAACATTAAGAAAGCATCCTGCTGACACAGAATCTGTACAAGTTAAAGGGCTCTTACCCGTTTGTTTACACCTGCCAGGTGACACCTTCTCCTAACAAGTTTATCAGGAAGAAACTACGTTACATTGGAAATATCCAAATACAGTAAAGACCTGTGATAAAATGTTTTACTTAATGATAGATGTGGTTATGTATTACAAATTCAGTGTCTTCCCCAAGCAGTGAAATAGAGAAGGTCTCTTTCCCTAATACTCAAGGGCATAAGGTAGAGCCCTTTTCTCTCCACAAGGAGAGCATTCAAATAAAACATTTATACACATGTCACTTTGGACTTTCCATCATTTTACATATAATCTGGTGAGATTCATTTGGCAGGAAAACTAGCACAGAAGAAGGAGATGACTGAACTAATCCTACTATAATCCCCCTACTTAACACAACAGACTCGAAGAAGGACCACGAAGTGGACTTCAAACCAAAGAAACAAAAATACAAACTGCTTGTTGCAATACCAAATGTTGGAAGTCTGCATAAATATATCCTGGAAGTGGCCTCAAAGTAATATGCTTCTAAAAAGCTTCTAAATGATTCTAAGGCCTCTAAATTTCATAAATCCCATCTTCTGTTCCATCTATCTGGCCTTCACCCATTTGCTGCCATCTTAGAATGTAAAGCCCTTTTCCATTTACATTCATGAAATATAGGTTTGCATATGAACACATACTTATATCTATAAGTACATTTATATTTTAAATGTTTGCAAACGTATACGTTATCACAGGTTGCCAAGTTATAAATGTTTGCACAAATGTTTATCTGTAATGATGATGATGAATGCTCTGCCTCTAGGCCTCCCCTCTTCTCTGAGTTTCAGACCCAAATTTTGACTGTGCAGTAGGCCTCTCCCCAAGTATCCTATGGTATATAAGACTCTAACAGCCTAAAACCAACTTTATCATTTTCTCCCCAAAATGCACTCTTCTGAGGACAATCCTAATCTAGCTGATAGTCCTGTCATCCACCTCATAGCCTGCTTTTATTTTTTTATTTTTATTTTTTAAAGATTTTATTTGTTTATTTGACAGAGAGAGACACAGTGAGAGAGGGAACACAAGCAGGGGGAGTGGGAGAGGGAGAAGCAGGCTTCCCATGGAGCAGGGAGCCCGATGCGGGGCTGGATCCCAGGACCCCGGGATCATGACCTGAGCTGAAGGCAGACACTTAACGACTGAGCCACCCATAGCCTGCTTTTAAAAAAGAAATCTAGGAGTTAGCCTCCATCCCTCCATTTCTCCATTCTCTCACACTTAAAAAGTTGCCACAGCCTTTAGAATCGACCTCAGAAATGTCCCTCTAAACTTTTCATTCATCCCTGCAAAAACTGCTCATTGAGTGTCAACTAGGTCCCTGCTCTTGTCTTATGTGCAGATTACATTGTAGTGAGAGAAGTCGGAAAGTAAGCTAGAGCAGAGGAGAGAGAGAGAAAGACAGAAAAAGAGAGAGAAGGGAGGAAAGGAAATAAATGCTATGAAGGAAATGAAACAGTCATGTGATGGAACATGGTGAGTAAGGTAGGTGCTATCTTGGGAAGGAAAGAGAAGAAAGGCCTCTCAGAACACATGGGTGTCTGAACTGAGACCAGAGGATGGAAGAGAGACAGCCCTGGGGCAGCCAGTAGAAGAGCTCTGGGCTAGGGGAACAGTCAGTACAAAGCTCAGAGGAGGACACTGCTTGGTGAGTTCAGGAAACAGGAAAACCAGTGTGGATGAAGGATGATGACTAAGGGGGACAGGAGTGTAGAATGACATCAAGGAGGTAGGCAGAGTCAGCTCATGGCCAGCCTTCCATTTTACATATATCACCAGGGGAATCTATTAGAGAGCTTTAAGCAGGGTGCCATACGGTCTGAATTATGTATTTTCAAGAATGACTCGGGCTGCTCTCTGGGTAAAACAACCTCTAATCTACCCTTTATTTCTATGGATTTGCCTTACTTGGGAAATAAATGTGAGAACAGGAGAAAGTTAGAGCCTATTACCATCATTAAGGCTAGGAACGGTATTGGCTTAGTCTAGGGTTTCTGCAGCAGATGTAGTGAAACACTGCTTGATTTGGAACATTTCTGCATAGAGAACTCAGAGTACTTGCTAATGGAATTGCTGTCTGTGTGTGTGCTCGGTTAGGTAGGTGAGGGGACAGAGAGAAAAAAGGGAGAACTGAGGATGACGCCTTCATTTGGGGCCTGAGTAAATAAATGCCCCCCGCCCCCAGCCCCACCATGACCCCTGCTTAAGTTCAGATTCTCTGTAACTCAAGCCTGGACAAAATTGCAGTAGTGTCCTGGTCTCCGTTTTTTTTTCCAGTGTCCCATTCTCCCCACCCAATCCTCTTCAAAACATCCTCTATGTTATCCTGTAAATCTCAGAATCATTTCCCTTAAAATTTGGATCAGTCAAGATATGGTTAGGAAAAAAGAATCCACACTAAGTATTGTCAGAGAGGATTTAATAAAGACAACTTTTTACTCAGACCACAAAGGGGACATTGTCATTTCTAAGGTTGGGGCAATCTAGATCATTCATATCTGAAAAATGCAGTTGCTACCCTGAAGGCTGGGATACATAGAAGGAAAAGGGAGTACCCCACAACCTAGGAGTTTGGAGAGGCTCCTAATATCCTAGGTTCCAGCCCTAATATTCCCTAAAGCCATCAGGTTTTTTAGAACCTAGTCACCTTTGCATGTGTCACTAACTCTATTTGGAATTTCATTCGCCCTATGCACGAACAGCAGAAAGTCACCCTCAATTTCTCCAACCTGAGTGCATCACTGTCTTCTTTGACAGCCTTGTGATTCCCTAGATCAATATCAACATGGATCATACTGGATTACCATGCATCTATGTAGAGCTATCTCACCCGCAGGACTACAGATTTCTTGCAGATAAGAATTATGTCTTGAAGATGGGGTGCCTGGGTGGCTCAGCCATTTAAGTGTCTGCTTTCGGCTCAGGTCATGACCCCAGGGTCCTGGGATCGAGCCCCACATGGGGCTCCCTGCTCAGCAGGATGCCTGCTTCTCCCTCTCCCACTCCCCTTGTGTTCCCTCTCTCACTGTCTCTCTCTCTGTCAAATAAATAAATAAAATCTTAAAAAAAAAAAGAATTATGTCTTGAAGAGTTCTTAGCACTCCTCCAGAGATGTTTGTTGAATTGATAGTAGCACAGACAAGCTCGGTGATCCACACTGATTTAGGCAACTTTTTGAAGTTCCAATTGGAACTTCAAATACTACTCACCTCACCACAAAAGGATACAGAATAAATGGGGGGTCATTTTACATGTATGACATCTATATCAGTTAGTTTTCACACCATTAAAAAAAAAAAAACCTCCTAAACTTTGCGGTTAGCTCAGCATTCTGTGGGTTGACAGTTTTGGCTGGGCTCAGCTGGGTGGTTCTTCTGGTCTCACTAGGCTCACCCACACAATACTCTGGTCAGCTCTGGGTGGGCGAGGGGCTAGCTAGTCTAGGATAGCTTGTGTCTGCTCTGTATGGCACCTTCCTCCAGCAGGCTAGACCGGGCATGGTTACTAGACCAGTTCACTCTCACTTCTGCTACAATCTCTTGTCCAAAGGAAATCACAAGGGTAGACAAAACTCAAGAAGTGAGGAAATTACCCCATCTTTTGGTGGGAGGAGATTCAGTCCTGATTATGGTGAGCCAGTTCTAAGCCTTAGCCTGAAGAGGCCTGGAACACTCCTGCTCACTATCTCTGTTGAGACCCTGCCACCACCATGAGAGAAAGCCTCATGGCTTTCCAGTTGTTCCTACTGAGACCATCCTAGACAAGTCTACATCTGCCCACTCTCAAACTGCAGCAAAGACCAAAGCCAGAAGTGTAATAATAAATTCTTATGATTTTTAGCCACTGAGTTTTGAGGTGGTTTGTTATATATCGATAGCAAACTGATAGAGAACTTACTACCAACCTGCCATGACACTGACCTGTATGCAATTCCAAAAGTAATCTTTTAGTTGTTGTTTTAATTTATTGTCGAAGATCTTTCCTTGAGTTACTCATTTATACACACAGTCTCTCTCTTACGTTCTCAGCTTTCCAACATCCAATGGCATGTTTTTGTTTTCATGCTTTTTGAAAGGGAATATAGCTTAAAGCCAGGATCAGCTATGTTACCTATTCTGAGCACCATCAATGAGCAGAGCACAGCCCCTGCAGCCAGAGGTTGAATGCTGGTTCTGACACTGACTAGTAGTATATCTTTGGGCGAGTTTATCTGTACAATGAAGATAATGATGCAAACCTAGCACGCCCACATAGTGTCCAGGTTGTGTACTGCACAATTCCAACTGCCACCAACTGTTGTTCTCCAGTACATAAGCTTCATGGCTGGACATGGCAGCCATAGGTTGTTTGGGGTAAATACATACATAGTGGGCATTTATTAAGGGTTAGCTCTCCTTCCATCTCCTCACTTCCAGACATAACATTAAAACCTGAAACAACTGGCACTCCATGTTCTAACCCAGGGATTAGCAAACTATGGCCCATGGGCCAAATCTGGCCCATTGTGTCTTTTTGTAAATAAAATTTTACTGGAACACACCCACACTCATGTCAATGGCTGCTTCCATTTTACAGTGGCAGAGATGGGAGGAATTATAACAGCTCATACAACCGAGAAAGCCTAAAGTATTTATGATCTGGCCCTTAGAAATAACCTCTTTATACCTCAAATTTTTACTGCACATAAAAAGCAGTTGAACTCATGTTTACAACACAGATTTTTTGGTCTCATCTGCCAGGGATTCTGACCCATAGATCTGAGGCCCGAGTTGCTGCATTTCTAACAAGCACCCAAGTGGGGCTGCTGCTGCCAGGTTAGGTACCACACTTCACACAGCGCTGCCCTAACCATCTAAGCGAATGGAATTGTATTAAATCCTTATTCTTAATATGGCAAGGTATTAATAAATTTAAAACATATGCAAAAACTGAACCCATTTTGTGGGTGCCTTAGGTATTGACCAATTAATAACCATAAGCCATTTTAAGTACAAGTTTCCATACAGATAATTCATGTTTATTCACAGAACAGGAAATTCACAAAAGTTAATCCGTGCCAAAGACAGTAACCACCAACCAAAGTCAGAAATCAAAACACACACACAAAAGTAAAGAATACATTTTAGGCTTTAATTATTAGCCTGTGTACAAAATGAAAAATCCATCTTGAGGTTTTCCTAAATTAGAAGGTTTCCTCCTCCTAATTGTGCCATTTGTCCAATTCTCTCAAAAATATCTAATAATGGCGTGCTCAGTGACAACCACATACTCCACAGCTCAAAATAATTTATATTTTTCCCCACTAATAACAGATTGCTGATGCTCTTCTGGCAGTCCTCAAGCGTTCAGACTGATCACTAACGAAGCAGCTTACTTAAGATATGCCAGGTCAGATCTGTTGTGATCCAATGAATGATATTTGAAAATCATCCTACAATGAGCCTTTATAAATTATTATAATTAAGCTGGTTGTTATTAGCCTGCCCTTCCCTGATCCCTAATTTAATTTCCTTCAATGATTTCTTTCTTCTACCCATCTTTCTACTTCAGTGCTTAAAATAAAAAGAGAAAATCACTTCCTTTGAAAACTGCATAATGTACCTTCATTTTATCTTGATCATTGAGATCATATTCCTTTCATTGGTAGAAAAATGACCCGAATATTATTTTGAGTCTATTTTAAATATAGAATCAGCCTCAAAGAGCAAGAGATTCTTAAATGACTGTGGGAGAGTTTACAGTCACTTAGGTGTCCAGTTCAAAGGTATAAAGTTAAAAGTAAATGCTAGCTTCCGTAACGTGGGACCTTAGAGGAAAGACTGGAACAAAAATCCCACACACTCCATGTGCAGATTCAAAGATTTATGAGCTCTTACAACTAAACACACACCCACACACTCCAATGGAATTGTCCTTAGATCTCAAAATGTGTTCCTGAAATAAATCCCTTATACCAACTGGAGTATTACAATAAAAAAGTGCTTTGGATGGAGAAAAATCTGGTTTACCTCCTTGTTCTACCTCTGTCTTTCTTTCTTTCTTCCCTCCTTCCCTTCTTCCTTTTGTTTTGCTGCAGTTCCTTGAGTAGCCTTCCTAATTTACTGGAGTCATTGGTCTTTCAGCTTTAAAACAGAGACTTAAAAATCCTACCTCAATAAATTTCATAAGTTCTGCTGGGATCAGGGGTTTGGACTGAACCAGCTGTCTGCAATTTTACTTTCCCCTTTCTGCTTTTACACATTTTCCAAATTTTCTACAGTGGACAAACATTTCTAGAATAAATTTGAGAGGCAATATATAGCATAGGATTTAGGAGCATGGACTTCTTTAGAGTGTCTGGGTTCAAATTTTGTTCCACTGTTTACTAGTTGTGTGACATTAGGCAGCTAAGTAATCTATTCATGCCTTAGTTTGTCATTATGAAAAATGGGAATACAATAAGCATCCCACCTCATTGGATTTTTTGAGGATTAATTAAATTTAGTGAAAAGTATATGGAAAATGCTCAAGAAGTGTTAATCAACATCATTACCATCATCATTTTGTTACTTTGGTGATTATAAAATAGGGTGTTATTAATTTAATCTTCTGTGTTGTTGGCATATATCTTACTATAACGTAGAACCCAATTCTTATTGACTATGTTCTCTACCTCAGGGACATTCACATTTACATTCTTTTCACAATGAAAAAAGAGTTTGGTTGTATGAATGATCCAGCTTTCTGGGGCCACCTCCCAAACAATTGCTTGTTTTTGAATCCTTGTCTCAGGGTCTGTTTCTGGGAGTTCTCAGACTAAGACATATATTTAATGCTGAGAATGCTAAACCTAAAATTCATAGCAGACTACCTAGGAAATAGAGGAGAGTCCAGTGGAATGAAACAAATATTACTTAACTCTGAAAAGCAGGACTTGAAAGCAAGAATGGCTTGTTCAATAAGTCCCTGTGGGCAAAGAAAGGTGGGGGTGGTGTCAATTTTGATTTTACCAGTGGTTCTAAGATGTAAACTAACCACCAGAGATCACAATGAGTGGTAATATCATAAGGACTTTGCTTGGAGCACTTGGTACTACTGTCCAGTTAAAAAAGCAGATGTGAATAAGAAATTCACAAAAGTAGAAAGAGATGAGTTATCCGTGGAAGCCATGAAAAACACGTAAATTTATCATGAATTTCAATTCCTCTAAAAACAAATGCCTGATTCTTCTTCTGGCAGTATTGAAATTTACAAAACCAGACTGACCTTCTTTCTGAAAACAATTTAAAATGCTAGCTAAAACATAAATAAAATATTTTTAAATGTAAGCATGAGTGGGAGAGAAAGTGTGGAATTCTCAGGGGCTAAACACTGATGGAGAGCAGAAATCCAGACAGGCCAGCAGAGAGTCAAGGCCAGCTTCATGCTAAAGGCATTTGCAAGTCCAATAGAACTTGAGAGTAGGCGGCTTTCACAGCCTGTTTTGGGACAAGGTTGGCTGGGATCAGGAGATGCCAGAGCTCACCCACATAAAACGGGGTCCACAAAGGACTACTCTCAGAGTAAAGATAAATGAAGAAAAAATTGTCCTTGCTGCCTGCCCCCTCCAAACCCTCCCATGTTTCATGCCACATGAATCAACAAGGGAAGTTGATTATCTCAGACCTTGGCATTGGGTAGGAAAGAGAAGACATCACCTGAGAGATTATAGTCAAAAAACACTCCCCTGAAAGGTTTGCAATCCAACTCACATTACCTAAATAGTCTGAAAAACCTCAAGGCTGAGAATTTAAAAGCTTACAGTTTTACTTTTAGGGTAAGATTAGCTGCTTTAATAAATAAACCTTGAAATATGAGTGGCTCACCCACTTTATTACTTATTTATATCATGTTCAATTGTCAGAGAATGAGGGCTGGAGATGAGGAGCTCTCCAACAGAGGTGACTCTGTTTTCACTACATGGCTCATCAGGGCTCCCTGAGCACCTGCATCTACCTGTCAGGGAAGAGGGAGAAGATTCTGTGTGGGGATGTTCAGAGTAGAATATTAAAAATGGCCTCCAGTGAATCAGGTCTCCCTTTGCCTTTGCCCCTTCACATTGTGACTTTGGAGCTCCTCGCATGGAAAGTTGGAATCTACTTTTTCACCCTTGAGTAAGAGTTGACTTAAGACATGTGTTAACCAACAAAATGTGGTGGAAGCAACATTCTGGGGCTTCTGAGCTCAAGCCTTAAGAGGGCTGGCAGTATCCACATTTTCCCTCTTGATAGATTAATTGCCATGTTGAAAGGATGTCCAGACAATCCTGCTGTAAAGAAAGGCCACATAAAGACCATGAGAAGTGGGACTTCACATGGAGAGACAGGCCACAAAGGGTAGAATCATGGCACCCCAGCTCGTAGTGAGTGACCAGGCCTCTGATGTATGATAGAGACCATCTTGGGCTTCCCAGCCCAAGCAAGTTCACAGCTTAATGTAGCCACATAACTGAACTAGTAAAATACTGCCTAGTCAACAGACAAGCTCATAAGAAATAAAATGTTTGTTGTTTTATGGCACTAGCTCTTGGGAGTTATTTGTGACACAGCAATAGGTAATTAAAATGGGTGTTCATTCAGTGGCAAGATGTTTATCAGCCAAATTTGGAAATAGATGCATCACTCCACTCACATTCCACTGTCAAAAATTCAGGCTCAAGGCCATACCCAACTCCAAGGACAGCTGAGAAATAGAATCTAGCTACATACTTAGCATGAGAAAGAAAATGTTTTGGTGAACAACTAGCTTGTTTCTACCACAGAAACGGTCCCTGTTCCATAGTTCCCAAGCACATAGCATAGGCAGAAACAGTGTCTGAAGGAATTTACCTTTATTTTAGACTTCAAAGAATTAGAACAAAGTTCAAAATAAGCCTAAAGACAAGAAGAAGACATAGCTCTGGCTACTACAGCTTTTTAATAAGAACATAAGAGAATGTTATGCCCCAAAATTTGAAAATAAAATAATTCCCCAAATAATGATGTAGCAATACTGACTCAAGAGTAATAGGAAATGTGAGTGGCCTATAACCAATAAAGATAAGGAATCAGCACTTAAAAGTTTCTCCACAAAGAAATTCCCAAATACTGACAGATTAGTGGGCAAGTTCTAACAAACACTTGAAGAAATGTAATTTAAATATTAGTCATACTCTTCTAAAGAATAGCAAAAGGAAGAATATTCCCTAACATTTCATGAGGTGAGTATAATCATGTTACAAAAACCAAACAAGAAGCTCAGGGAATGGAAATTTTTTTAAAGAAGATTTTATTTGGCAGAGGGTGAGAGAGAGAGCATAAGCAGGGGGAGCAGCAGGCAGAGGGAGAGGGAGAAGCAGGCTTCCCACCAAGCAGGGAGCCCAATGTACTCAATTATGACCTGAGCCAAAGGCAGATGCTTAACCAACTGAGCCACCCAGGTGCTCCAGGGAATGGCAATTTACAGCACATTTTCGCTCATGAACATATGTATAAGAATCAAAAGAAAATTTTAGCAAGCTGTTGAGCAGAGTAAAGAAAAGATAATATATCATGACCAAGTTGGATTTATCCTATAAATGTGAGGTTGGTTTAAAAAATAAATGTATTGGGACACCTGGATGGCTGAGTTGGTTAGGCATCTGACTCTTGATTTTGGTTCAGATCATGAACTCGGGGTGGTAAGACAGAACCCTGTGTCAGGCTTTGCACTGGGCGTGGAGCCTGCTTAAGATTCTCTCTCTCCCTCTTCCTATGCCTGCCCCCCCACCAATTCATGCATGAGCTCTCTAAAAGAAAAAAAAAAAATTATTTACTACATTGATAGATTAAAAGAGTCTAGTTTCCAGGTTGGCATGTAAAGAGCTTGGAAATCATCACTTTTGTCCTAACAATAAGTAAAAAGTTGAGCAAACTGAAAATCAACAACTCTTCTTAGATCCATCAGAGAATTGAGGTCACAGGGCAAAGTACTGCCCTAAATACTGAAGACAGAGACAAGGCAGATGGAAAGAATCACAACATACAGGAGCAGAAACCTCTTCTAGAACCAGTTCAGGGGTAGGAAAACCTCAACTGTAATTGATGAATTATTAGAGACTCAGTGTGGAAAAACACCAAAAACCAAACAAACAAATAACAACAACAAAAATACTACACTGGGCATATCCTATACAAACTGCAAAAAAATCAAAGATAAAGTCGTGCTAGAAGCCAGAGGAAAATACCTGCTCCTTACCTATAAAGGAGCAAAGAAAATAATAATACCAACTTCTGAGAAACCATGTAAGCAAGTAAAGACTGGAGCAAAAGATTTAAAGTGGTAAAAGAAAAGAACACATCAACCTACAATTCTATATTATGCAAATTTGTCCTTCAAAAATAAAAGAGAAAGACTTTCTCAGGCAAACAAACATTGAAGAAATTGGTTGCCAGCAGAACAGCCTTGCAAGAAAGGTAATAAAAAGTTCTTCAGAGAGAAGGAAAATAACATAGATCAGAAACTCAAATTTACATAAAGGAAGAGCATCAGAGAAGAAAAGTAAAGGTAAAAAAAAGGAAATAAAGAAAAATATGAAAGTAATCTCAATAGGTTTAGAAAGGATGGTGCATGAAATTATGTTTATATTTATTATATTTGTTTAAAACATTTCTGGACAGAGGCATCTGGGTGGCTCAGTCAGTTAAGTGTCCAACTCTTGATTTTGGCTCAGGTCATGATCTCAGGGTCATGAGACAGAGCCCTGCATTGGGCTCCATGTGGGTGTGGAGCCTGCTTGAGATTCTGTCTCTCCCCTTGCCTCTGCCCCTCCCCTGCTTGCGCTCTCTCTCAAAAAAAAAGAAAAAAAAAAAAAGAAAAAAGCCTGCTATCACCACTTGCGTTGAATATTATCCAGAGAAGAAAAACAATAAAGAACTATAAAGCTTAAGAATTGGAAGGAAAGAAATGAAGTTGTCATAATTCAGAGCTGATGTGATTATCTATAAAAACCCCTGCAAATCTACAGCTATATTATTATAATGAATAAGGGACTACAGCAAGTTTACTAGAACAAAACCAATACACAGTATTTAATTGTATTTCTATAAACCATTAAGAATAGTTAGAAATCATGATTAGCCAAAAAAAAACATTTAAAAGAAAATTTATTACTAGGCTGTGACTTTCCACAAAACAGGTAACTGCAATATTGATTGAATTTATTTTGAATCTATACATCTATTTAGGAAGAACTGACATCTTAGCATTGAGTCTTCTGATCCTTAAAAATTGTATTATCCCTTCTTTTATTTAGGTCTTTTCTAATTTCCCTCAGCAACGTTTGGATATCTCATCATAAAGGTCTATTACATATTATTTTATAAAAATTACCCTTAAGTTTTTCACATTTTTATGCTATTTTTTATGATACACTTTTCCATTTAATTTTCCAGTCCATCACTGGAATTCCTAGTCATCACTAAATTAATTCACTTATTTCTAGTAGCTTTTGTTCTATGTTTATTACAGAGATGACATTATATATTAGCAGAGAAAGATAAACATGTTAGCAATTAGCTATCCTTATGAAAAAAATGAAATTAGATCCTTTACCACACACACACACACACACACACTCAATTCTCCATGGATTAAAAGCTTTAGTGTGAAAAGCAAAACTATAAAATGCTGAAGAAATGTCCAAAAAACCGTATCTGTGATATTGAGGTAAGGGTTTCCTAAACAAGATAGAGAAACTTCAATCAATGAGGAAGAAATGTAATGAATTTGGATATATTAAAATTAAATTTTTCTGATGATCACAGAGAATCAGCATAGAATAGGGATTGGGATCTCACACTCTAGAGACTAATGCCCAGGGTTTGAATACTGGCTCTGTTACAGACTACCAGTGTGAACAGGGGCAAATTACTTATACTCATCGCCTCTTTCCTCAAAAAGTTAGGTTAGTAATAGTACCTATATATCAAAGAGTTGATAAGAAGATTAAATGACTTACAAGAGAATTATGTCATATACCTATGTAAATGTTCATAAAATAAATTTTATAAAAAGAAATCAGTGTGGGCGCCTGGGTGGCTCAGTCATTAAGCGTCTGCCTTCGGCTCAGGTCATGATCCCAGGGTCCTGGGATCGAGCCCCGCATCGGGCTCCCTGCTCAGCCGGAAGCCTGCTACTCCCTCTCCCACTCCCCCTGCTTGTGTTCCCTCTCTCGCTCTGTCTCTGTTAAATAAATAAAATCTTAAAAAAAAAAAATCAGTGAGGCTGAACACTCAATTTGAAAATTTGGAGAAGATATTTGCAACAAATATAACTGACCCAAAGTGTTAAGAGTATCTACTATATCCATCCATCCATCCATATATCCTCTTCACACAAACTTAAAAAGACAGTAGGCAAGGGACATTAAGAGGCACTTCACACAGAAGGAAACAAGTAACTTTAAGGACAATTTGTCATTGTTGAGGAAAGTTGAAGATGTTCATAACTTATAACCCAGTAAGTTCACTCTTACGAATACACCCTGAAGGAACCATTATACCTGCACCTCAGGAGATCTATATAATAATGTTTATAGCATTGCCAAACAAAACAAAAGACAAATTGCCACCCACAGATTGGATAAAAAGTTGTGTAATTCAATTTTTAGTAAAACTTAACAGTTAAATATATCAATCTGGATGAATCTCAAAAATACAATTGTGAGACAAAAAAAGCAAGTCACAGAAAAATACATTCAGTTTGAATCCACTGATACAAAGTTAAAAACATGCAATATGAAACATGTTGTTTAGGCACACAAACATATGTGTTAAAATAAAGAAAAACAAAAATGATAATACACCATTTAGGCAAGTTACCTCTGATAGAAATGGCAGGAATGGGATTAGAATGGTGCAAGAGGCACTTCAATAGAAATGTTCTGTCATATCAGGGGACTGGTACTAGGATGTCACTGCATTATTATCCTCTCATGTTTTATACCATTTTCTTTTTGCATCTACTCAATGTTTGATTAAAAAAACAAATACTAAAGTCATCACTTGTAGAAGACAATTATGATGTACAGTTTTTAAGGACCCACAGGAAGAAATAAGGAACAAATAAATTTTAGATCAACATAACAAAGGGCAAGAAAGAGAAAACAAATTCAAAAACACTCCAAAGTCGTCAAAATAGAAAGTGGTGCAGCAGGGCTGCAGGGTTCTTATCTCATGGAATCAAAGAATAAATCTCGTAGAAAAAGGATGAAGTGAAGTGAAGTGAAAGTTTATTAAGGGAAGGTTAGAACAGAAAAGGAAAGCTCTCTAGAGCCAGAGAAGCCCTGCATAGGTTGCCACCGAGGGCTTTTATGGTAGGTTTTTCATAGGAAACTGATGGGGGAACTTGATAAATTTCTTGTCAATATCATGGTGGATTTGTGAATATCACGTCTATATTTAGAACAAACACGGTGGACTTGTAAATATCGTGAGCACAAAGAAAGTGTTCTTGTAAATATCATGTCTATTTCTCCACAGCTGGTATTTCTGCAAGCCTGGTTATGTAGCCCCCTGCATCAGCCTAGTCACATCACCCCCATTTGTCTCTCCCTACCTAGCCTTTCCTGTCCCTTACTCAGCGGCACAAATAAAATTAACCAAAATAATCAGAACTATTTTTAGTTAAATTTGTTTATTTGAAGACAATGATTCTCAGATTGTTTCAAGAAATAAAACAAAATTCAACTATTTGGAGAGCTTTATTCCACAACAATATAAACAAAACAAATGAAAAATTTGGTTTTTTTTTAAATAACAATATACAGTAGCCAAAATAAAAATCTGAGACAAAGTTTTAATTTGGACAAAGGGGTTTATTCTATTTTCCAAAATTATAAAAACCTCATTGAGAATAATATAGTCATGACTCAATAATCTCACAATATACAATTGTTCCCTATTATTTGGAGTCCATATTTGTGAGTTTGCTTACTTGTTAAATTTTATTTGTAACCCTAAAATCAATACCCATGGCAATTTTGCAGTTACTTACAGACATGTACCAAGTGGCAAAAGATTTGAGTTACTGATGTGCAGTTATCAGTGGAGGTCAATCAAGGCAAAACTCTGCCTTTGTATTTTAGCTCTTATACTGTAAACAAGTGTCCTTTTCATGGCCTATTTAGAGGCATGTTTTTCACACTTTTTATGCTTTTTGTTGGCGATTTCACTGTTTAAAATGGTCCCCAAGCTGAGTGCTGAAGTGCCACTAGAGTTCCTAAGTACAAGAAGGCTGAATGTCCTTTATGGACAAAATATGTGTGTTAGATAAGTTTCATTCAGACATGAGTTACTGTGCTGTTGTCCATGAACTCGATGTTCATGAATCCACAATATGTATTAAATAAGGTGTCTTTAAACAGAAACACATATAAAACAAGATTATATATTGATTGGTTGATGAAAATGTTGTGACCAGAGGCTTGAAGGAACCTAACTTAACATGTCCCCTAGGAGCAATGTCTCAGTATTTGCTAATTCAGTCTTCAAGCTGACTTTTAGAATAGAACTACCACAGATAATGAGAATCAACTGTATAGAGCACAAAATCACAATCACGTTTGGAGAACTGAACATGTCTCTGAGAATTCAACAGATCAATTAGACTAAATTTAATTAAAATATAGAGGATCTGAATAATGCACACAAATAAGCTTATTTTGGCTGCTGGCTATCCTCTCTACCCAAAGTCCTACAGCAACGTCCACAGCAATGAACTTCTCAACACTCCAGACCCCTAGATCCTTACCCCTTTATCGCCAATGCCTTCTTCCCAATCCAACTTCATCACCTGCTCCCCTGGACCCATCTTAGAAATTGTTATCACCAAAAACTGCACCATCTCTAAAATCTTGAGTTTAAACATCCTACCGAGTCTACCACCTTTGTTCCATCTCTCACAGTAACTCACAACCCCCTTGCAACCCCGCTGCAATTCTTTAGTTCTTTGGAGACCTCCAAAATACTCCCAAACTATCTCATAGCCTATTTATTCCTCCCTTCCTTGTCCAAACCTATGTCCATGACTTCTCATTATAATCATGCCTTTCCAAGAACCCCTTGTTTCCTTTTTTCTCTCCCATCCCCTCTCCAGAGAATGCTCTCCCTCCAAATCTTTACTTGGCCAGCAGCTTATAATCCTTTAGGATTCTGCCTGAGTATTAGGTCCTCTGGGTGGCCTTTCCTGATCAGCCTATCTGATGTGAGTGCAGCCAGCTAACTCTATCTCAACTTCTTGGTTCTTTCACAGCATTTATGGTAACTTACAAATATTTCTATTTGATATGTACTCCCCTCCCCACATTTGCTCTAAAACATAAGTTCCATCAGGAAAGAGATCCTGACTATCTTGTTCTCCCTACATTCCCTATAACTAATGTGATTCCTTATACATATTAGAAATTCATTAAGTGCTTGCCATACAAAGGAATGGTTATCAAATTTTCTACCCTATAAACCATATACATTATTTTCAAAAGTCAGTCTGTGGTATGATTATAAAATTTAATCACATGTAAAGAGGCACCGGGGTGGCACAGTTGGTTAAACGTCCAACTCTTGGTTTTGGCTCAGGTCATGATCTCAGGGTCATGAGATCGAGCCCCACCTCAGGCTCTGCACTCAGCATGGAGTCTGCTTAAGTTTCTTTCTCCCTCCCCCTCTGCCCCAATCACATGTAAGAAGATAAATACAACCTAATTCTATACTGTGGAAATTACACTACCTAAATTCTTTCACAGAGTATAATAAAACCAAAAATTTAGTAAGGAAAAAAGTAACCAAAATGTACCTTAACCAGTTGGAAATCTAAAACCTCTATTTTTCAAGACTTGAGGAGAAAAAATTAAGGGTTATAATTACAGTTACATATTTACAGTAAATATGGTGGTCCACAAGGCTCTGGCTTGTTCTACCTTAGACTTAAGCCATACACTCAGAGTTTTAATGACTACCTAAAAGCAAAAGACTTATAGGCAGCTCACTAGTTCAGGTCATCTCTCTGACCCCCAGACCTGAATATGCAAGCAACTTCCTCCCTCTTGTGCCTACTTGGATATCTCCAAATCCCCTCAAACTCTAAAGTCTTTGAGAATATTGTCTTAGCCAAGTCAGTTATAAATCAAATTATATATACTAAAAGTAGAAGTGCCTAACAGTTCTTAGAGTGCATTAAAATTTGCCTCATATGCTGCCAGGCAGATGGCACACCAGCAATCCTAAAGAAAATTAAACTGGTATTAGTGGGATTAATAAATTAACATTAGCAGATTATTTGGTAACAAAGCAGATCCCACTGACTTCAAGTTTGGAAAAAATCTCTATAAGGAGCAAAGAAAGGACAATGGGAATCTATGCAACCCTCACTCCCCATGTTTTATCCATCACCAAGTTCTAGAGCTTGTTCTACTTCCATTGGCTCTTTGCTCCTCAAATCTCCAGCCCATAAACTTACTTCTTTGAGGAACAAAGTGGAAAGACCCTGAAATACTCTTTTGAGTTCCCACCTTATCAACAAATCTAGAAGCAAAGGAGCCCATGTATCCTGCATTCCTTTCTGTTAATTACGGATGATGTTTTTCCTGCTCCCATCCAAGGTAAACCCTCTGCTTGTTCACTGGGTGCCCATAATTTTCACTCTCTGCCATATATCCTTTCCCCCCTTCTCTCTGTTGAATCATTCTCTTCAGCATTCAAACGTGTAATTTCTCCCACTTTAAAAACTTTTTCTCAGCCCTATTTCTCCCTCCAGGTAGCACCTCAGTTTTGTTCCCTTTTACGGTAAAACTTTGTGGAAAAATTGTCTACTCTTTCTTTTACACTGTCTCCAACTTCTTTCTCACTTGAACGATCCCTCTAGGGCAAAATTTAGGAAGTAGAACAATACCCAGAAAAGAAGAATGAAAAGGACATGCCAATGAAGTGGGAGGGGAACCAGGCCTGTGTGCTGTCCTAGAAACCAAGGAAAGAAAGTAATTCAAAAGGAAGAAAATAATGGCTTGATCCAAAAGCCACTGAGAGATAGAAATGACCTTTGGTGCCTGTGCAACCAGTGGATCCCATGGAGACTCGAAGGGAAACCTTAATGGAGGGGGTTCAAAAGAGAATGAGAAGTGAGGACAGTGACAGTACTCAAGACCACCCAGGGTTTGACAATTTGCTGGAGAACTCACAGAATTCAGCACAGAACTGTACTTACATATGTGAGTCGTTGCAGTAAAGACACAAAACAGAATCAGCAAAGGGAAAAGGTGCAAGGGGTGAAGTCTGGGAGAAACCAGGCAGAGGCAAGTTTCCAAGGGTCCTCTCCCAGTGGAGTTACACAGAATACATTAAATACCCACAACCTGAGTAAAGCTGTGCCAACCAGAGAAGCTCATGAGAGACTCAAAACCCAAGGTTTTCACTGGAGGCTGGTCATGTAGGCAGGCTCTGCCTGCCACATACCAAAATTCCAGACTCCCAGAGTAAAAACAGCTGTTGAGCATAAGCCACATTGTTGATGCCAACAGTTCAGACATAGTCAGCAACTCTTTTTTACCCCCCAGTAAATTAATCATTAATCAACCTGTGTATCACAACCCAGATTTTTAAATTTTAAATGAATATCTAAATTTTTTCTTGTTAACATCTCTCTTAACTTAAAATATGATCTCTAGATCTGATATTACATTTTATCTTTATAGTTCCCGAGTCAGCCACTCTTACAATTAGTGATGGTAGAACCCTCACAAAATTCAAGTTCCCTTGTAAGCGGGCCTTTTAAAAGCAGACCTGCTACATTAATTCTTCTCTGCACAAAGAGAGAGAATCAGCAAGTAGAGACTATTCCTTCCATGAACTTTGCTTTAAAGAGGATAAGAGAAATCAGATGGCAATTGGAGGGAACTTACAATGTCAAAGGGTTTATTTTATCTTATTTTTAATAGATGAAAACAGAATGTTTGAATGATAAAGGGAATTAATCCAGTTAGGAGAGAAAATTTGATGATACAGGAGAGAAAGGACACTTAAGTGGAAAAGAACAATTGAAATATCAGCCTTATAAATGCAACATGGGAAATTCACCCATCATATGAGAGATCATGACTGTTGATTGACATAATAAATATACATCTGTCCTACTTCTAAATTTTATTGACAAGAGAGTTCAGTATGATAACTTAAATGATTAAATATATAAAATCAATAGCTGTCCTATTTCAAAAATCTAGTGAGGAAGAAAAACTTTCATTCACAGTACCATTTGGAAAAATACATCTAGACAGAAATAGACACAATATATGAAGGACTTTTATGAAAAACATTATAAAATGTTACTGAATGGTATAAACGTAGACAAGAATAAATGGAGAGACGTATCAATCCATATTCTTGGAAAGAAACACTAAATATTGTAATAAAGTGTTTTCTCCTCAAATTAATCAAATTATTCATTCCAATGAAAACCAAGAGAGAAGAAATTTGAAAGAATATTTTTAAAACTTTTTATTACCTGAACTATCCTCAAGTTATCTGAATCAAATTAATTTTGATTCACATCAAAGCCTAATTGGATTTTACAGGAGTAAAAAGTATTACGTTTTTTTCTCAATAATGTTTACTTTTGTGTTTTACAAATAATATCTATTAATTACAGGAAAATTTAGAAAACACATAAGGACTTTTTTTGAATAAAATAACACCATCTGTAAATATAAGACCCAGAGACCACCATTCATTCTTAACATTTTGTTGCATGGTCCTTCATGCTTTTTTAATGTAGTCCTTGATTTGCTTGGTGCTGATAGGTAAAACTCTGTTACCATGGTTCAGTTATAACTCATTGCCCAACAAAATGGTTCAAATGTCAGACTCTATGCCATACTAACTGTGAGTAATTGTATAAAGCACAAGCTTTGTTTCTAGCTCTTTAGTCCACCAGTCACTTCACAAATAACAGATACACATCATGACTGGTAACCAATAGCATTACTTCTTTCAAAGTCTGCCTGTGATTGATCATTACACGTGGTTATTCTATTCACACACAGACAGCAAAACGTGGAGCTGTGTTACCTCTTTGTTTTCTAGGAATAAACCCATGTGATATTTTAGAAAAATGAACAATCGAAAGAGAAAATTGGACAACAAAATGAAAGTTCAGCCAAAAAAAATCCCAAAAAGTGTTAACATTAAAAGTGAAACCCAAACAGAATATAAAATGGAGTTATAAAAAAAATCGCTGATATTCAGCACATTGACACTGTCACTATTGGAGAGGAACTTAGTGAAGGCAAACTTACAGATATGAATAAGGAATGGAGTTGTGACAAAAGGATGAAGATGTGCCAGGGGTAGTGATGTTGGCAAAAATCTTTCCATTAAAAAATCTCTCAAAGATATTTGAGGACTTAACAGTGCAAAGGAAAAAGTGTTGGAAGAGGACTCAAACTTTAAAAAGACTATGACGGGGCGCCTGGGTGGCTCAGTCGGTTAAGCATCTGCCTTCAGCTCAGGTCATGATCTTGAGGTCCTGGGATTGACCCCACATCAGGTTCCCTGCTCAGCAGGAAGCCTGATTCCCCCTCTCCTTCTACCTCTGCCCCACCCATTCATGTGCATGCTTTCTCTCTCAAATAAATAAGAAATAAAATCTTTTTTAACAATTTAAAAGAGGAGTATGACAATTGAGCAAGGCATAGAGATGTTGGCTCCGTAAGTTATAGGACAAGAAGAAGTCAAGGCCTATTTAAACTACTCTTGATATTTTTTTATTAAGAAATAAAACAGGAGGGGGGAAAGATGGCAGAGGAGTAGGGGACCCTATTTCAACTGGTCCCCGGAATTGAGCTGGATATCCACCAGACCACTCTGAGCACCCACGAAACCAGCCTGAGATGTAAGAAGATCTGAATCTCTACAAACAGAATATCGTAGGCGGTTGGTTTTGAGGTACGAAGCGGGGAGCCGTGATTCCATGGGCAGATATTGGAGGATAAACAGCAGCGGGAGGGTGCCTGGCCGTGGGGATCCTACACCACCGGTGAGCGACAGCCTCGTGCGCTGCGGACAGGCACAGACTCGCAGACCGATAGCGGTGGGGAAAGGACTCTAAGGCAGCCCCCGGGGGTGGAAACCTGGAGCGGCGGGGTTGCACCTGCGAACTGCAGCCCCCCAGGGCAGAATCCCGGAGCGGCAGGGTCATGCGCACGTGAACTGGGAGCGGCTGGTGGCTTTAGAAGCACAGGGCAGAGACGTGCCCCGACCTGGAGGCAGGACTGGGAGCGCTGCGGAGGGGCGCACAACCCAGGACGCTGCAGTTTATAGCAGCATGGACAGAAACGGAGGCAGTGTGGCCTGGAGAGCTCACTGAAGAACAGACTGCGGTCTCTCTGCTCTGAGGCAGAGGGTTGGAAACGGTATCTTCTGCTCTGACTTGCGGAAGAGACGTGGAAAGCCGCCAGGGAAAGGCGCCAGAGAACAAAAGCCCCCAAAATTGATTCCCGCTGAGCCCATCCCCCACCGCAGGGGCACAGAACAACTCCACCCAAACAGGGTTGCCTGAGTAACAGCGCAGCAGGCCCCTCCTGCAGAAGACAGGCTGGGAAAACAAGAGGCCAGCAACCCTAAGGTCCCAAGAAAACAGGTGCATCTTGCTTGGGTTCTGGTCAATAATTTGGACTCTATACATTCCCTCAAACACCCCTCAACAGAATGACTAGGAGGAGGAGCCCCCAAAATAGAAAAGACTCAAGAGATTATGACTATGCTTCAGATTTACAAATGGATGCAGATATAACCAAGATGTCGGAAATGGAATTCAGGCTAGCAATTGTGAAGACAATGGCTAGAATGGAGAAATCAATTAATGGCAACATAGAGTCTCTAAGGGCAGAAATAAAAGGTGAATTGGCAGAACTTAAAAATGCTATCAATGAGATCCAATCCAATCTAGATAATCTAACAGCTAGGGTAACTGAGGCAGAAGAGAGAATAAGCGACCTGGAAGACAATATATTAGATAAAAAGGGAAAAGAGGAGGCCAGGGAAAAACAACTCAGAATCCACGAAAATAGAATCAGAGAAATAAGTGACACCATGAAGCGTTCCAATGTCAGAATAATTGGAATCCCGGAGGCAGTGGAGAGAGAGAGAGGACTAGAAGATGTATTTGAGCAAATCGTAGCTGAGAACTTCCCTAATCTGGGAAATGAAACAACATTCGAGTCCTAGAGGCAGAGAGGACCCCTCCCAAGATCAAGGAAAACAGGCCAACACCCCGCCATATAATAGTAAAACTTGCAAATCTTAGAACCAAGGAAACCATCTTAAGGGCAGTTAGGGGGAAGAGATTCCTTACGTACAGAGGGAGGAACATCAGAATAACGTCAGACCTATCCACAGAGACCTGGCAAGCCAGAAAGGCCTGGCAAGACATATTCAGGGTACTAAATGAGAAGAACATGCAGCCAAGAATACTTTATCCGGCAAGGCTTTCATTTAGAATGGATGGAGCGATGCAGAGCTTCCACAACCAGCAGAAGTTGAAAGAATATGTGACCACTAAGCTGGCCCTGCAAGAAATATTAAGGGGGGTTCTATAAAAGGAGAAAGATCCCAGGAGTGATATACAACAGAAATTTACAGGGACAATCTATAAAAACAACATCTTCACAGGCAACATGATGACAATTAATTCATATCTTTCAATAATCACTCTCAACGTGAATGGCCTAAACGCTCCCATAAAACGGCACAGGGTTGCAGATTGGATAAAAAGACAGGACCCATGCATATGCTGTCTAAACAGACTCATTTTGAACCTAAAGATACATCCAGACTGAAAGTGAAGGGATGGAGATCCATCTTCCATGCCAGCAGACCTCAAAAGAAAGCTGGGGTAGCAATTCTTAGACAAATTAGATTTTAAACTAAAGTCTGTAATAAGAGACACAGAAGGACACTATATCATTCTTAACGGGTCTATCCAACAAGAAGATCTAACAATTGTAAATATCTATGCCCCCAACATGGGAGCAGCCATCTACATAAGCCAACTGTTAAACAAAATAAAGAGTCATATTGATAACAATACGTTAATTGTAGGAGACCTCAATACTCCACTCTCAGCAATGGACAGATCATCTAAGCAGAAAATCAACAAGGAAACAAGAGCTTTGAATGATACATTGGACCAGATGGACCTCATAGATATTTACAGAACATTCCACCCTAAAACAACAGAATACTCATTCTTCTTCAGTGCACATGGAACTTTCTCCAGAATAGACCATATACTGGGTCACAAATCAGGTCTCAACCGATACGAAAAGATTGAGATTATTCCCTGCATATTCTCAGACCACAATGCTCTAAAACTGGAACTCAATCACAAGAAAAAATTGGGCAGAAATTCAAACACTTGGAAGCTAAAGACCACTCTGCTCAAGAATGTTTGGGTCAACCAGGAAATCAAAGAAGAACTTAAACAATTCATGGAAATCAATGAGAATGAAAACACATCGGTCCAAAACCTATGGGATACTGCAAAGGCGGTCCTAAGGGGGAAACACATAGCCATCCAAGACTCACTCAAAAAAATAGAAAAATCCCAAATTCACCAACTAACTCTACACCTTAAAGAACTAGAGAAAAAGCAACAAACTACGAAGCCATGCACTAAAAGAGAAATAATTAAAATTAGAGCAGAAATCAATGAATTAGAAACCAGAAACACAGTAGATCAGATCAATGAAACTAGAAGCTGGTTCTTTGAAAGAATTAATTAGATTGATAAACCACTGGCAGACTTATCCAAAAAAAAGAGAAAGGACCCAAATTAATAAAATTATGAATGAAAGGGGAGAGATCACGACTAACACCAAGGAAATAGAAACAATTATTAGAAATTATTATCAACAACTATATGCCAATAAACTGAGCAATCTGGATGAAATGGAGGCCTTCCTGGAAACCTATAAGCTGCCAAGACTGAACCAGGAAGAAATTGGCAACCTGAATAGGCCAATAACCAGTAACGATATTGAAGCAGTGATCAAAACTTCCCAAAAAACAAGAGTCCAGGGCCTGATGGATTCCCTGGGGAATTCTACCAAACATTCTAAGAAGAAATAATACCTATTCTACTGAGGCTGTTTCAAAAAATAGAAACAGAAGGAAAACTTCCAAACTCATTCTATGAGGCCAGCATTACCTTAATCCCCAAACCAGGCAAAGACCCCATCTAAAAGGAGAATTTCAGACCGATATCCCTGATGAATATGGATTCCAAAATCCTCAACAAAATCCTAGCTAATAGGATCCAACAATACATTAAAAGGATCATCCACCACGACCAAGTGTGATTTATCCCCGGGATGCAAGGGTGGTTCAACATTCACAAATCAGTCAGTGTGATAGAACACATTAATAGGAGGGAGAAGAACCATATGGTCCTCTCAATTGATGCAGAAAGAGCATTTGACAAAATACAACGTCCTTCCCTGATTAAAACTCTCCAGAGTATAGGGATAGAGGGAACATTCCTCAAGTTCATAAAATCCATCTATGAAAAACCCACAGCGAATATCATCCTCAATGGGGAAAAGCTGAGCGCCTTTCCCTTAAGATCAGGAACACGTCAAGGATGCCCACTCTCGCCACTATTGTTCAACATAGTACTAGAAGTCCTAGCAACAGCAATCAGACAACAAAAAGAAATAAAAGGTATTCAAATTGGCAAAGAAGAAGTCAAACTCTCTCTTTTCCCAGATGACATGATACTTTATGTGGAAAACCCAAAAGACTCCACCCCCAAATTACTAGAACTCATCCAGCAATTCAGTAATGTGGTAGGATACAAAATCAATGCACAGAGATCAGTTGCTTTCTTATACACTAACAACGCAACTGTAGAAAGAGAAATTAGAGAAACGATTCCATTTACAATAGCACCAAAAACCGTAAGATACCTCGGAATAAACCTAACCAAAGAGGTAAAGGATCTATACTCTAGGAACTACAAAACACTCATGAAAGAAATTGAAGAAGACACAAAAAGATGGAAAAATATTCCATGCTCATGGATCAGAAGAATAAACATTGTTAAAATGTCTATGCTACCCAGAGCAATCTATACCTTCAATGCCATCCCAATCAAAATTCCAATGACATTTTTCAAAGTGCTGGAACAAACAATCCTAAAATTTGTATGGAATCAGAAAAAACCCCGAATTGCCAAGGAAATGTTGAAAAAGAAAAACAAAGCTGGGGGCATCACGTTGCCCGATGTCAAGCTATATTGCAATGCTGTGATCACCAAGACAGCATGGTACTGGCACAAAAACAGACATATAGACCAATGGAACCGAATAGAGAACCCAGGTATGGACCCTCAACTCTATGGTCAAATAATCTTTGACAAAGCAGGAAAAAACATGCAATGGAAAAAAGACAGTCTCTTCAATAAATGCTGCTGGGAAAATTGGACAGCCACATGCAGAAGAATGAAACTCGACCATTCTCTAACACCATTCACAAAGATAAACTCAAAGTGGATGAAAGACCTCAATGTGAGACAGGAATCCATCCAAATCCTAGAGGAGAACATAGGCAGTAACCCCTTTGACATCGGCCACAGCAACTTCTTTCAAGATACATCTCCAAAAGCTAGTGAAACAAAAGCAAAAATGAACTTTTGGAACTTCATCAAGATAAAAAGCTTCTGCACAGCAAAGGAAACAGTCAACAAAACAAAGAGGCAACCCACAGAATGGGAGAAGATATTTGCAAATGACACTACAGATAAAGGGCTGGGATCCAAGATCTATAAAGAACTTCTCAAACTCAACACCCAAAAAACAAATAATCAAGTCAAAAAGTGGGCAGAAGATATGAAAAGACACTTCTCTGAAGAAGACATACAAATGGCTAACAGACACATGAAAAAATGTTCATCATTAGCCATCAGGGAAATCCAAATCAAAACCACATTGAGATACCACCTTACACCAGTTAGAATGGCAAAAATGGACAGGGAAAGAAACAAGAAATGTTGGAGAGGTTGTGGAGAAAGGGGAACCCTCTTACACTGTTGGTGGGAATGCAAGTTGGTACAGCCACTTTGGAAAACACTGTGGAGGTGCCTCAAAAATTTAAAAATAGAGCTACCCTCTGACCCAGCAAATGCACTGCTGGGTATTTACCCCAGACACAGATGTAGTAAAAAGAAGGTCCATATGCACCCCAATGTTCATAGCAGCAATGTCCGCAATAGCCAAACTGTGGAAAGAGCAGAGATGCCCTTCAACAGATGAATGGATAAAGAAGATGTGGTCCATATACACAATGGAATATTACTCAGCCATCAGAAAAGATGAATACCCAACTTTTACATCAACATGGGTGGGACTGGAGGAGATTATGGTAAGTGAAATAAGTCAAGCAGAGAAAGTCAATTATCATATGGTTTCACTTATTTGTGGAACATTAGGAATAACATGGAGGACATTAGGAGAAGGAAGGGAAAAATGGGGAGGAGGAATTGGAGGGAGAGATGAACCATGAGAGACTATGGACTCTGAGAAACAAACAGGGTTTTAGAGGGGAGGGGGGAGGGGGGATTGGTTAGCCCGGTGATGGGTATTAAGGAGGGAACGTACTGCATGGAGCACTGGGTGTTACACGAAAACAATGGATCGTGGATCACCACATCAAAAACCAATGATGTATTGTATGGCGACTAACATAACATAATAAAATTAAAAAAAAAAAAAAGAAAGAAAACAGCTTAAATCCAATACGTCTAATGTTTTATATTAGTGTATTACATATTAATTTTACTATTTTCACTTTTGTAGACACATTAACAGATAGTAAGAGCTTGCACTGTTGGTTGTAGAGTTCCACACCACCATGCAAGGCAAGGGCTGCCTATATCTCCCTCATTTATTCATTCTCTCTTTCTTCTCTCTGTTTCATATCAGTACATATACTGTAACAAAAATGGTACCATAACGAAAATGTTTGGAATCCTACTTTTTTGTGTCACATATATTATTTCCATGTCAACACATAGAAATATATACCATTTCGCATTTAGTGAATGCAAAATATTCCACTGCCTGGCTGTTTCACCATTCATACAATGATTCTCCTATTAAAAAACATATAAATTGTTGCTTTTGCTTTAGGATTATGAGGAGTCTACAATGTGCTTTCTGAAAGTAGAATTGCTAAATCAAAGTAAGGGTGGTGTTTGTATTTTTTAATTTGGTAACATTACTGAACTGAGTTTCTGAAAGTTACACCAATTTATCCTTCCTCTTAGAGTGACAGACAACCCATACTCAGACTCCACATCACAAGTGGGTATTTTTAATCTTTCTAATCTTTGCTAATCCAGTAAGTAAAATACTCTTTTGCTTTTTTTTTTTTTTTTTTACTGAATTGTTGAACTAAATTAAATTTGTACTGGAGCAAAATAAGAGATCATGGCAAATTTCTATTTTACATTAGGGAGTATAAATTTTTATACTTAATTTATGCTAAATAACTTTTTAGGTCAGATAATTTAAAGATAGCCATATTCAAAAAGCTTTTTTATAGTTCTTTAAAGACTTTAACTGTTGCATAACAATCAATGTTACCTCAGTCTTCAAAGACTAGAAAACAGATTGCAAGACAGAATACAAGTTTTAGAGTCTGTCTATTGCTCTTTTCACTGGTGTTTGGCTACAGGTGTTTAGATGTTTACAGTGGTCTTTGTATGGACATCTTTGCATGCTAGAGATGCTTCTAACATTGGAACCCCCAGAAAACAGAGCAGGGATTAACAAATATTGGTTAAAGGATGGGTTTTATATCAGGAATATAAACATAACACTGAGAGTGAACAGACATGAGAAAAAATCAGCATAAGTTAAAACGAAGCAAGAAATCAAACTTTTTTTTTTTTTAAGATTTTATTTTTAAGTAATCTCCACACCCAGTGTGGGCCTTGAACCCACAACCCCAAGATCAAGAGTCACAGGCTCCACCAACTGAGCCAGTCAGGTGCCCCTCAAACTTATTTCCATATCAAAACATTAAATTATAAACTTTAATATAATAACAACTGCAAAGTTAAGCAGTAAGTTCATAGTTTATTCTGTTGTGAAAGGATGTCCTTGCTATCCATGAGGCTTGGTATGAGCATAGTAATTTTTAATAATTGACAAAACTTTAATACTGGAAGTATTCAAATTTCCGATTTTTTTCTGAATCCTCAGAAGGCCTGATAACATGAGACCTCTCATTCCCACACAGCAACTATAGAAAGGGCTGAAAAGTAGCAGGTTCCTTTACAAAGGGGCAAATTTCATAAGTCTCTAGCTCACCTTCTTTATTCATTTATATTGCCTGCCTACCTTTTGATCAAGAAAGTAAATCAATCTTGAATTTCCTTATAAATTTACATTACTAGAGGAAAGAAATGAAAACTTATTATGGATTCTGATTAGCATATCCATTATACTTGAAAGGGACAGCAAATAACTTCATCACTCTTTTCAGACATTTTATTTCAGGGAATGATTTTTTTCTTTAATATTGTTCCGTTAAGTTCTTTTGGACTACCTGGCCATATAGATAACCTAATGCTGAAACACTGTGAGTTAATGCACCATTTAGGGGTTACACAGATTTCCACTGAATTTTCCACGTTCCTAATGGAAGCACTTATCAGACTTGGTGCTGGTGTGATCTGCTTTGTAGCTGAGAAACCCAGTCCTTTCATTTATCATCTCCACTAATTCCAGTCCACTCTTCTCTAAGAAAAGTGTATAATCTGTCTGAAGTCACTCTCAATATTTTGTGGGCAAATTTCAATGTCCTCTGAGAAGGGTTATATTCTTCTACTCTAACTATAAATGATTTGCTTCATAATTGACTTAGCTAACAATAAAATTCTCAAAATATGTGTTTTAGGTAAGTAAGTAAACTTACTTACATCTCCTTCAAAACAACCATCCCCTAGCAAAGATGGGCACTATGCTGGCTCAGCTGCTTCTGTCAAGATTCTAGAAGAACTGTACTTTTGAGTCTAATTCATTTTCAAACATTAGAAAGAGAGAATGAAAGGCATTTAGCTGGTTTTCCATTAAAGCAATAGAATCTATTATGGCAAAGAATAGAGACATGAACAATTCAAGCTTAGAATGATACTTACCAGCTCCTTAAAAGAAAAGCTGACTAATCAGGGTCATTCATCCCTATCTTGAGGGTATCATAGTACATTGACTGATCCTTGATAAAAGCTTTTTTTTTTTTTTTTATTCTGTGACTTACTACAGCTACTTGCTCACTAACTGTCAGAGGTCTGTATCTTCCTCATCTTTATAGATGTACCACAGTGACTAGTTCCTTCATCTGTCCAAAGTTAGTGCTCAGTAAATGTCAATCTACTGACTTACTCACACAGAGCCTGACTGAATACTCTTCATGCTCCTACTGTGGGTGGGTATATCCCTTTCATCCATCAAGTCAATCACAATATCCCATTAGCATTAGTGACCTTCTGTCATAACGATCCTTCTCTCTTTATCCTTCCCTCTATGGCCCAGGATCAGGAAATGGTCATCTCTCACTTGGACCCCGATAGTCCTCCCTGCCACTGTGGTCTTTCTAATATTAAATTCTGAACATACTACCCCCCTTTAAATTCTTCAGTGCCCTTCCCTCCCTACAAAATGATAATCCTTGGGATAATATAAAAGGCCCTTCAGGAATGCTCTAACACTTGCCTACCTGTCTAACTTCATTTCCCATTCCACCTATGATCCGATTGTAAATTCCAGTATTACTGGACAATGTCCAAACATGCTATCTCTTCAGATCCTTTTTTGACATAAGCTGTTTCTTTGGCCTGGAATGTGTACTTCTGCCTGTGGGCCTGAGTAACTCCCACTCATTCCTCTCAGCTCCAAAGAGCCTTCTCTGAAACCGACCCTCACTTCTCTAAAAGGACTTCACTTCGCCACGCATACCTCCAATAGAGTATTCCTCACATTGTAATAAAACTTGTTTGGAAGTGTTTCTCACTCCTAGACTGTGAATTCCTCCAAGGGAGGCAGCTGTCTCTATTCTTTGCATCCCTGGCACTTGTTACTGACAAGTTAAGGGAGGTGTGCACAGGGAAGGCACTCAATTCATTTTGACTGAATGGAAGAACAGACAAGGCTGACTAGTCATTTCCTTGAAAACTTCATTCGTTCATTCATATATTTATCCATTCATTGGGTGCTTCCTAAAAATGAGTAGACTATTGTAATGGAAGCCCCTGGGAGACTTAATAAAAATGAGGCCACTTCATATGTCAGGGCCAGAGGCACCGAAAGCCAAGTTAACCCACTTCAGAATTCTGCTTAGAGCCAACATATGCCAATTATTAGGGCCACTATGTAAATATAATAAAGAGAATAATGTACACAATAATTATGGCATCTCACACGTATACATCACTGAATAGTTTATGAAGCACTCAGGTGTTTGCAAGCTATTTATCACATTTTAAATCATTAGAAATATTTAAGAGGAGGGTTGGGCTCTGGATTATGATCATCTCCAATTGACAGCAGAACTGAGGCTTGGAAAGATTAAGTGACTTGTCTAAGTATACTTTGTGTGATAGACTGCAAACACAGCTCAGTTCCTCACTCTTTCCTGTACCCACGTGTTCAGCTACCAAACTTTGCAGTACCTTCCACGTGGACTCTGGCTCTAGCCACGTGACTTGCTTTGGCCAATGGGATATCAGCAAGCATAACTTGGGCTTGAAAAGTCCATGCACAATTGGGCTTTCTTGCTCTTGCTCTCTGCTCCATGGAAAGCACCTGCCCAGGCTAGCCTGTTGGTCCCAGAGGAAGGAGGAAAAACACTTGGAGCAGAGAACAGTCACTTCAGTCATCTAAAACATGGCTACATATTCAGCTAACAATTTAGGCACATGAGTGAACCCAGTCAAGGCTAAACTGCCCAGCTCAGCCCACACCAAATTACAACCCTCAGACTCATGAACTAACTATATGCTTATTGTTTTAAGCCACTGTATTTGGAAGTGGTTTTGTATAAAGCATTATTGTGATAATTCACCCAGTTAATAAAATAAAAACTAGCACTAGATAAGATAATAAACAAAATATTGTTATTGTAGTCACTCTTTACAGATATTGGCAACCCTATAAGATATTAGGGGCCTAGGTATTGAAGGTTGAACATATCCAACTTAAAGAGTCCAGAATTCTCTTCATTTCCTAGGTGTTATCCACCCTGAGTAATTCTGTGACTTATCGGTGAGAATTTAGAGATACTTCTTTATGTCATGAATGGCTCATGATTTTCTGACTTCCAAAGTATCCTTCTTAGGAGAAAAAATTATTTTTTAATGAGAAAAATATTTTTGTAAGATTTATTTATTTTAGAGAGGGAGAAAGAACACGAGTGGGAGGGGCAGAGGGAGAGAGAATCTCAAGCAGACTCTGCACTGAATGTGGAGCCCGATGCGGGGTTCAATCTCACAACCCTGACATCACGACCTGAGTTGAAACCAAGAGTAGGACACTTAACCAACCATGCCACCCAGGTGCCCTGAGAGAAAATATTTTTATAGCATATTATCTCAAGCTAAGCTAAACTATGAAGACCAGTTGTGACTGGTGAACTGTTACGTGAGGGCACCCACTCATGGGAGGCAGGGGTATGTTAGATAGAAATGGTATATGTAAGTTTCTGGGTCAGAAATGGGAGGGATGAAGGGATCACTAGAGGTCAGTGGGGGATGTTTTTTCCAAGCTCTCTCTGGCAATCAAGTATAATGACCCCAGAGAGAGAGAGAGGAAGGTCATGAGACATGAGCAGGAATGTGGGATTTGGATGGGATTTGGCCAGTTGGATCAAGGCAAAGGGATGGAAGTAGAGGCAGAGACAATGCTTTGAAGCCCAGGTAACAAAGACTTTTATAGTGGAACACAGAATAGGACTCTCGTGTAGGGAAAACAGAATGCAACATACCATATGCTCTTCAGTTGCCCTGGATTTTGGTAGCATCTGAAGTACTGGGCAAAATCCCTCTTGGTAGAGACACAGTACTTACTTAAAGGACATGGTACTGATTAAACCACCTGCCACACACCTCGTGGGCACCAAACACTAATGAATGGTCAGAGACAAAATCTAGAAGAAAGTCCCTCTGAGCTAAATGGACAATTGGAAATAATTACATGGCTCTGAAGAGGGTATTAAGGCCCCGCATTTATGTAGTTGGAGACAAGGGACAACAAAGCAAATTTCAGTGTTAAAACCAGTGTTTAACCTACAGGCTAGTGATACCAAGAGGTTTAGTTCCAACTATTAGTATCTCCATGATATGAACCAGCACCTAAAAGAATGACTATCATGAAAAAGAGATAATGTGATGTTTTGGCAAGATTAAGAAATAACAAGAACTCTCAAATGATGCTGGTGGGAGTATAAATTTGTAGAACCACTGTTGGGTGATATGTCCTAGAGCTGAGTATATGCAAGTCCTCTGACCCAGCAATCCTATATGTAGGTGTAAGTTCAACAGAAACATGTACCTATGTTCATCAAAAGACATGCATAAGAAATTCATAGCACCACAACTTATAATAGGAAAAAACCAGAAATGACCAAATGACCATCAATGATCATATGAATGATTAAACTTTGAAATATTCACACACAGGATACGATACAATGATGAGGATGAACAACCTACAACCATACTTCATAATCTGGATGGAGCTCAAAAACTTGATATTGAGCAAAAAGAGACACAAAAGATACACACCATATGATTCTGTTTATATAAAGTTCAAAACAAATAAATGAATGCTATCAGAACAAAAGACAGTGTTATCCTGGGGGAAATGGGCAGTACTGTCCGTAAGATGTATGAAGTAAGCTTTTGGGATGAGGTTTGAGTGATGGTTACATGGATATTTTTAAGTTGGGAAAATTCACTGAGTTTCATACTAATGATTTGTATGCTTTTTTACATGTATTAGTTTGATAAAAAATTTTAAATCTTGATATTAAACATCAAGTCAAAGTAATATGATGTGATAAAAATTTAGTGGTTTTGTTTTTTGTTTTGTTTTTTTTTTACAAATAGTGGATACTCTGTCTCCATAGCTGAATCAGTAAATTACCATCTCTGAGTTTTAGCTTCCTCATTTTAAAAATGGGGAAAATGGTATCTGTTCTGTTCAGAAGGTTGATTTGAAAATCAAGTGAGTTAGCAGGCATGAAAAGAAACTTTGTAAACTGTGAAAATGTGTACACATGGAAGACATTCTTGTTGGAACAAGGCAAAAGGGGGTTTTAATTCTAATTTTTAAATGATTTTACACTGTTAAAGAATAACTCCCTTTGACAAATGATAGTAATTTTAAGTGTTTTGGATCAAGTTTTAAAAAGCAGGTTTGTCAATTATATAATGGTCTTTAATGTACCCAGATTGTTGCTTTTGTTTCAGAAAACAGAAAATTACATGATAGCTTGTAAATGGCACATTCAATTTCACACACTTGAGAATGTTTGAAAAGGGAAAGGTCCACATATAATGCAGGAACTCAAATTTAATGACATCAAATGATACATAATTTGATTCGTTCAACCACATTTCCAGAAATTAATCACTGAGTGTCAGTATCTTTCTGTCCTTCATGACTTGGTTTGTCAAAAGAAAACTGCCCTTTTTGCCATAGCACTACTAATCAGTAATAGTTGGTTCTCTGGATTTAGCATTTCAATCCTGCACTCAGCATCTGGAAACATTTTAAAAGGTCAGATTGCTACTCCCTTATTCAATTTAGTGTAAGTTTCACAAAACAAAATGAGCTTCCTTTCTGTGCCTCCCAACATGCTTAGCAACACCTTTAGAAATCACTGGAAACTTTGTCAGAGTAAAACTTGGGAGTAAAGATTAGAAGAGGCAATTGGAAGGCATGATCTATAGCTTCTTTCTTACCCCCACTGATGTTTCTCTAGATCAGAGTGTCTGTACAGGGTCACAGCTGAATTTTTAGGATGGCTAATTCTTTGTGGGGTGGAAGGGTATTGTTCTGTACGTTGTAAGATGTTCAGCAGCATCCCTGACCTCTAACACGTGATGCCAACAGTTCCCTCCCTCCCCCACATTGGTGACAAAAATGTCTCCAGCCACTGCCAAATACCTCCAAGGAGGGAAGAGGGGGGGTAAATTTTCCTCCAATGTGCTTCTGATGGATATCTGCTAACACTTTAGTTTTTAGGTCTTCTCCAAGATGCCTACATCTTTGTACGAGTTCTTCCAAACTTTCTAGAAACAATCCGGATGTAAAGTGGCCGCACCAGGGTGTGTAAGTAGCCTGGTGGTTTGGCAAGCCCAAATTGTCCTGTGGGCATAGTGGGTTACTGTCTGGTATGTAGATATTTTTTTTTTAAGATTTATTTATTTACTTAAGAGGAAGAGGGAGAGATTCTCCAGCAGACTCCCTGCTGAGTGCAGAGCCGGGTGGCTCACGACCTTGAGATCATGACCTGAGCCGAAACCAAGAGTCAGATGCTCAACCAACTGAGCCACCCAGGCGCCCCTAGTATGTGTATCTTTAGAGCATACCTTTATTCAGAGTGTTGAATTCTGAGAGCATCAGAGAGGACAATAGAAAACATGGGAAAAGAGGCATTAAAGGAAATAAAGATAATATCCAGGTCAGCCTGGGAAGGGACTGCAATGATGCCACTTTGTGTCCCTCTGTACCTGCTGCATACTGGTGCTACACTGCTCTTATTTCCTTACACCTACTGGTGCAAGATGCCTGGCTTACAATTGGCCAGCAATTGATATTCTTTGACTTTTTTTCTGGCCACAGAAACACCTTCAGTTTATGAGCAAGGGCTAAATCAAAGTGCAGGGAATAGTTTCCCTTGGAGCAGCCCTTCATCTCTGATAGACTAGATGGGTGGGTAATGATTCCATCTCTCTTGTCCCTTGATGAATGGTAGTTAGTGGATAATGATCCCAGCTCCCTGGGCCCTTGACTGGAATATCCCTGAGGCATGTGCTCTGTACTGGCTCCCAGAGTTTTCCTTGCATGACTGAACTCCAGCCTGTAACTTGGCTGCTTCCCCTTTATTGTTTTACTTTCTCACTTTACCACCAGTGTTTCCTTGGATCACCTCCAAATAAACTACTTGCACTTGAATCCTGTTTGGAGGTCTGGTTCTAAGGAAAATCAGAGCGGGGGGGGGGGGGGGGGCTGGTGTCATATTAGGTTCCAGAATATTCCAAATCGACAAAGCTAACCTTGGGAGAATTAGAATCTATAGGGCTTCCCCTGGTCCAAGTTACTTTATCAGAAAGAATATGTTCTCCAGCTTTATGAGGAGTTACACAGTAATAACCGTTTTTAAAAGGGCAAACAGCATAACATAAGTATGGGGTGTTTTCTTAGTCTATTTTATGTCATTTACTCATGTAGGCACAAAATGTTGCGTAGTAATTCAAAGCTCTGTGAACTGTAATTTACTCTTATAAGGTTATAATCTAGTAACAAACAATTTATAATGCCTGTTTACAGGGAAAAAGAAAAAAGGTTTCCATAGGACTTTGAATCTCCACCAAATAAGTAACCCCAGAGATGGAAATGTACTTGTTCTAGTTCTTAAAACATAGCTTAGTCATATACCCAACTAATGAAATACGATGGCTTTTATTTAATGTCTGGGCTTATGAATCTCTCCATATATAACCCTTCAGCATATTTTCCTCAAAATTCAACCAGAAATGGCTTTATATGATGAACTGGGGAATGGTTTTACATAAATCGAGCCATCCATTGTAAAGAAATGCAGTGAAAAATGCACGTGTGAACTACAAATGTTAAGTAGACATTGGACAAGCAGGAAGTATTTATCAATATTATATGCATATGAACATTTATTTACTTATTTAATCTTTCCAAAATCTGGTTTAGAATTTTGACAAAATATATAGCATTTAATACCTTTTTTGAACTCAAGATAATATATAAAGTCTTTTAAACACATTGTATCTGTTTACTATTTAGCTGATCAAAAATCATATTTATTTTCATTTATCCATACAATCAAATTTAAAAAGAGGCTTTAAAAGTATAAAAATGAGGGGCGCCTGGGTGGCTCAGTTGGTTAAGCGACTGCCTTCGGCTCAGGTCATGATCCCAGAATCGAGCCCTGCATCAGGCTCCCTGCTCAGCAGAGAGCCTACTTCTCCCTTTCCCTCTGCCCGCTGCTCTGCCTACTTGTGCTATCTCTCTGTCAAATAAAGAAATTTTAAAAAAAAAAGTGTAAAAATGACTAAACCACAAAGAAGTTCGAAAAGACAGATACTAATAAAACTTAGAGAAAGATTTCATTTACAACAGGTAGAAATATTCAACCCTGCAGCTAAGATAAATTAAAAAATCACTGCAGAGTAAGAACAACTGGAAATGAACAGAATAGAACATGATAGGACTAATCAAATAAAACACTAAACATGGCAGATTGAATGCCCGAATGTCCGTATCCACACCTTTGGGAGTGCCCTCCTGCCCGGACTCTGGGCTTGCCCACGTGGCTTGCTCTGGCCAGTAAAACAGTGTCAACTTGATACAATCAGGGGCTTGAAAATCTGTTCGTGTATTTTTACACCATCTCTGCAGGGCCACGGCTGCTCTGAGAACAAACCTGCACTAGCCTGCTAGCTAAGATAAGGGACCACACAAAGCAGAGCTGAGTTGTTCTAGTTGAGACCATCCTAGACCAACCAGCCTTCAGGCACCCCATCAGCTAAATGTGGATGCTTGAGAGAGCTCGGACAAGATAAGCCAAGCCTGGCCCAGACACAGAACAGCATAGCAGACCCGTAGACTTGATGAAAGAAACAAAGGTTGTTGTTTTATTTTTATTTTTATTTTTTTTAAAGATTTTATTTATTTATTCACGAGAGACAGAGAGAGAGAGAGAGAGAGAGGCAGAGGTTGAAGCAGACTTCCCACAGAGCAGGGAGCCCGATGCGGAACTCGATCCCAGGACCCTGGGATCATGACCTGAGCCGAAGGCAGATGCTTAACCATCTGAGCCACCCAGGCGCCCAAGGTTGTTGTTTTAAAGCCACTAAGTCTTAGAGTGTTTTGCCACTGAGAAATATTAGCTATACCCAATACATAGGTACAGATGGTCAATAATTGCCAGAAAAGAAAACAAGATGGGAAATATTTGTCATGAATGTAGGTTAGCTCTTCTACTTGCAATAGGATATTGGACACAAGAGTTAAAACATATCAAATAAATGTAGGCATCATAGAAAGGTTTTATGATCCCATTGTCAGAGATGACTGCTCTATTAGGACATTTGCTAAATAAACACAAAGTAAAAAATCCAGAGAACATATACAGCAGTGCCACTGAGACCTAGGCTGTCCCACTAAAGTAGAAAATAAGGTATAGAAATAATTATTTTAATATTCACATGACTTTACAAAACCTTGCTTGATGTATGTGTTTCCATTCTACAAAACTGGATATAATGCTCTGTAGGAGGTTCATTTTTAAAGGAAAAAACCCTCTGTAACCCAATACTGGATTTGTTGTACTGTTTTTACCATTGCTTATACAAAACAATTTATATGCATTTAATTTTTACGATTATACTTAATTTAATATTTTAAATGTCATCCTGATGTAAAGTTTAATATTCAAAAATAAAGGTATAATTAAAATGTGCAAAAGTCAGCTAATTGGAAAGTTGTGTCAATCACATTTTGTCAGTGGAATAAAATATTAGAAGGAGGTAAAGCCTGCAAAGAATAACCAATATTGTGTCATGTTATTAAATTTTGATTTTTCATGATCAAATATACTTACAGGAAGAAACATTTATATTGCCATTCTCTCTACTGGGTGATCAACATTCTACTTTTGATACTGAGCAAACTGAATTCATTTGAATAGCATTACTAAAAAAAATCATGGAGAGTGCTACGTATGAATAGTGTAGAGCTAATTGTGTTTTAAGTCTAATTTTAAACCATTTAATGCTAGCACACTGGTTAAATTTTGAAGGCAACATTCCAGGGTTTGTAATTTAAAAAAAAAAATCTGGCCCAGGATGTATTTTAACTTATTTCACATCTCCTATTATCATCATTATTATTCATCAGATGATAATTAACATCCATGGCTGGAGGCCATTCCTTTTGATTTTTATTAAAACTCTTCCTTTTCTAGTATAGGGTTTTCTTTAATCCCAGATTAATTTATTTCCCATTCACCATGGCAAAGCTTCTGAAATGAATATATTCACAAATTCTCAAAATAAAATATCCTGAGTATTTAACAGTTACTAAAATGCTAGGTATTTTCCCCAAATCACTTGCTTCTGTAAATCCTGGAGTTGGTTCACTGTCATCTATGGTGGAATATTTTGTTCTCAGCCAAAACGAAAAAGGAGGTCACATTATGACAGCACTGGTTACAGGACAAACATAATGGTCATCTTTGTCCACCTGTGTAATGGTTTCCAACTCAATCATTCCTTGTCTTTTTATAAACGCAAACCCCCACCTTTTGTTATTTTCATTTTAGTTTTTATGTATTTTCCTCATAAATCTCCATTAGGTCAGGGAAAATTTATCTCGTTTTTTTTTTTTTTTTCTAACTCTAAAGTTACATTCACCTTTACACAAAACAACAGCCATGACAATAAAGAGAAAACAGGAGCTTTTACATCTGAATGAATAGTAAATGTCTCTCCTACCCTGCCATCTCTGACTTCATCCTATAAGCTGAGAAGTGAGTCAATGGAATGTTATTTTATTTAATATTTATCAACTTTGCTCAAAACAGTTTTAAAAGATGCTTGCGGCTCTACCCCTTTGGTTCACACCATACCAAACTGTGCAAAGCTGGGGGCCACAATGCAGACAGGTTTAGGAGAGTGAGCCCCCAGCATCAAGTTCCTGAACAAAATGTAATTGGCCCAATCATTCACATCCCTCCAAAGGAACTTGCCACACCCTACCTTAAATTATAGGTATGATTATTCATTTTTTTTCTAGGCTCTTTGATAAATTCCCTGAGGGTATGGATATTGCCTAGTACATAGTAAGTGGCAATATTTGTAGATTTAATGGAATATTTTATCCATTTTTGCATGCTCCCAATAGCTATGGGCCTGCCCCAGAAGGAATTCAATAAACACACTGAATTCTGTATCATGTACCTACTCTGAGGCTGGGAATTATTTCAAAAGTAACCTCTTCTTAAGTTTCTCCTTCCAAGTAGCAAGCAGAGAGAATTGAACTGATTCTTAAATTGGAATAAGATGTTCAGATGTGAATTCGTATCTCTGCTTTGCATGTTTGGTGTTTTAGAAGTACAGCTAAGGGGTACCTGGGTGGCTCAGTCAGTGAAGCATCTGACTCTTGATTTCGGCTCAGGTCATTATCTCAGGGTCCCGAGATTGAGCCTGGGTTGGGCTCTGAGCTGGGCATGGAGCCTGCTTAAGATTTTCTCTTTTCCGCTTCCCCTCCCCTTCCTACTTGCACATGTGTGTGTGCATGTGCATGCAGATGTGCGGGCGCTCTCCCTCTCTCAAATAAAGTAAAAGTACACCTAAAGTCTATCTTTACTCAATAGCTCATTTGGCATTTATTTGCAAATAATTAAAATGTTCATATGTATCACCTTTTAGCATGTCTGAGTTAGGAAGACCAGAATTTTCTGTTACCTCTTAAATTTGTTTATTAAATTTAATATTATTACCCAGTGAACTGAGAAAATGCTTTTCAGTGCCAATATCCACCTTTTCTCCTCTTTTGCTTTTGCCGCTGCTATTCATTCACAAGTAATAGTAGTTGCCACTTATTCAGACCCTAATACATGCTGCCTGTTTACGTACTTTCACTTAATTTTTCATAACCTCACAAGTTAAAGATTAGAATCTCCGTTTTTCAGATTCAGATGGTAATTAACTTATGTAATTTTCATAACCTTGCAAGGTATATTAGTCAGGGTCCTCCAGAAAAACAGAACCAATGTCTGTCTATCTACCTACCTACCTATCAAAAGAGAGAGAAAGTGAGAGACTTATTTAAGGAATTGACTCACATTATTGTGGACGCTGGCAAGTCCAAAATCTGGAGAGTAGGCCGGCTCGCTGGAGACCCAAAGGAAGAATTGCAGTCTGCTGGCAGAATTCCTTCTTACTCAGCAGATGTCAGTATTTTTCTATTAGAGCCTTCAACTGATTGTATGAGGCCTACCCACATTATGGAGGGCAATCTGCTTCAATCAAAGTCCACTGATTTATAAGTTAATCTTACCTTGAGAAAATACCTTCATGGAAATATCTAGGATATGTTTGATGAAATATCTTAGTGCTATAGCATAGCCAAATTGACACATTAAAATTAACCATCATGATTCCATTTTACAGATGAGCACAGGAAGACTCAGAGATATTAGTCATTTGCACAATATTGGACAGTTTGTGATGGAACACTTGGGCTTTATAAAAGGGTTTTTTTGTTTCCCAAAACCCATGTGTCTATACACACACACACACACACACACACACACAGTCTCTCAAATTTAAGTTTTTCAATTGAGTAGAAGTGACTTCTACCAGGGTCCGATTCTAGTTAGATGAAACATTTAGTGACTCTAGCTATATATTTTAGAGGTCTAATTTATCCACTAATAAATACTTCCTAAAGATGATGATCTAATCTAATTAAGTTGGTATCTGTCATTATAAACAACTCTGTGCACCCCAAAAGGCAGTGACAAAAGCTAAGGAATTCTCCTGTCCTTCACAATCTTTGAAAACTATTCCATGCTTTCGATTCCTGGTGCCAACACTGGAATTTAGGACCCTACCACTTCTTACCAGGATATATACATTGTATGTCTCTAGCCTTTATATTCCTAAATTTTGCATTTAATCAGACCTTACCTCCCGTCTCCCCCCATCTTTAACATTTTTCAATTACCCACTGAAAAAAGGTAAAACTTTGAGGTTAAGCATTAAAAATAATTTCCAGATGAGCTTCAACTACCCTTTCAGCCACCGTTTTTGTCCTTCACTATGAACAATACACTCAGGTTAAACTTGCCCCAGTAGGGTTCGTGCGTGTGTGTGTGTGTACTTTTTTTTTTTTTGGCAACTTATTCCTTTGTGTTCACCTTTCTCTCCAGGTGAACTTCTGACGCCAGTTCTTATTCTTCCAGGCTTCTCAATGAAGTTTCCGGCATCACCCTAATCCAGCAGCAACTCTCCTTCCCCAAACCGCTTAAGAGCGTAGTGCAATCCCCTTATCTGTTCAAAGAGAAGGACGCAATCAGTGCGGGAAAACGAATCTCAAGCCAATGGTTCCCATTATTGGAGAACTCCCTGTATCCTGAACAAAAGTTCTGCCAAAGTAGGTGCTCAATAAATGTTGAACACATAAGTTGAAGGAACCAGAGAAAAAAACCTGCAGTTTGTGGGACAAGGGTGAACTTGCCTCTCAGGGAGGAGGAATCCTAGCCCTCTTCCACTTTGCTCCCATTCACTGGTCCAGGGTCACCGCCCTCCCCGCAACCGGACCCTAGGAAGGGACAGGCAGTGCGCATGCCCCTTATCCAAGGCTGCCTCCGGGCGCGCGGCCTGCTTGGCCCCGCCCCCTCCCGGCGCCCGGGAGCGCGCGCCCTGTCCCGCGGAGCGTGCCCTGCGTGCGGGTGCCCGCCAAGCCCGCCGGGCGCCGGATCCCCGAGTGCCCGGGCCGGGTCCTGAGGAGTGGGCACCGGGCCGGGGCGTCCAGCGGCGAGCAACGCAGGCGGCGGCTACGCCGGAGGTGACGAAGAGCGCGGACGGTGAGTGAGGGCGCCGTGGGCGAGCTGGCGGGCGCCTCCGCGCGTGCGCAGCACCGGACCGCCCGGCCAGGGGCGCGCTCCCGACCCCGGGCCGAAGGTGCCGAGCGCTGTTGGGCCGGGAGGGGGCCGCGGGCAGGCGCCCGGGCCGGGGGATGCGGGGGCGCCCGGATCCCCCGCCTTGGCTGGAGAGACGCTTGGCTGCACCGGCGGGCTTCCCGAGGGGTTCCAGGCGGGACGGTGCCGGGCCAGCGCGCGGGGGTCCCGGCGCCGTGGCCCGAGGGGCAGGGCCAGCTGCAGCCAAGGGGTGCCGGGGAGGGGCGAAGCGAGCCCACCCGGGGTCTAGCCGGCCACACGGCTGCCCGCAGAGTGCGCGACTATAGGAGGTGGCGGAGGTCCAGGGAGGGGGCGCGGCCGGGGAGCGTTGGCGCCGAGCAGGTGGCGGGGGCCGCGCCCCTGGGCCAAGGAGGCGCATGGTTGGAAGCGAGAGCAAACTTCCCTGAGTAACTTTATTGAGGCGCTGCCCACGGGGCCCGCATTGGGGGCTCCAGGAACCTACACCCCGGGCTTTCCCAGTCCTGGTCGCTTCACAGCCCCGTCGAATGATGGTGGGTCTACCGGGGTTCTATTTCCCTCTGGTCTTGGAGCTCGTCCTTCTAAGTTCTGAGAGGCATTCGTGGCGCATTCGCTCTTAAAATAGGTGTATAAGTTTGGTGTTTGGGTAGGAAGGACGTTTGCTATCTTGGGAAGAAAAAGGTTATACTGCCTAGTCTTTTTATCTCAAGGAAAGTACTGTTACAGCATGCTGGGGATTCCTATTTGTCAAGAAACCTATTGTCCTGTGTGTGCTTGGAGAAAGCCAGCTAATTCTATTACTAGCCTTAAAAAGACAAAGGGAGATATTTGTGCCTTCTTTTCTTTTTCTTTTTTAAACACTTTACCACTTCGCCAAATCACGGACTACAGTAGTACCCAAAATTGGCCGCAGAAGAGAACCACTGGAGAGTTTTAAAACTCTTAAGCTTAAACAACACCCCAGACCAATTAAAACAATGTATATTTTAAAGATCCCTAGGCGTTTCCAATTTGCAACAAAGTTTGGGAACCGCTGATTTAATAAAAGAAAGTCAGGATTTCAATTTTACGAAATAACATTTCAGTTTGTAATTGGGATAAAAGTCTAGCTTTATTTTCCATAGACAGGAACTGACAAAGGGTAGTTTGTTTCCCACCCGGGAGGGAGGGAAGTGTCTAATGGTTCAAACTTCAACCTAACTATAATGTGACTCTAGCGTCCAGGTCATTGTTTTCACTGATGTTCTGAGTTTCCTTTGGGGTTACTCAGCCCTCCTTCTCTGACCCCTGCCACAGCCAAGGAGTTTCATTGTCTTTTAACCTCTCAACCCCCCCTTTCTTTACCCTCTCCGCCTTCCCTTCTTTTAACCATCCCCCAACCTCTGGGAGAATCTCCCTCCCCCAGACTGTGCTGGCTCTGAAGGGTTACTGCGGGTTCCTATAGCAACGAGTCCTCCAGGGGAAGTGGGCGGGTCCTCCTACCTTTGCGTTTCAGAATAGGACTCTTCCTTTTCCGAATAATTTGAATCACCCTTTTCAGTTCTTGGCCTCAGCTCAGGTAAGGGTGAGCTCATACAGTTCCAGGTTTTCTAAGTAATTACAGAATTATTAATGTTGTTGTATGAGGTGCTACTGCTCGCAGCTATGAGGAATATTCATTCTTCCCAGTCTTTGCACTGAGAACTTGTTTAATAAAGTTCCAAAATGTGGTGGAAACGATGTTTTTTTAAGTAGTTTTCCTTTGGGGACACAGAAGCCTAAGAATTGTATATATCATTTTTCTAAGGTCCTAATACCTCTTGTATTTCAGAAATTTTAAAAGTGAAATATAATCCTACAACCATGCAAAAATCTTCTGGTAATTTGTGCCCCCCCCAAAAAGAAAAAATCCTTATCAGCCTTTAACTTTTGTTCCTAGAAAGTGCTTTACCTTGATTCTTTACAAAAAGCCAAACCACTTGTAGTATACTTTAACAAAGGAAAGACATAGTTTGTCTACAAATTCGCCCACTCCTTCCCTTCCCCAACATACATCCAAAGATAATTTTTGAAAATTTTCACTCTGTTATGTTCAAAACAGGTATTCTATAGCCATCTAATTCCAGTTTGCCTTGCAAACTGAACAAAGTAGTAGAGAAATATGTCATTTACATGTCTTAGGCTTTTTGCTTTTTGAAACCTTTCAAACATTACTATGTAAATCAGATTCAATTCATCAATTCCAAAATGTTTTTAGTAGGCCAGTGATTCTGAGCATGCATTGGGAGTTGAAGCGGTTTTCTCTTGCAACTATCTCCTGTCTTATGTGCTAATTAAATATCCATTAACTGGACTGTCAAGCAAATTCTGAAAGGATGATTTTTTTCCCATTTTACTCAGAGAAAATGATGATGGAAATCCCTCTCATTTGACGTACCTTGTAGTTCAACAGTAATGCTCTGTCGCTGATATAGTAACTTCACACCTAATCCTTCCCTTTTTCATCACGTTTCAAAATAGAGGTCTTCAAAGCCCCTACATTTGAGCGGATCTGTTGTTTCTATGGCTTCTTTTTTTTTAAAAAATTTTTTTTTAATTTATTTATTTGACAGAGAGAGACAGCAATAGAGGGAATACAAACAGGGGGAGTGGGAGAGGGAGAAGCAGGCTCCCCGCTGAGCAGGAGCCCGACGTGGGGCTCGATCCCAGGACCCCGGGATCATGACCTGAGCCGAAGGCAGACGCTTAACGACTGAGCCACCCAGGCGCCCCTGTTGTTTCTATGGCTTCTAAACATTTTAAAATAAAAAGAAATTGTCCCTGTTGTGGACATTTAGGGAATTACCCCCCCCAAAATTAAAACTAAAACCACAATCACATCATCAGAAATAAACAACTGTTCATGAGATGGTATGCTTCCACTTGTCCCTTGTTATTTTGTCTGAATATTTTAAAATTGGCAATTTTAATTTCATCTGCAGTTTCACATACTGCCCTTTTACCTAATTTACCGTACACATTTTCCATGCCTTCAAATTTCTAACGTAAGATATTTAATGATGGGTATGTCAAAGTTTATTTAAGTAGTTTTCTGTTGTCTGACATATTTCCATTTTTTAGTGGTTGAAAAATTAGTATTAAATGCTGGTTGCAAATCCTCCCTTGGCCACTTCAGATCTAAGTGGCCTTTATTAATTACCCAATTCTTTGATTGCATTTCTTTATCCGTGGAATCAGAGTAATAAGGGTGCCTGCAACATAGAGTTTTGGAGAGATGGAATGAACCAAATAGATGAAGGCCTTCAACAGAATCTGGCAAAGGAGGTAGTAGGCTCACAAAGTAAGAGCAGACTCACAGGCAGAGCTGGGATAAATACCTATGCCTAAAAGTCTTGGTATCTTAGACTTGCTTGGGCTAGATTTATAGCAGAATTCCTGGGGCAGAGGTGAACTCTTTATGACTCTTGAGGCCCATTGCCAAACTGCGTATGCGAAGACACATTGATTCCCTTATGCACCTAATGGTTTCCCCACTCTGTCAGCATTCGTGTTTAATCTTTCCTAATTTTCTATAAAAATGTAATCTTGTTAAAAGTTATATTCTTTGGTAACTAGTGAAATTAGTGATTTGCTTCTTGTTTTACCTTATGAAAGGTGTTTGTTCAGGTACTTTGCCCCCTTTTCTCTTAATTGATGATTTTTAAAAAATGATTTTAAATACCTCTTTCATATAAAGAGTATTATGCCTTTATCATATTTGCAGTGAATTTTTTCCCCCACAGCTCATTATTTGTCTTTTAACTTACGGTGTTTTCCAAAGAGCAAAATAGTTTTATGCAGTCAAGCTCTATCTTGTCCTTTATGATTTTTCCTTGTAAACATTTGTTTGAAAAGTGTAGAGGTAAATGTAACAGAAGTTTTGGAAATATATTAGATTTTTACATTAAATTCTGTATTAATTTATGGATATGAATTGTCTTATACCATCTCCTCACCAGCTAGTCAGTTCTACTAATACCATTTGTTAAATAGTCCATCCTTTCCTCATTGGTTGTGGTCTTTCCTTTTATTACATGTTAAGATCTTGACTAGCTGTGGGTTTGCTTCTGTTTTAGGTCTTACTCATCTGTGTGTTGATCTCTAAACTTAATGCCAAGTCTTTTAAATTGTAGATTTAGAATATGTAGAAATACCTGGTAGAGCAAGTCACGATATTCCTTAGAAAATCAGAATTACATTCATCTGTCCTTTCAGGTAAAGATTATCTTACTATCTTTAAACTAATACACGCACATAGTTTAAGTCGAAGAGGACTAAAAGGGTTATTGTAAAATAAGTGGTCCCTTGCCCCTCTTTCCCCTACCACTCCCATTCCCCTGAGTCTCCCCTCCCCAGTGGCAGCCTTTTGGCTGTTTACAGTTTCTTCCGAGTTGTTCACTAGGGCCTTTTGTAGATAGTCTGTCCTCTTGGGCTGGTCAGAGAGTGTGGTCTTCCAGCATCCTGAGCTGTGGAAAGGATCTAGCTGCCAGTGTTCCCGGAGGCATCTGGCAGGAGTCTCAGCATCCTCTTTGTATAGAGTCACTTTGGGGAAGGTTCCTGTGCTCTCACAGCCCAGAGACTTAACTGTTTTATCTACTGTCTTATGAATCAGTCTCCAGTCTTGCTGAGCTCTGGGGCTGTAGGCCAGACCTTTGCAGCAAGTTGGAAGGGCATCCTGGGATGTAGGACTTCGTAAACAGCCTTTACTTACCTTATTTTAGCCTGCCATCCTTTCTCCAGTTTGTGAGTAAACTGGAGTATTTCTCAATCTTCCTCACTCAAGGTGTAGCATTTCACTCTTTTAGGTGGACTCAGTTGCTACTTGTCTATCTGCTTTCCCCTTTCCTGATTTTGTTGCAGTTTTGCACTAGTTATGTGCATTCTTGTTCTTTGGCAAAGACTGTCATCTACATGTAGTCACTGTCTGTCTTAAAGAACATGAAAGGTTATCCAGACCTTTTGCTCTCCTAGAAGAGGTTTTGTTTGTTTTGTTTTGTTTCATTTACATCCTAATATGTCTTGTTAGAGTAGTTCTTCCTTCTTCTTCCTTCTTCCTCCTCCTTCCTTCTTCTTCTTTCTTTCCTTCTTCTTTCTTTTCTTCTTCTCTTTCTTCTTTCTTCTTCTTCTTCATTTATGTTTTTGTTGCTGTTGTGATGGGTTCTTCAAATTGGCTACTGCTAGTATAAGACAGTCCTTGATTTTTGTATATTTATTTTATAGCTGGCTTTTACTCTGCTTTTACTCTAAGAGCAGTTTATTCTCTTGGGTTTCCTAGTTATATAATCAGTTGCCGGATAATGACACTTATTTCTACCTCTTTCTAATAATTACACCTTTTATTTTGGTTTTATGGCATGCTGCACTAATGTTAACATTCTAGAACATAATAAAATGATTCTGGAACATTATCATATAGTAAATGGTGGTAATGTGCAAACTTGTGTTCTTTATTTTACTAGGAAAAACAGTGCGATATTGGCTTTTGGTTTGTCATAATTCCTCATTAGGACAAAATCTATATTTTATTTCCAATTTACCTAGAGGTTGTTTTGTTTTGTTAAGGGATAGGAATTGAATATTAACAAATTACTGTTAGCATTTATAGTTTATCACTTTCTTAACGGTATTTCTTAACAGATCAACTGATTTGAGTCCCAAATACTAAATTGGAGTAAATCCTTCCTTTTGGATAATTCTTTAGAAAAACATTCAATTCATATGCAAATTGAATGATAACCTCCAATTCGATCCATAATTGTGTTCTGGGGTGAGGTGGGCTATAGTCACTAGGACTTTTTCTAAAGAAGATATTCCAAGTGCTAAATCCAAGTCATTTCTCATCTTTACCTATTGGCAGCATTGATATAATTGGTCATTCCCTTTTTTGACATATGTCACTTGATTTCTAGGACACCACATGCTGCTGCTTTTCCTCCTATGCTACTAGACCACTGGTTTCACTTTTTCAGTCATTTTTAAAAATTTGCACTGGTTTTTTCCTCACCAACCTATTAATTTGGAATGCTTCAGGGCTCAGTTCCTGTAGGACTCTTATCACAAACAGTTAAAAGATTTTAATAAAATACCATGTAGCTGCATAAGACTCCCAAATGTAGATTTCCAGCTGGGGTGGTGCACTGAAACTTCTGAAGCACATGTCAACTACTTTTTTGACTTCTGAACTTGAATACGTAAAAGATACCTTAATTTTAACAGGATTAAAACCAAATTTTTTATTTTTCTCTACAAACCTGCTCTCCCTGCAGCCTGCACATTTTGGTGGGTGGTAGGTCCATTTCTCAGGTTTTTCAAGCTAAACCTTTGGAATCATCCTTACTCTTTTCTCTCCCCATCAAGGCTGTCAGCACATCCTGCTCCTGTACCTTCAGAATGTATCCCAGAATCCTGTTACCCACATAAGTCCAGGAGCTCAGCCCCTTTCCCCACCTCTGTCTACTCCTCACACCTTTGTCCAAGTTTCCAGCACCTCTTGACTAGATTATTACAGTGGGGCCCCTCTTTTCTCCTTCCTTGGCTTCCTTTTAATATGTTATCAGCATAACAACCGGAGTGATCTTTTTAAAACAGAAGTCAGGTTACATTAAAACTGTCCCATGGCTTTCCATCTTACTTAGATAAAAGTCCGATTCCTCATGGTGATTCACAAAGCCCAATACAAATCTGCCTACACTAACTGCCCTTTCCCCACTTCTCTCCCTCTCCTGCCCTCCATTCCAATCATCTTTATCTCCTTGTTGATCCAGAAATACATTAGGCACATTCCCACTTTCAGGTCTTTGTGTTGGGTTTTCCCTCTGCCTGTAATATTTTCTCCCTAGGTGTATTCATGGCCAGTTTCCTCACCTCCTTCCAGACTTCATTAAAATACCTACCTTGTCAGGGAGGTCTGCTCTATTTGTAACTGCAGGTTAAACTCTGTATCCCTCTTGCAGAGCTCTGCATTTTCTGTAGCATCTATTACCTTCTAAAGTGCTACCTGACTGATTGGTTAATTGATTGATGGTGAATTGTCTCCTGCTAGGCTGTAAGTTCTGTGTGGGCAAATATTTTATGCCTGTTCATTAATGTGTCCCACGTGTCTGGCACGTAGAAGGTGTTCAGTAAATATTTTTTGAATGAATGAATGCAGTCTGCCTTCTCTCTATTGTTCTTTTTGTTCTTTTTCAATGAATTTCTTACAAAGTAGCATAGACCTTGGCATCAGTGGGTCCAACATTAATGATTTAACATCCCACCATCAAGGGAGAAGTTCCAGAACATGTATGATTTACAGTGGATATAATAATACATAGACTGGTTATGAGGATTAAGTCAGAGACTGTAAAGTGCTGAATTGTGCCGTTGTGTAGGGACAAGTTGCTTAACTGTCAGAAAAGCCTAAAAAAAAAGAAAAAAAGAAAAAGAAAAGCCTAGCCAACTGCCTTGATTCACATTTGAATGATGTGAATTATGTTCTAGAACCTGCTCTCTGGATTTCAGCTTTTAACCAAGGGGGGACAGTGGCCTTACTTTGGGAACTTTTCAAAATACATGTCTGAGCTCCCTGGTAAATATCAGTGACACACTGTTACTATATTTGTTTTTTAACCACTCCCTTAAAGTGGAATGTAACCATTTGTTTTCTCCTTTTGTGCTTTCTTGCTGTTAAGGATATCTCTCCATCTCTTATGTCCCCTTTAAACTTTTTTCCTCTGAGGTTGAAATAAGTTCTTTTATAAAGTGATTTAGAAACCACTCAGAGCCACAGAGAAGCACATAATTGAACATGGTACAAAATCCACAAAATCCAAGCATCTCAGTCCTTTACCTTCAGCTTCCCAGACTGCAGTCTGCTGCAGTCATTCCTACAGCAATCATTACAGCAGTCATTTTAGAGTTTTGCTTACAGTGTTTCTAGAGTCTCCTCTTGTGTCCTTCAAATCCAGAGTATCTCAAAAACATCAGACTCCCTTCCCTTCTCTTTTGGTAGAGTAAGAGCTATTTGTATGGTTTGTCCTGTTGTAGTTGCTGTGCAAGTAAGTGATGCCATGTGCAAGAAAAAGATGATTTGTTAGAGATCATACAAGCAACAGAATAGACAATAAACCAAAATGTATGTAATTCTAGAAATGCATAAACCCAATAGCTGTTACCTAAACACAAAATCTGTGAAATTTTTCTTCAGTTTCTACTTTCCTTTCCTCTAAGCATGTCTAGTTCCTTATTTTTTACCTCCTGAATTTTTCTGTAGTAGTATATGAGCAAGAGTGATCCCCATATAGTTAGAGGGTGTTAATATTTTAGATGTGATTACCGTACACATCAGAAGTAGAATTTCTGAAGCACCACTGTTCTGAATGCACCTGCCTGATAAAGTTGCTTTGCCTTTGAAACTCAGGTTAGCATTATATCTGGGTTTTGTTATTACGAAGATTCATTCTTTTGCAAATACCACTGTTATAATTTATTTTATTTTGAACCCCACACAGTCTAATTGGCCAAGTCTGAATGGAAAGCATTGACCTGTCTTTCTGCTGCTAAATCACAAAATAAGGCTAGTTTAGGCTATTTATTAATTGATAGCCCAGTTGGAAAATATACCTTGTTTCTATAGTTCTATACTTGGTTTAGGGACATATGTAGTATTTTTCTTTGTAAAGATTTTTTTTTTTTTTTTATTGCCACCTCATTTTATATTCATCCAGTGTTTTTGGAAGTGGTGATCTTGCCTACCCAGCACCAGCAAACATACCTACACTATAGTGAGGCACTAATTTTGGCCTTCAGGCATTATTATACTTTAGGTCTCTGGACAGACAAGGGATTACCAAGGTCCCACCTATTTTCATATCTCTGTTCATGAAAAATGTAGTAAAAAGTCAAGTGTAGTAGTCAAACTACATTTAGATGTGTTACTAGGGGGCTTATTGGAGAATGATCTACATTCCTAGAAAGTTGAGAAAATGGCAAAATTTTTAATTAGTGTTACAGCAGGCTTCTCTTCCTAAAGTAATATCATTGTCACCATTAAAAATGGTGGGAAGCTACCCAGAAGCATTTCCTGCTCAAGATGTAAGTTCAGGCTCCAAACAGCTGTTGCTAGCTGTTGCTTTCTCTTGTATAGCCCGTCCCTCAGGCCCCGTCCCCTCTCCCCCCATGTCGGACACCCATTCTGGCAAGGGTGCATCCCAGAGCGCCCCCTCCCTTCCCATGGTTTCTTGTCTCTCCCTTTTCTGGGGCCTTTGGAGATACGATAAGTAAGTGCTAGAAGCTGGCACCGTTTCTTGGAGAGTGGGTGGTCAGTGTAGGTAAGTGTGCGGTGCAGTCACTTCTGGTCCCTGCTGGTCATTCTCTCAGCAGACTCCCACCCCTCCCCAAGATGGTTTCAGCACACCTTTCAGTAAATGTTGTAGAATTTTCTTTTGTGAATTAGTGGATTTTCTAGTTAATTTAATACTACTCAACAGTATTTCTGTGGGACCTCCAGGGTCAGCCCATGCTTACCTGAAATTCTGCGTTACTTTATTATCTACTTTCTCTGTCAGTGTCATGAAAGTCTCCTTAAAATTGCCAAATTTGATCCTGAACTCTTGCTAGCATACAGCTGCTGACAAGTAATCAAAATCATCACGAGGCAGTGATACACTCTACGAAGTGGGTGTTGGTTGGGGATGTCAGTATATAATGGTGTCTGGCTGGAGTTAGAGGAAAATCAGATGCTCAGGTTTGGGACAACCTGTATTTTGATTTTACTGTCTTTCTGTAATATATCATTATTGGGTATAAAGTAGTTATGAGGATTACAGTTCTACCAACATAACACGACTCCTAAAATCCTTTTATGAGTGAAGCTAAGAAAGTGTTTGAACACCAGGTCTTTAGTAAAAGGCTTTTTTTTTTTTTTTTTTTTAAGATTTTATTTTTAAGTAATCTCCACACCCAACGTAAGGGCTCAAACTCACAACCCTGACATTAGGAGTTGCATGCTCCACCAACTGAGCCAGCCAGGTGCCCCAGTAAAGGCTATTTTTAAATGAAAAATTACTGCTGGTAGATGAGTATTTCCTTTGGACTTGAGCAAAGTCCTAACCTGAACTTTATTTCCAACAAACTATTTCTTACTACTTAATGTGTTACAAAGATTTTGGTATTCTATAAAACCAAATACTGTACTATATATACATAATACATGGGTATTAAATTAGTGTGAGAGAGGCAGGTTTTAACCAAATGTGTCTGTCTTTAAATGAAGGGAGAACGTGAACAGAGAAATTCTCTTCACGTTGGCAGCCATGCTTACCTTGCAGAGGACAGCAGAGGTTGCTACTTCTAATTCTCCTAAGGAAATGTGGTATAGGAGAAAGATGATCAGGGAGACACATCTGCATCTTTTTTACTGCTAAAATTTATGTGAAGCTTCTAAGGACAGTTGTCTACTCAAAATCCATTTAAATTTTTCTCTTATTTGAAGTCTTCCAGGGGCGCCTGGGTGGCTCAGTCGTTGGGCGTCTGCCTTCAGCTCAGGTCATGATCCCAGGGTCCTGGGATCGAGCCCCACATCGGGCTCCCTGCTCCGCGGGAAGCCTGCTTCTCCCTCTCCCACTCCCCCTGCTTGTGTTCCCTCTCTCGCTGTGTCTCTCTCTGTCAAATAAATAAATAAAAATCTTAAAAATAAATAAATAAAGTCTTCCAAGAAGGTATCGATTGATAAATCTTTACCTCATGCTCTGTGAATTTTGTGAGGTTGGGGCAAAGCTAATAGGATGCCAAACAGGGTCATAGAACAAATAGAATATTAGTTTTTTGCTGTTAATTTTTGTGGCAGATACTGCTTTGTTTCTCTTGTGTTCTCTATTCTATCTACCTAATGTGCAAAAAGAAATTTTTGGAATGAGTAGTTGAGAATTATGCTCTGAGAATTATTGTTTTCTAGAAGAATAAAACCAAAAGGCTGCTATGTTAAAAGAACCTTTGTTAAAAACTTCTAAGGGCTGACCACCAGTCATGCTTACAATAAAATCCAAACTCCTTATGATGCTAGGCGGGTGCCAGTGGTTCTCATACTCTTTGGTCTCAGGATTTTTATACTCTTATTTAGAGAAACCCAGAGAAATTTTGTTTATAGGGGTTATATCTCGTGTTATTTATTGGAGTAGAAATGGAAGCAAAGAAAAATGTTATGTATTTACTTACGTGTTTAAAAATAAATAAATGTGGGGCACCTGGGTGGCTCAATCAATTAAGCATCTGCCTTCAGCTCAGGTCATGATCCTAGGGTCCTGGGATCGAGTCCCACATTGGGCTCTTTGCTCAGCGGGGAGCCTGTTTTTACCCTGGCTTGTGCTCTCTCTCTCTCTGACAAATAAATTAAATCTTTAAAAAATAAATAAATGAATGAGTATATGTATGTATGTATGTATGTTTTGGGTTGAATCATATGACAAAAATCTCTTCTCCCAGATAGGTAGCTGGGAAAGGAAGGAGATTTTAATAGCCTTTTCAGATTATTGTGAATATTCTTTGATACCTTGTCAAAATTTGAATGGTAGTTTTTTTAAAGGTTAATTGCCATGTGAAATCTAAAACCATCAGTGAACTTGTTGTACTCCTGTTACACTGAACTCCATTGGTCTGTCTTGTACTTCAAATGGACTATTTTTTCCCCTGTGCGTGATTTTGTAATGTAATTGCATTGTTATTAGAAAACATTAGTTGAGTTACGCAAATCTTTCAAATGTTATGTTTCATTATACAGTATTTTAAAATTACATTCATTTAATATCATCACCAATCTCATCAGAAACAGTCTTTAAGTAAAGTGTTGGGAGCTATCAAACTCAAACTCATGGTGGTATAAATCAAGATTTCTGAAATTTTAATTTTTGCTTGAACGTTTGAATTTTATCATTGGTAATACTTTTGTTTTTTGTTTTGTTTGAAGTGACACTCTCACTTCATTCATTTGGAGAAGATATGTCAGCTATTTAAGTGTTATAAAGCATATTTGGCAAATTTTGTCAAGTACAGTGGTATTCCGTGAAAAAAGTGGCTCGTTCAGCTCTAACACAATTGCATGAGGATTTTTTTTTCAAGGCAACCATTCTGTTAGGGGTACTTCCCATTTCATCACAGAGTATTAAAAAGATATGTGGTCAAGGGTCAGGGTTTAATGAAATCAACAGTTTTTACTGCTGCATCTCCCAGAGATTCCCCCATGAAACAGTACATTGATTATGGCAAAGGAAGGCACAGTAGCTAATCTACATTCATGGAAGCTGTTTTACCACTGTTCCTAAATCCTCCCATTCCCCAGGTGTGGGCGGGGAGGAATGGGGAAAGAAAGGCGATTTGACTGGTCTTTCAGTGCGTGTTCCCTTCGGCTGTTGAGGGTCCAGTGGAGTGATCTTCACTTCAGGTGGCTTGGGAACCAGCAGCATCAATAGTGAAAAGAGTCACAGAGCCAGGCTATGGACCAGTTCTTTTGGAGCTTCTGGAGCGAACCCTCCCTTTTCTATTTGAGGAGATGGCTCCTCTCATGAGGGCTTTGGTTATGCATCACCACTACCAGATATTACTAGGAGGTTTCTGAAGGCTGCAGTTACTTCTACCTACTTCAGATACTTTTTAACTGGTGCATTTTAAAACTGCTTAAATGCTTCATACCTTAAAGTCATGCATTCCAAATAAAATACATTTTATTTGGAAATCCAAGTTATTATTTTTTTGCCAACACACAATTCAAACCATTGCTTTATAAGTTTGTTAACATTATCAACCCTACTAATGATTTTTAAAATCATTGCTGGTGGTAAAAGTTTCCTTTATTAACATGCAAGAGACTTTGCAAGCCTTGGAGAAGATATTCAGCTATTGCACTATTGATATTACCATCTTCATTTATTCTTACTCCAATGTTGCAAGAGAATATATAGACAGAAGTTGAGAATTCTTTATTTTTGGGAAAAAATCAAACACGTTTTTGGTTCTTAGTAAGGGATAACATGGAAATGGACACATGTAAAAAGTGCACTTTTCCACTTGTGCTCATGCTCTGTAGTGACATTGCCCATCCCTGGCACTGTGGTTTGTTTGCCATGTAGGCGTGAGTTTCCAGACTGTTCATATACTGTGCCCTGTACACACAAGCCTGTTTTATTACTTTGTTTGAAGATTGGGTGTGTCTAATGTAGTGGAAATTTATCCTTTCAGTGTTAAGTACAGACAAAACGCATTTCAAAGCAAAAGTCTCTTTAATTATCTATTTTTTTAGATTATTCATATGACTGCTTTCTTACTTTCATGTGAATTGCTGAGAATTTATTATCCTTTCCAGTTCATTAAATCACTAAAATTCTCTGCTGGTGCTATAATATGCCAGACCATGAATTGAGACTAGTTGATAAAGGCAGCTTTGTCCTAGTAACTGGGTCTTGCTTGTGGTTAACCCACACTTCGAATATGTGAATGTCTGTACTACAGTAAGTTTTAGACTTCTGGTGAAGCAAAGCCTTGCTTTAAACACATGTGGGGACTTGTTTTAAGTGGAGCTTTAGCATTGTCAGTTGGCCTAGCTGCAAGATGAATGCAATATTACAAAACCACATTTGTGCTTAGACATGTTCAGGAGAGCCTCGGGACACATTTAATAGATGTGTAGGTTCTTTACCACTGTACCTCACATAAACCTGCAGCTCAGGCAGCTAGAAACATCATAGACCTCAGTTTCAGACCATTTTAAACCCAGGAACAGTTGCACTCCATAAATGCACTCTAGGGTTCTAGATGGACTTGGACGTGTTGGACTCGATCCTTCCTGTTACACAAGGATTGAAAGCCAGGTGTGGGTGTGGTGCTGTTAGCTCTTACTGGGAGATGTGAAGATGCAGCCCTCAGAGAACTCAGTCTCATCAGACCATGTAAGGCAGGAGGAAATGTGAGAAGGTGCTGCATGGAGAGTCTTCTAAGCACAGGACATCTTCCCTTGTTGAGAGGTGTCTTTGGTCTGCATTATGAAGGATGGATAGGCTTCTGGTAGGTAGATTTGTAGGGAATAAAGAGCAGTGAGGATGGCAAGGGGCAACAGGCTCATTTGCAGTATGGGAAGAGTCTTGTTTGCTAGGTGAGCACATGAAGAGGCCAAGATAGAGAGCTCACAGCCAGGTCATGGCAATTCAAAATGCATTGCAAACCATGTGACTCCTCTCTCTGAGAAAGGTGAGACAGAATTTCTTCATTTCTCCCTGGATAGACCCTTGGTTTGCAGTCCTGAAATACTGGTGGAGCAGGAGAGACTGACCCATCCTTGTTTCATATGGTACCTCATTAGGAAGAGCAGCACAGAGTAGTTGGTTAAAACTTGGCCACACACCACCTAATAAATATTCCTGTTTGTTTCCTTATCGGTGCTTTATTTTAAATTTTATGAGAGAGTGTTACCTTAAATACTGACATCAAGTCTCCTTTACTGAACTCTTAGTGGATCATGGCATCCCTATAGCTGTCTAGTAAAATGCTTATGCAGAGATCTAACTCCTGTAAATTTTGATCACCATCTTCAGAGACTGTCTGCTTTTCCTTTGTCTGGTTCGTCATCATCATTACCATAGACCTTGTATGGGTCCATGTAGCTCTGAACTGTGGTGAAATGCTGTTCTGTTATTTAAAAAAAAAAAAAAAAAAAGTAACAGTTGAATTGCCACACGTTGAGGATGTATTTGGATTTGAATGTTCATTAATCTTTAATCTGCTCTTTATAGTTAAGATACACATGTAAATACTGTCTGCATGTTGTTTTGTGATGCAGAGTAGGGAAACCCGAATTTAAAAACTTTATGAATACTTTTGACTTTATAAGTGAGACTCATTTGAGCATTATTTTATGAGCAATTAAATTATTTTATTCTATACCTCTGGGCAGTTCAAGTACTGACCTACTTATATAGTAGCTCTTAATTAAAAAGAGAAATGCTTGCTGAATATATATTAGAAATGAATTTTTGTTTGAAATACCTTATTTTCTTAGTTCTGGCACATGCAGTGAAACTAAGTAACAGAACCTTCTCAACTTTTATTCCAATGACAACAGCATGAGGGATGGAAACAACAAGGGAGTACTTCATCAGTGCCAAATAATTATTTTCTGCAGCAAATGGAAGCTGTCTTTGAATGTTACTTGGTGTTGATATAGTTAAGGTTTTGCCAACCTTTATAAGACAATGTGCCTTTATATTGTGTCCTTCACAACAGTCATGGGGAATTGTATACTTTAAAGTTAGTTAAAAGTAGCATAAAACCTAATTTTTTAAATTTGGATTTAGAACAGATTTTACTTTGAGTTTTTGCCAGAAGTTGGTTTCTGTAATAATCCTCTGTCACACAGGCTTCTAATTCTACTTGCATTTTTTTGTTAGGAAACATTTTGTGACTTAGTTTAGAAATACAGGTGCCTTTTTCATTTTCATTTGGTGGTCTCTACTCCAGAAAAGATAGGTTAGAAATTGGGTGTGCAGATGCCTTATATAATTTCACATGAATTTGTATTTTCCCGTAGCACAGTTTCTCTCAGTGGAGCAGATTTCTTATTTTTAGATCTTGTACTGTTTGCTTAATACAACTATTTTATTCTAGTCACATACATTGTAAAAGTGAAAGAAGGCATTTCATTATTTGAGCCCTTGTGGATGTGTTTATTATGATGACCAAATCGTACAATTGGTAACTGGTTTTTTTTCTATGTGATTTTGTTAAAATAAATAAAAGCCCCTCCCACCTTCCCCAGCCTTGCCTTTACCAAACCTATCCTGTTCACTTTACAGTGATAAAAATTTTAAATCTAAGATAATGCATATCATTACTTCAAGTGTTTCAGGAGGTAGTTGGTGCATTGATAGGAAAGCAGTATTCATTTCTAAGCACTCTATAGTGACGAAGGGCACAACACATATTTAGATGACTTGTATTTGGTTATCTTATTATTTTTTTAATCTTGTAGAGCTTTTTTGACTAAGAGTTGTGGATGTTGGGAAAATTGGTCTGTGACATTTATGTCGCTAATGACCAGTATTGATATACAGTATCTCGTGGTTTGAGCATTGTCCCATTCCATGTGCTTATTGGAAAAGTATGACTTTCCCAATAGAGCAAGGAATTCTTTAGTTAAGTTTAGTTAACCCTTAATGAAGAAGAGCTTTGGGTTTTTTCTTAATGATCTGATTGTGGAAATGTTTTTGGTTATTCCTAATATTGGGAAAAAATAGCACCCGCTAAAGTAAAAAAAAAAAAATCTGTGAAAAAATGTTTTTCTTTGACTAGCACATAGTTTTCTTCTGTCAGCTGAAGCCAACAACCAACCTGGAGAAGGCAACAGCAAAGTTAATTCCGTTCTGGCATTTCCAGTAGGATTAATGTCCCCTGTTGGATCAGTACAGTCTGCCTTCTGGCCTGCTCAGAAGAGACTTTCTGAAGCCTGATTTTACTTTTCTTTGGATAAATTGTTTTTAAGTACCTAGGTGAAAGTCATACATATAAATGGGATCATTGTATTATGGTAATGATATTTCTACCTTTTAAACTAACATTTTAATATAGATTCTATTTGTTTGAAAATAATTTCTAAGGAATCCTTTAGCTCCAGGTTTAATCTGTATATAGTGTTGTTATTAGTTAATCTTTGATTGACTGATAAAATATCAGTATAAAATAGTACCCAGAGAATTAATAGGCTTCTGTTAGTTGTGCATCATGAGAAAATGTTAGAAATGCGTTGTATTAAAAAAAAAAAAGAAGAAATGCATTGTATTAATGCTGGACACTTACCAATGGAGATTCTCATTTTGGAATTTCCATCTAGACTTTCTGCCATATCATCGGTTGTCGTAGTAGCAGTCTCAGTTGAGAATTGTGATTATATACTTTATCAAATGAGTATTTAATGAAAACTCAGTTATTCTGATGTAGTTGAGCCAGAATTCTGAGCTGCCATCTTGCCTGGTTAGGGGAATAATTAACCTAAAGAAGAGAGACCTTTCTGTTGAATTATATATCTTTTACCTTATTTCACTGACTGTAAGGTGCCATCAGTTGTAAGATATGCTATTATTTTATGTACCAAGAAGAAAGGGAAGAAAAAGTCCTAGTACTTGTACTCATGAGATGCCATCAATTATAAGATAAACCTAATTTCAGAGATGTTAAAATGGGGGAGAGGTTAGTAATAAATAAAATATGGCACATATGTATGTACATAGTTTTTGTTGGGTATTGGTTATAATCCTAATATTAAAATATAAAGAAAACCATATTAAATAAGTCAGTATTCCTGTCAAACATACAGATTTCTTAATCCTAGAAAACTATAGAATTGGAAAAAAATAAGAGATTATGTAATCACTTTTACACAAGAGGAAATTTACTAGGGAGATCATCTAGAGTATACAAAAATTAGCAATTGATTACCTTGTTTACCAAAGTATCTTAAACTTTACAAAAGAATTCATAGTAGTCCTTTAAATAGCTATCTTTAGAGTATCTCATGGTAAATTTTATATACTGTTCCTTCTCAAGATCACCTCATTTAACATATGATAGAGAATGACTTGGGATTTAGATGAGGTGTTTAGTATCCCAAACAAGTGCCTCCGACACAGCTTATAAGCATCAAATATCATGTTAAATACCATACAGAATATTTAAAAGACTCCTTGCTCCTGCCTTCAAGGAATAGTCACATTCTACCTTTGGGCATATTTTCCCATTTTAAAGTACAATTTAAGGTTAACGGGAGCTCTGTGTGATGAAAAGGAAATGACTTAGTGAAACTGTCCATGAGCCTCATCCTTCCAGCCAGCAGTTAGGTATGCCAGGCCCAAATACTTGTCTTAGTTATCACCCTTGGTGCCACAGTTAAAACTAGGTCATTGTTGAGAGAAGCCAATTTGAGTTGCTAGTCTAGACATTACTATGTGCTCCACAGATGGACGGCTTGCAGCTTTGGGCTCTCCGAAAGTGGGTACAGCAGAGCATCTGCCGGGAGGTGCTCTCACAGGTTCGAAGTCAAGCGGACAGCCAGCCTAGAGTAGGGGTTTCAGGTGCAGATTTGTCCATCAGGTGGGGACCTGATCACAGTGTATAACACACATCTTAATGACTGAACCTCACCTGCAAAATACCAGCAAGATCCTCAGCAACCTAGGCCCTTCTTGGCCCGTGAGTGAGGCCAGAGCAAGCCTGCAGATGGGGTGAAATGTCAGTAGTTGTGAAGCCTGGAAGATTATAAAGGCAGGGAGTGCCAGATTAATCTTTGGGTTTTTGTTGTTTTGGAAGATTACATCACAAATGTTTCCTGCTTTGGGTACAATTGTTACTAATAGTGAAAGCTTATCTTTGCAAAGTGTTTTCAACTTTTATCAAAATGCTTTCACAAACATGTTATCTTGCCTTCACAGTGAACCTGAGAGGGTTGAATGGGTATAATTATCCCATTTGGCAGATGAAAAAAACAAGGCTCATGGATATTAAATAACCTTAAGGTCACTTTTTGTTGGCTCTTGCTTTTTTTCACTATACCGTGCTGTCAATGCTTGACTCCATGTTTATTTCTAAATTTAGAAAGCATATAGCCTGTTTTCCAGCAGCTCTTGCTATCTTAAGGACTGCCAACATTTTGTTGCTTATCTTTTTTACCTCCTAAATCACAAGTGTAACTTTTGTTCAATACTGAAAAGTAAGCAAAAACAAAACACTATTCCATCGTGACTTATCAGGTTAAATTAAAATGCTCTCCTCTGTGATGGTCTGTCAGTAATTTTTGGAAGTGATACTCATTTCCACAGTCTACCCTACCTTGTTTAAACCTCAGTTAACCTCGCTCTGCAACTGTTTAGGTATCTTGTGGTAAACCATATACAAGTCCAGACAAGAAGTTCAGAATTAGAGCAAGTTAAACAAGACTTGCCAGCATCGTTAGACATAGGATTTGTTGGTATAAATCATGAGTGCCTGGTTTTTCCAACTTTCATTTTACCTGGCAAGCCTCTTCTGTTTTTGAGCAGCTTCCTCATGGCTGCTAGGCATCTATGTTCCTTCCTGTTACAGTTCCTCTCCATGTCTCTCCAGAAAGTGTCCTAGAGTTCTTCCTGCAGGGTGAGGAGCATATATGTTCATGGTTTTCATATCTGTAAGTTTTGCATATATCTTTTTTTCTTTTAAAGTAGATCAGAAGTATGAAGATAAAGCATTGTGTAAAAATGTGGGGTAATTAACTGTGGATGGAAATTAGAATGAGTGGAACAGCCAAAATTAGGCAACCAGTCTGGAAATCTGCATTCTAGTCCAGACACTGCCCCACTGCTTAACCATTCACAAAGCCTTTCTGGACACCTAGTCACCTTATCTGTGGACAGAGTTGTATTAAATAATTTCTAGAGTCCCTTTCAGTTCCAAACCTCATTCAGGTCCCCACACTGAATGTACAGGATTCTGCTAAATAGGGATGTCTGGCAGACCTTCCAGTGGTGAAGAAGATGATTGAAGTGAGCTTAAATTCTGCTGATAATCTTGTTATTATTGGAAATTGAATGAAAAGAGATAAAGATGGTTGAAATTTCTGACAATTGTAAAAATCATCTGAAACCCACTGTGACTAGCTAACCTCTTAAGGTTGGTTCCTAATCTTGCTCACTATTGTATGCCAATCACCTAACACGCTGCAAGATCAGCATGTTGAATTTTAAGTACAGGTTTCCCCTACTATCCAAAAGTATAGTGTACCTGTGAAATCTTTTGTAAGCCAAAATGGCATAAAGAAGCAATTACCATTACTTTATTCAGAAAAAGTTTTGAGTGTTCCCAGACCCAAAAAATAACCTCTTTTTGGCTTTTCTGATATTCTAGGACACATCTTGCTAATGGATGCACAAAATAAATCAAGATAAAGCATAGATGCTGTGGCAAAGCTATGGCAGCCTGATGCTGAGTGTAGTTCCTGGGGAAGGAGCTCGGTGGCGCCACTTTTCTCGGGATGTGTGTGGCCTCTAACTACTCACTGCAAAATAGGCTGAATGCTGTTTTTGCTTTTCCTTTGAAAAAAGCAAAAATTCTTTGGATTTCCTTTAGCTGGTGAAAACAGTATTAATGTAGGTCTTTCATAAAAGCAAAGTGCATAACATGAACTTTCAAAAAGTGAGGGATACATATGTGCTTTCATAAAAGATTAATGGGCTTCTTGACCGATTTACTTTATTAGGGCAGATTAACATGTCTCATAACAGCTTTAAAGTTCAGGAGGTGTAAGAACAAATGATACAGTGCCAGTTGAAAAGAAGTTTTAGAGGGAAATGTGAAAATACATTTTGGGCTGGTATCCTTTATTTATCCACCCTTCAGCCTAGTGGGGAATGTTTTGGGGTTGCAGATTCAATAGATGGAGTTTCAACTCTTTATGTTTAATTTCAGGGGGGGAATGAAATAGACTATAGATAAGAAAGCAGAGGGGAAAAGTGATAGAAATATTTTGTATATTCAAATCAATCTTAAATTTTCATAATATTTATTGTGCTCTGGGTCATGGATTACCCTGAAAGACAGATGATAACTGTGGCCCCTCTTCCCAGGGAAGTAAATGCACACTCCGGTTGTGTAAGCCCTTTGTTGGTGCGGCCGTTGCCTTCCTGCCCTTAGTCCAAGTTCTTGATAGAAAACTACCCTGGACGTTAAACCGTGGAAGCTATTAGAAACCATCTAACCAGTATTACTTAAACTGTGCTTATGAAATCAGCGGAATTGATCAAGACCAACATTAAAAAGAAAAGAGAAAAATAAGATAGAAAATATCTGTACTGTCATAACATGCTAAGAGTTTTTGTTTTGTGAACCATCTTTGTATTTGTGGGTGCGTGTGTGCGTGCGTGCTAGTACTGAGTCCGAATACAAAATGCATTTCTTACTGAGGATTGAAGGTAAAGACTGAGAAACACTCCTCTATTCTAGAGAACCTCTTCATATTGTAGCTGAGGAACTTGATGCCCTTAAAGGCTAAATGATTTGTCAGACTCCCCTCCCCTTCAACACACACACACACACAATCAATTTTTTGTGGCTGAGCCAGGACTGAACCACATTACTTGATTGCTAGTTTTGCTGTGCCACAATAATTTTTTTTAAATAGAATTGTGAAGTAGATTATTTCAAAATATTAAGTGGTTCATCTGTTTCACACTTGGCATTCTTTAATCCTTTATTTTTCCCACTAAAATGATCTCTGTTGTTTTCCTATGAAGTAATCTGAGCTTGGGGTGCCTGGGTGGCTCAGTCATTAAGCCTCTGCCTTCTGCTCAGGTCATGATCCCAGGGTCCTGGGATTGAGCCCCGTGTCGGGCTCCCTGCTCTGGGGGAAGCCTGCTTCTCCCTCTCCCTCTGCTTCTCCCCCTGCTCATATTCTCTCTCTCTCTGTATCTCTGTGTCTCGAATGAATAAATAAAAAAATCTTTAAAAAAAAAAAAAAAATCTGAGCTTGAGCTTTTTCAAAAAATATTTTGAGGCCTCTTGGTTGGCTGTCCATACACCTGAATCCTAGAATTTTGACATTTAGGGCCTAATCAGAAGAATTTCAGAGTAACACATCAAGGTTAAGTTTTATGACCAAACCAAATTAATCATTTTGAATTATTTCTTCACTCACTTGATAACTGAATGCAAAACGTGGCTCCAGATGTTGATACTGGATAACTGGGAGACCGGGTAACCTTCTTTATTTTAATCTTACATGAGGCTTTCTCAAACTTGAATGTCATACAGATTGCCTAGAGGGTCTTGTTAAGATGCACTTCTGATCCAGACTCTGGGTGAATTTCTGGACTTCTAGCAGGCTCCCGGGCGGTGCCGCCGCTGCTGCTGCTGGGCCATGGGCCACACTCTCAGCTGCAGGGGCTTTATGTTACCTGTCTTTTAAACCATGGTAGGAAAACGAAGCTGGGAAGTTTTCCATGTCTTAGTTTTATTAACATTTTCATGCTTTTCAGATTGGCTACAAAAATTGAAATTCAAATGTCATTTAAATTTTTTTAATTGGATTACTTTTTGTATTTTAGAACGTATCTTTAAAACAGCCATACTCCTCAGTCCCCACATTTCCTGAGTGACAGTGCCCCTCTTTGCAGCGTTGTTCTAGGGGATTCAGAATGAGCAGTGCTTCGTGTAACTAGTATATTCAAGCTTTTCCACAGAACTTAATTTTCCAAATACCTAAAACCTTTAATTTCAGAAAGAACATGTTCTAAAACATTATATAATTTTCTTTCTTAAGCTGTTGCGTGCATTTGTTATTTTAGTGGTATAGGAGTAGTGTTTGTTCGAGGCTTTCTTGGTAAAAGGTGTTGAACTGCATGTGAAATGAATAAAAGCCACAAAGCCTTCTAAGTTCTTGTATCTACTTTTGTGCTTTTAGTATTTTGTCTGTCCGGTTGACAATTATTAGTATGTCTGTCTCAAAGCAGTCATTTCCCTTTCCAGTGTAATTGATCGCTGTCTGACCTGAAATGTATGGGACTAATCCTGGTCAGAAGGACCTCCCTGTCATGGGGGTTTTCCTAGGAGGTTGGTGTCAGGAAGTTCAGTAGCACACATGTGTTCCTCCTTCATAGTTTTCACCACATACTCTTAAAAACTATTCTAGATCTCTCTCTCTCTAACGTGTGATTCGAAAGGGTGTGTGTGTGTGTGTGTGTGTGTGGTAGCCCTGTGATTGGGAACACACAATAATTGTAACCAATAAGCAGCACTTCAGGGTCCATCTAAAACGGGCATGAATAGCCTTGTGGTAAAGACCGTTGGTTCTCTTCTATGTATATAGCCTGTCTTGTACTGGCTTTGCAGTTTTAAGAGTAATAATGATGACAATAAAGAGGATATTCCTTGGCTGTCTTGTGATTTAGGGTCCCAGGGATTCAAAGTTTGATTTCAGTGTGTTCTCCTCAGCAGATTATCAGTTTACAATAACCAGCATAGTGCATTTGTTGAGTCCTCGCTCTGTCGGGCGCTCATTATTCAGATGAATGCTGTGCCACAAGCAGGCTGTGGCCGTGAAGGCTGCGTTAGGTCTGGGGGACGGGGGGGAGCAAATGGCTGCTGCACTTGGAACCAATGAGAGGAATCCAGATAGACAGATAGGGGTAAGATTAAATCTCATTAGTCCCTCTTTAGAAATAAGCAAGCATGTGTGGAGCCTGTAGCAGGTGTTTTGTTTTTTCTTGCTCAACAAAGCTAGAAATTGTTGGGAGATTCACATCCATGAAAACCACATACATAGTAGTGGATAGTCTTCTGATTCAAAGCAGAGAGAACCTGTTTGCATTTTAACTAAGCAGCATCAGAACGTTTATCATTTTGAATAGCCTTATTACTGGTTTTGTGTTAGAAGTTGTGGATTATATTCTTTAAAATTATGACAAGTTAAATGTAGCCATAACATTTAGGCTGGATTTTGAGATCCTGAGCAGGGCCCATCTGACATATTTTTAGTGAATTATAACTTTTAAATACAGATTTGTCTAATTTGAGTCTTACTTTTTATATCTAAAATTTGCTTCAGTGCAGCTAAACCTACTGGTATAATCTTAGTCTGATTGAAAGTATTTTCTGATCTGGGACTCCTGTCAAAGATGATCATAGGAACTAGAAAATGTTGGGAGGTAAAATGAACACATGACCTCATCTCTCTTCTTTTGCACTAGACTATAACGTGCATTCAAAGAGACTGGAAAAAGAAAAACAGCATTCCTTTCCATTAAGCTGTAATAAGTGTGTTGTTTAGTATGGTTTTGCTATTAATAATCCCTTTTAGCGGGAAGAAAGGAGGATTTTGTTTGAAGTATTTGAAACTAAATGCTGCCGGGATAAAGATTTTACTAGAAATACAGAGTAGATATCAGTCCCTACCCTTTGTTAATTGATCCTGCTTGTTTAACTGGGGAAATAAAAATGTACATCTACTGAAGAGAAATTTGTGAGCACAAACTGTTCCTTTCCTGTTTGCAGATCTATTTCATAGGTTGTTTATCTTATTTTAATATGCAGTAATACAGGAGACAACAGAATGCCACTGCTGTTCCTTTAATATCAGAGCTCTGCATGTTACAATAGGTGTCACTGTTTTGCTTGGTCCAATCATGATTGGTGACTTCAGCTATTGGCTCCGAGCACTGGCTGTCTGACTCCATCTGCAGGGCTGTAATACCTACTCTCCTCCCATCCATTCACCACACAACTTCAGCCGGCTGAACAGACTCGCACGGCTCCAGCACATCTTGCTAACCTAATTCTGAAAACAAGTGCTACAGCTCGCTGCCTGTCATCTTCGCTCAGTGTAGCATTTTCAGGTGATCTAGGAAACTGGGTTATTTTTATGAGCAAATAAGAGAAATAGGAATCATGATGGAGATGTATTTAGCAGACCCAGTACTGGATAAAACTTAAAGCCAGTTTCTATTCAACATAGTGAAAAGGTCACCTTGTCCGGCCGAGAAAAGAAGCAAAATAGCAGCTTGTTGGTTTCTGTTAACATCTTGGCTCGTGCCAGCCTCTTTTCCTTGATGTTTGCACCAATTTGGGCTATCTAGCTATAAAGAGAGACATACTGTACTCATGGTAGATGACAAGGAAAAGAACATGAAATGTCTCACCTTCTTCTTGATGCTTCCAGAGACGGTAAAGAATAGGTCCAAGAAAAGCTCGAAGAAGACAAATACCAGCAGCAGCAGCGGCGGCAGCAAGTTGCCCCCAGTTTGTTATGAAATAATCACCTTGAAGACTAAAAAGAAGAAGAAGATGGCTGCTGATATATTCCCGCGTAAAAAACCAGCCAACTCCAGCAGCACCACTGTCCAGCAGTACCACCAGCAGAATCTCAGTAACAACAACCTTATTCCGGCCCCAAACTGGCAGGGTCTCTACCCCACCATTCGAGAAAGGTAAGTGCCTGGCCGGCATATTTACTTTAAAAGTTTTCCTGGGTTGAAGTTTCTGCTTTTGCACAACCTATAATGTATTTTAACATAAGTCTGTGTTTCCTCTTTTCCCAGAAGCTTTATCGGTAATGGAAAACTGCCTTGTATCTTTTCCAAAATAGTACAGCTGTTTTCCTCTTAGATAAAAATGTTTTTGCAAGCTGTGACATTTAAGTGGCAGGCTTGTGTCTACTGACCATGGAAGGTTTGGAGATAGAAACTTTCTATTTGTCCTTTAATCTAGTGAAAAGTTTGGATAATTTTTGGTTGGTTTTTTTTTGACTTAGTTACTTCCCATGTGTTTGCAATGATCACAAACAGTTGTTTAGTTGGAATCTTGATTTGTAGTTTTACCCTGAAGTTACTAAACTGTTGCTTAGCTTGTGAATCTTTTGTGGGTTTTGTATGTTGGGGAGGGGGTGTTAAAACTGCTGGCTGCTGTGCATTAATGAATTGCCTCTGTTTATAGAAATGCAGTGATGTTCAATAATGATTTGATGGCAGATGTACATTTTGTGGTTGGGCCACCAGGTGGGACTCAGCGGTTGCCAGGACACAAAGTAAGCAACAGCTGCATTACCGGTTTAGTGCTGAGATTTACAAAGAAGGACCCTCTCCATAAGCCTGAAAGTTGGTTGGGGTGGGCAGCTTGCCGATGGCAGGCAGTGCGCATTTCACCCATCACAGAGAAGGCACAGCCTCTCCAAAGAGTCTTGGCCACGCTTATTTTTTTTTCCTTTGTTTCTTTCTATCCTGCTTTACATCCCACACAAAAACATGCCCTCCTAACTCTCCAGTCATGGGAAGTTGTTGTGACAGGTTAGGAAAGTCATGTTTACCCTTCCCCTAGAAATTGGTTAGATAAGCTTTTATTTTATTTATTTATTTTGTAATGAGAGAACTTAAGACATTAATCTCTTAAAGCCTTGAGGTAGTTAGCAGCATAAAGACTGGCTTGCATGAACATCTATCTTCTGCTTTCACGGCAAGATAAACACTGTCCCTTGACTTTGAAGAAAGCGCAGGTGTAGGTGCTCCCTGTCCACTAAACCCTGATTGCTTAGAGTTGTTTTTCTGGACTGATTTACTGAAAATGCTTTCAGTTTAGTGCATGAAATAAGATTTCCCTTTCTCCACAGTATGTTTTAGCTGTTGGGAGCTCTGTGTTCCATGCAATGTTTTACGGAGAACTTGCTGAGGACAAAGATGAAATCCGTATACCAGATGTCGAACCTGCTGCTTTTCTCGCTATGCTGAAGTAAGCATCGTTCGTTTGTTTAGAAAGAGTTTGTTTATGCTGTGTTTGTACTCTGCTGGTTTCTCAGTTAAATATAAGAAAGGGAGACTGATGAAGAAAGAGGGTGCTGCTTACCTTGTAAATGGTTTTTGGAGAAAACTACTGTGCATCTTTCGGGGGAAAGCATGTGGAATGGGGCAGGCATTTATCATACACCTTGGCATGGGATTTGGGAGCAAGTGGCATGGATAGTGATTTGATTTTTAACGACTCACAATCAAAGAAAAACAACTTTCTCGTGCAGGATTATTTAATAGCGCATGTTCTCTCTGACAGCATTGTGTATGAAGAAGTCTCTAAAGACATAAATTATATTTTTGTTTCACAATTCCAGAAATAATATACCTTGTTTAAGTACCACTAGTTAAGAGATTTCTCAGTTTTCTAGGAGTTACTGTTTCCTGTCAGCAAATATAAAACTTGCTGTGTTAAAATAATCTGATCTTTGCCCATAAGTACATGTGCATACTCTTACATAAAATCAGATACCATTTCTCAAAGATAAAGAAGCATTTGCATTTGATAGTAGAGGAGACATTTTTGAGAGGGATGAATAGTTTTCTATAGTTTTATATGTATTTTTATAGGAAAACTTTAATTGGCAGTATAAAAATGCAAAGCTGTAAGACATATACTTATTTAAAAAATAGTTTTTTGTCTCATAGGTCTTTTTCAGAATCCAGTATGTGTTGACCAGCTAAATAGAATCCGCTTCTCTGATGTGCACTGCTGCCGGACAGTGTCATAGTCTACCCTGTGATTAACATGCAGTGATTATTTCAAATAATGTTTTATGGTTTTTGTTCAATCCTTCTTCTAGCACACCAAGTATATCCAGTGTCCAAGGTTATCTACTGCTGTAGGGATTTTGGTTCCCTAGAATAAATATGTTTGTTAAAAAAATTACTGTGTGTCAACAAGTTGGATGATAATCCCACAAATGGTTAAAAGGTTGCGAGATATTTATTGACTGCTCCTACTGAAAAATAAGTACTGCAGTTAATTGTAGAACTTAAAAGTATTCTTTATTTATGTTGTAGTTTTGTAATCTAATTGCATCTGACTGAAACTTTCACAGTGGGAAATAGGGAAATTAAAGATAAGTGAGCATGTGAAGTACCAAAAGGTAAACTAATTCACCACTTTGAAACAACCAACACTTAGTGACCTTTCTAATCTTTTAGAGATACATGTACAGAAACCAGTTTTACCTGGGAAGGTTTTTGTTTTGTTTTGTTTTCCAGTCAAGTGAGCTTTGTATGTTTGACATTGTCTTTCGCAGAGGAGAACGCTAACACTGGTTCAGCATTTTGACTGCACTGCAGTCCAGCATAGTGTTGTGTTGTTTCAGCCAGAGAGAGACATAATTAGGGAACACGAGTAAGAATTACAGAACTACATTTCACCCAAGTCATTCCATTTGCATCTTTTCTTACAAATGTATTACCTAGAATATATCTCAATACAGCTTTTTAAAATTATACATGCAGTCCACCAAAAGTGGTAAGAATCAGAAATGTAGTAAGGTGCTGTTTGCTGTTGGGCCATAGTTGATCAGGACTGCACTGTCGCCACAGATAGTGGAGGCCAGTTTTTCCAGACAACTTCGTTGTATGGCTGAGTAGCCAGTATTCCTAGAAAGGGAACCATCAAGAAAAAGGGAAGACTGCTCACTTGACAGTTCCAGGGTAAGAGCCACAAAGTGCTGACCTTGTTCCAGATTCTTCGCCATCGTCCTGGTTCTCAGGTCAGAGCATCACCGAGCTGCTGGTATTATGTGAGTCAGTCTTGGCCAGTGGTATATGGCTTAGCCTATCAGAAGAGAAAGCTTCCTGGGAGTAAAAATGGAGGTTCATTTGTGATTGTAGACATTTTTCTTATCATCATCACTGTGGGGTTTTTTCCTTTTTTGCAGAAGCCATTACTGATCTTTTCTTATATGTGTTTCACTGAGTTAAAATACAGTAACTAAAGGAAAACTTCACAGCAAGTAGCTAAACACCTTAGCTTTAACTGGAAAAAATTAAAAGTTAAGTGTTATCAGAATGTACTTTTCACCCATATGTAGTTCTCACTGACTCTTTCTTGTACTCATCCATGGCAATCTAAAAGAAGCAGATGATTTTTGCTTTTACATACTGTATTGGGAGACTGCCACCATCCCCCCAAATCACCAAGAAGTGTTTTATCTCCTGACATAGGGATACTTTATAGAATCATAAAAATGGTGCATATTTTGGCTTTCTTGCTTTTGTCTTTTAATTAAATACATCCAGAAATAATACATTCTTTAATTCTGAAGGTAGAAGAAATGTGGGGAGGAGAGAAGAACGAATTTAGAGTTTAAAAAGAAAAAAAAGCCAGTTACAAAGCCTGTGTTGGATTCTATGTAAAGGCAACTGGAAGATAATTTTGAAATCCATAGATTATAATCTATTGAATTTAGAACTACTTGAAAAATGTCTTTCTTAATCTCAGGTTTTATTTTGTGTTTAGGGAAAATTCAAGTCATACTTAGTTAAAAGAATTAAGGTGTAATCATTGCCAACATAGTATTAAAGGCATTTGTTTCTATCTGAATGTACAGAAAATTTTAAAATAAAACTATGTATATATATATAGAGAGAGAGCACTTCTGAAACATAAGGAGATTATTCCTTTTTTTTAAGAATTTATTTATTTATTTGAATGAGAGAGAGAGCACACAAGGGATGTGGAGAGGGACAGGATCCCCACAGAGCAGGGAGCCCAACAGGACACGGGGCTCTCTGGACTCGATTCCAGAACCCCTGGATCATGACCTGAGCCAAAGGCAGATGTTAACCGACTGAGCCACGCAGGCACTCCAGAGATGATTATTTGATTAAATATAATATGGTGTATTTAACAGCAATTTTTCCCCTTTTTTTTTGGTTAATACTATGATATACAGTTTTTTTTTCAAACAGTTCTAGTATCTTCTGTTTTTTTGAGAAGACATTGAATGCAGGTTATAAAATAGAGGCTAGAATGGTAACACAAAGTTAATGTCTTTAATTAATACAGACTTACTGCTGAGTTGAAATATTAATAATTTATGAACATATTTCAGATGTTTCTTTACTCCCTAATCATTTTTGTAATAACTGTCACATAAGATGATTTTCTTGGAACTAACTTGAAAGTAGTTGCATCTTTTCTTGCTGGACACGCTCGTTTTGTGAAAATTCCATTTATATGCTGTGTGCTGTCTTTCAGATATATCTATTGTGATGAAATTGACTTGGCTGCTGACACAGTGCTGGCCACTCTTTATGCTGCCAAAAAGTACATCGTCCCTCACCTCGCCCGCGCCTGCGTTAATTTCCTGGAGACCAGCCTGAGCGCCAAGAATGCCTGTGTGCTTCTCTCCCAGAGCTGCCTGTTTGAGGAGCCGGACCTGACCCAGCGTTGCTGGGAGGTGATCGATGCCCAGGCTGAGTTAGCTCTCAAGTCTGAGGGATTCTGCGATATCGACTTCCAGACTCTAGAAAGTATCCTCCGCAGGGAAACTCTGAATGCCAAAGAAATTGTGGTTTTTGAGGCAGCTCTCAACTGGGCCGAAGTGGAATGCCAGCGGCAGGATCTAGCTTTGAGCATTGAAAATAAACGCAAGGTCCTCGGAAAGGCACTTTACCTGATCCGCATCCCCACGATGGCCCTGGATGATTTTGCAAACGGTGCTGCCCAGTCTGGAGTTTTAACTCTCAATGAGACCAATGACATTTTCCTCTGGTACACGGCAGCCAAGAAACCCGAGTTGCAGTTTGTGAGTAAAGCCCGCAAGGGCCTCGTCCCCCAGCGCTGTCACCGCTTCCAGTCATGTGCCTACCGGAGCAACCAGTGGCGCTACCGGGGCCGCTGTGACAGCATCCAGTTTGCGGTTGACAAGAGAGTGTTCATCGCTGGCTTTGGGCTGTACGGCTCCAGCTGTGGCTCTGCAGAGTACAGCGCCAAGATCGAACTCAAGCGGCAGGGCGTTGTCCTAGGGCAGAACTTGAGCAAGTACTTCTCAGACGGCTCCAGCAATACCTTCCCCGTGTGGTTTGAGTACCCGGTGCAGATTGAGCCAGACACCTTCTACACAGCCAGCGTGGTACTGGATGGCAATGAACTCAGCTACTTCGGACAGGAAGGCATGACGGAAGTTCAGTGTGGCAAGGTGACTGTGCAGTTCCAGTGCTCCTCGGATAGCACCAATGGCACTGGGGTGCAGGGTGGGCAGATCCCGGAACTCATATTCTATGCTTGAAAACCCCTCCCAAAGCGGTGTGAGCTCTGAGGTGCACATGTGGTTCCCACTCGCTTGATGCTTAGCTCATCTGCAGATACATGATCAGCGCAGGTAATTTGTAATGAACGAAGCTGTAGGCAGTTTCTGATTTCTTTCAACCTTTTAATTATGTACAGGCAAAAATGCAGCATTCAGCTTTTAACTATATGCTTAAAAGAGCCAAGTTCTTATTAAGGCTTTGTGGTTTTTAGAGTTGCGTCTATACACCTGGGGAGAATTTGTGCTCTTTTCCAACTGCCCCACTGACCTCCCAGTTTTGTCCCTCTTAAAATTTTCAGGATCACCCTGAATTTCCTTTAGGGCTTTATTTTGACAAATAGAAATAAATACTCTAAAATAATAATGATAAGAGTTATTTTTAAAGAGAACCCCACCCCAAATTACAGGTAAACCTCAGTGTACAATTTTGAAAGAAGTTTTGCTTCATAAGTAATAATTTAGAAAGTAGGCAGTAGTTATGTTTAGCTCCTATTTCATTTTAAATATTTTACTCTGGGCATTATTTTTTCTTAAATCCTAAATTCATAAGATTGTTAAATGTTAAACACTGCAAAGTGTCCGTGTAAAATAGGAAAACAGGAAATGGGATGTTTGCTTAGGCCATGACCTACTACAAGCAGGTTTTTATTCTTTTAGTTTAGAAGACAAACTATTGCAGTACAGATGCTTCTTTTAGAACTAACTAAATTACACATTTTTATTGTCAATAGGGAAAAATCACAGGCCTATTAATTTAAAACAGCTTATAAAGGAGACCTTAAAAAGTCCCATTCTACAAATAGTTTATTTCATGGCATAATAGAATATACCATTTGAAAAAGCCAGTCTTCTCCTCACTTGCTTCTGATCCCCACTGTTTGCTTGTGTTTGTAAGTTATACTGTATAGAATTCTTACTCCCTTTTTCCCATGAAAAGAGGACCAAACAGTTCTTCAGATATATGGAGTAACAATTAGTTTTGTAGCACTACATGTTAATGTAATAAGATACTTTTATTCATTGATTTTTCTTTTTTTTTAATCCAAAATACACTTTACCTGATCTACTTTGACCACATACTATCTTCTTTGTTAATTATAATTATGTCCTGTTCCTAGACTGCTAGAATTTGGCCTTTGGCCATCCTTAAAGTGCCAATAAACGCCTGCAGGGTTTTAAAAAAAAAAAGGTCTGGAGCGATACACTTGATTGTACCTAATATTCACTGCATCAGCATCACATCCAGCCCTCTTATTTGTACATGGTTAATGTAAACAAAGGAGGGAAAAGCTCATCCCAAAATTCTCCTTCAGTGATGGCTTGTGATGGTTTTGTGCCTGTGACCCTGGTAGTGTCCAGTGTGTTCACTTCCATTTGAAGTATCCATGTGTTTCTGGGCAGCTTTTCTGCTCAGCATGATCCTGAGATGGCTTCCCCCACCACCCAGAGTGTGGTCCCTGGCCGCCTCCTTCTCCTGCTCTGCGAGTCCCAAGCTGGCTTGTTTGGAGCCAGGGGTTAGTCCTGGGGTGGGCGGGTGCGTGCGCGTTGTGGGCGTCCGTGCACGTCCATGTGCATGCAAGTGTGTTTGCCGACTCAGGAATCGTCTCCTCCCTGCCTGGCCAGTAAGAGGTGGGACAGAAATGGTCCCCCTGCTGGCCCCAGCAAGGCCCCAGGAAGTGACTACCCTTACCTTATTCACTGTGCTTCTGGGCCACCTTTTCCCCCCGTAGATGTGGGCTTGTTGCTTTTGGCCGGCTTCCCTGGTGGAGGAGAACACTGGATTATGGGAAATGTTTTAATCATGTTTGCCATTACCTATGTCTGTTAGCATAGATAATCAAAAGCTGTTACTGGTGATTATAGATGAGTACTCCCAGGACAACTTTCCAAAATTATCTAACAATTATTTCTTATTAGGAAGATGACAGTAGTTTTGGCAAAGTATCTATGAAATAAAGGTATGTTTTCAACTTAAAAAATACTTCTATAAAGGATTTTGCTTTTAAATTATGATGAAACATTTCGGTAACTCATAGCTACCATGCAAATTGGTAGGCTGTATACCTGATTAGAAGGCACTCAGTTTTAAGCCAGAGGAGAAGAAACTCGATTTAGCACTAATGTCATCATCTCAGATTGTTGAGGTGGGTGTGATAACCTTAGAGTGAAGATTGTTCATTCAGTAACGCTCACTGTCAGTGCTCCTGTTAGCAGGATGCCCTCCACATGGGTAGGGAACTGCTGGGGGAAAGCCGAGGGAGATCCTGTACACTGGGGGTATGAGAGCTTGGTTTTATGCCAATCACCGTTAGCTAAAAAAGAGAAGACACGTCCACCACCCGATTGGCTGGTGTCGAGAGCCGTGGGTTAAATTTGAAAATTGTATTTAGAATAAGAAATTTTGTATTTTAAATCCTATTCTCCCTTTTGCATTTTCAACAACATGGAATGAAAGCTAACGTGCTTGCTTTATTTTCTTTGGTAATCTCGAATTTTGTAGCTTTTAAAACTAGAAACCATTGTTCTCAAGGCAGGCAACTCTAGTGTATAAACACAACTTTATTAAACAATACTCTGTAGATGCTTTTCCCAATATATCTGGCAGTCTTTGTCGTTGTTCATACTGGGGATAAAGGGGAACTAGGCTAGCGGTTCTAATGTAACATTCTTTAAGCATATCTTAATATAGTATTTAAGTAAATGGTCTAATTTCTACATAATTATTGCACTGAACTGTCTTTTTATTTTTTAAGGTGTTTAAATAAGCTCAGCTAATTCAAGACACTAGCACTTGTGCATCAGAGTGCTTGAATTTAGTAGCTTACAGCATTATTTATGAAGGAAAAATATATAAATATGAAGTACCTCATGTTGAATGTTATTGTACTGTATTTTTAATGTAACAGTGCAGATCTTGTTAGACACATGAATGTGTATAATCATGTTAAATGCAAATAAAAGTAAAATTGGTTCATAGATTTGTTTTCCTTAGCATTTTTGTAGGTCCCTTGAAACAATAAAAAATCCATTCTGGCACTTTTGGTGCCACTGCATTTTACAGAGATGGTTTTGCAGGAGCATTTGTTTGCTTAAGTTATTCAGATATCTTTGATCCCTAAAGATGTAAAAATTTGAGGCAAAAGCATCGAGAACAATGAATATGTTAATCAATCGCATTGTTTAAAGCCTGACTGTGAAGTTAATGAGAGGAAGTGAATGGGTGCATTTATATTCCCTATATGGAACTCATGCTTTGCTGTTATTCTGATGCTATAGTCGCTCACATATCTGTGGATCTGGCTGTACTAAGGGGGTTTGGATACTGAATCACATCTAGCTTTAGATGTAACCAGTGCTGCTTGTTCCTGCTTTGTTATAATAGCTTAAGTCTCTGAATGAAAAAAATAAATGTCATATGAGAATTTTGAATATAATTTTTATGTGCTCAGCTAGTTTTCCATTATATTTGCCCATATCAAGTAATACATATACACACACGCACACACATTCATACATAATTACATATACACGGGCATGTATTTGTTTAATCACTTCATCTGCTCAGCCTCTGTAGCGTACCTGCTCAGAAGAATTTTGGAATTATTCCAGAGAATAAAGAAACTGGAAATATTCATTCTAATCAGCTTAATTACAGATACAACCTAAATTGCAAAGGTCTTTAATTCAGGAAAGTCAGCTGTTTTCTCAGTTGCTGTTTAAACTTAGTCCACATATGGTTGTTTTCAATATCCCAAAACAATTGGAAATGATCCTTCTTTGTTGGCACCCAGGATCAACATGTCACGGAAATTATCTCTTCTCCCTGTGGACCCGATGGCTTGCCTACAAAAGCCATGAACTTAAACTTGGGAGAAAATAGAAAGGAGGAAAGTACTCTTGAGGAACTAAATCATATGAAACGTAGAGGCCGAAACAAGCAAGTGGCCTGAAAACCTGTGGTTACCCTAAGTGTTCATTAGAGTAGGACTCTGGGTGCCTTTGAGATGTGTCGATGGAAGTTGACTACACTTTCGATTTCAAATTAGTACATTTCAACATCTTTTTCTGAGCCATTTACATTTATTGACCAACTACTCCCTTTGCTCAACATTTCATGTTATCCTCCACTTTTTAAAATACATCATCTAGCAAAACAAAAAACTGGGGAAATTTTTCAAAAATAGAATTCCCTCAGTTATTTCATAATATAACCACCCTAAGCACTGGTGAAAAGACCTCAATCAGGATACTGCCCTGTGGGTGAGATGGAAGTATTGGTGAGGCAGAGTTGAAGACGTGGTTGACCCGGTCCCACACCAAGCAGCATAGGCCACTAGCAGCATAGATCAGTTGCTGAAGAACCTTTGGGTGCGTTTCTCACTTGGGCATCTCCCCTCTCTGCTGCCTCTTTTAAGCCTTTTTAGAGGGAGCGTGGCAGGGGCAGTAATTCCCATCAATGCCAACCCTAACTATCCTTATGACCCTTGTTTTCTATTTGCCCGTTCATATTGGTGTCCATTGGACAGCAGTTTTACTAGCAGATGCAATTTTATACTCTGCCATCTATAAAGTCCTTAACCTCAAGATAAATAACCAAAACACCTGCTCTTTACTTTGTCTAACGTGTACTTTAATTCTGTGTACTGGATGTGATTCAAGTGATCTATTCAACTATCAGCACTTTGGTGTTAGTTTGCCCCAACTGATTTCTCTTTAAGCTGGTTTTGGTAGTAACCAGTCTAACTGCTACGAAGGCAGGAGGGGCTTTGTGTCAGACCTCAAGAATGGTGTCCTTTTTCCCTTTGTGGAACAACAGTACCAAAAATTATTTCAAAATTCAGGCACTTTATTTGTTGTTGTTGTTGTTTACAATGTTGGTGAGCAGTTTATATTTAACAGACTATGTCTTTATCAGTTTGTTTGAGAGGAGTGAAATTATACCTGAAAAAAGTTGAAAAACAAGTCCTACTAGTAGCTTTCTTAATTTTAGCGTAAAGTGCTGCAAGAAAGCTTTCCAAGCAGCAGATAGCATAAAGATTGTTGTGAGAAACCAGAGAATCTGAGATATTTTGATATGGAGCAGTCTTTACTGTGGCTGTACAATTTGCATTTTCCTTCCTAAACTATATTCAAAAAATAGTCAAAAGAAAGAGGACAATTTAAGGAAAGCTGCAAATAATCTTTCAGAGCTTGAAGCAGAGGGTACCACCTTCTGTACAGTAGAATACATAAAAACGTACTTTTGAGAGACAACTCTGTGCATTTTTGTGCTTTTCTTGATCAGCCCTAAACTTTAAATTATTTCAGTGCCCCTAAGAATAGTGCCAAAACACCCTAGCCAATTCAAAATTAAAGACAAATTCCAATTCTAAGAATGTTTGGAGGCATTGATGAATACTCCATGTTTCCTAGGTAAAAGACATAAGGTTTAATGAATCAAAGGATTAACCCAATGTTCGTTCACCCATTGACCTGACCATTTATTGATCCTTTGCTTTATCCCAGTCAGTAAGAGAGATCCTGGGGAGTCAGAGACCCAATAAGATGTGGTATGTGCTCTCAAAAGGTCCAGGGCAGGGCTGCTTCGCCCTCAGCATGCAGAAGAATCATGAATTGCCAGGTTCTATCCCCAGAAATTCTGATTGGGTAGGTCTAAGTTGAGGCCTGAGAAACCACATCAGCAAGCTTCCATATGCTGCCGCTGCTGTCTGTCATTCACATTTTGAGGGACCCCTACAGGGTAGGAGAGAAGTACCTTGGCTCCTCCTGGAGCACTGCAAAGGGCATCCAGGTCAGTGGGAGAAGAGAATGCTTGAGCTGGGTTTTGAAGGATGCATTAGAATTACCTAGTGAAGGCTGGTGATGCCAGTTGGAGGGGGCAGGGAGGAGTTAAGGGAATTCTAGGAGAGAGCAGAAAGGCAACAGCTCAGCGTGGCTTAAGCAAAGGGACATGTGGAGGAACAAGGCCACCTACTGTGTGCCAGGTGTGGAGCCAGCTAACGAACTGGACCTGAACACGAAGCACATCATCTGCTAGGCTAAATTACCTGGCTTTTATCACAGAATGAAACAGTGGCATTGAAGACATTAGAGATAGACCAGAAAACAGCTTTGCGTTTTAGAAACATCTTTCTGAACTTTGGGAATAATGAACTGGGTCAGATCAAAGACAGAAGTACTTAGGGCTGGGCTGGGAGTAATGCAAATGAAGACCGAAGGGCGCCAGGGACTGGAGAGAATGATGAAGATTCTAGAAACATGGAAGGGTGATCCCCAGCGTGCAGTGGTTGTAGCATCCAGTTAAAAGAGGGCTTGGTGAAGAAGGAATGCCTTGCCTTACATTTATCCTAAAGGAGAAAAGTTTGCTTTGTTTTGCTCTACCATCCTCTGTAGAGAATCGGTCTATAGATACCCACCCTTGATTCTAAGATTCTTTTAGGAAGAAGGGAAAAACAGTCAACATAGTGTACTGGTTAATAACACTCCAGAGCTAGGCTACAGGGCTCTGGCTGCACGTGACTCCAGGCAAGTCACTTAACCTCTCTGAACCTCAGTTTGCTCAAGAAAGATGGCAATAATAATAGGGCCTTCCTCAGAGGGTTATTACGATGATGAGAGAAATTAAAATTTCGAAAGCACTTACAACAGTACCTGGCAAACAGGAAGTGCCATATAAGTGTTAAGTAAAACAAAATGCGAAAGGCCACAAATTAAACGTATGCATCTTCCTCATATATGCCCTTATGAGAACCAGTTTACTTAGAGTTTACACACACTTAACAAGTTGTCAGTGCAGACAATTCAAAAGCCAAAAGCATCATTTTGTTGCTGTTCTTTTAAGGCACGGGTCAATAGCTAAGGAGTATATAGAGCTTACAGAGTTGTATTGTTCTCTACTGTTGAGGAATTCTCTCCTAGTTTAACCAAATTTCTTATAAGTATTTCAATTTGGTCATGTTAACGAGAGATAAATGATGTGGGTGGATTCTAGCACCTTAGGTAGGATTCTTCAGAAAACTACTCTGTAAAAGCTGACTATGGGTACATAACAAGTGTATGAGAGACCCTTTGAAGACATTTTCCAAGAGGAGTCTATTTGCAGGAAAAAAAAAAAAAATCCTGTACAGGTTCTGTTAGAATCAAAAATAAGCTCTTTATTCTTGGCTTACAATCTTAGACAATTTTGGATATCACCCCTTCTCCAGATATTTGGGGATTAAAATCCGTTTTAGTATTGAAATCATTTGTTGTATGTTGAAAGCAGGTTTGACCTTTATTTTGAGTGATGTGAACATCACAGGGGGCAATTGAATGGCTAATTGTCTATTCAAGTAAACAAAGGTGTGCCCCAAGTACTGGCAACTCTGAGTTTGCCTGCTCTTGCGGGCTTTTCGTCTCCCTTCTACTGCCTTCCCCGCGGACGTCCCCCCATCTGCAGACTCACCTCCTGAGCCAGTGCTAGGGCTTTATGTGACAAGGGCCCTGACGTCAGCTAATTTCTGGTCCCTTGTTCAGGCCTGGATTCTCTGTTTTGCACAATAAGCCTTTAGGAGCCTCACTCCCCAGAGATTCTCATTCTGGGGCCAGTCACTTTTATCTGAAGCTCAGGGCAGGTGTGTAGGGATCCTGATGCACATGAAAGGTTGGGAACCCCTGGTATAGACAAGCCTCCTGGAACCTTTCCTCACATCCGCATGGACATCTAGCTTTAGCACCTTGCTCCTTGCCGGCGATCCTGGCAACATACACTCTCAGAAATCAGTCTTGTGCTTATGCCCTGAACCCATGAAGCTTGGAACTGGCCCCAAGCAAAACCACAGTCAGCATTAGTGGATGAAATAAACCAAGGGAATCAGAAGACCTAGCTTCTGACTTTAACTTCTTGACCCTGACCTCTGCTTGTTATTCTTGCTCTGGCCAGTCTTCCTGTACCCCCCAGTCCTCCATCTGAACCTCAAAAGCCCAGAGATCCAGTGTGTTCAGTGGTGCCCTGGTCCCAGCTCTAATCTAGTTGACTATGTCACCTGCCGAAGTTCTGATCACCATTATTAACTGGTCTTGGTGCCTGCCCATGTTTGGGACCCCAGTTCTGAGCCCCATCTTGGTAACTATTCCACTTCCTTCAGACATGTGCTGGCCTATGCATTCAACCTGCAGGGTCTCCTCTCCCAGGCAGATACTCCTGGCCACTGGTCCTGACAGAGCCCCCCTGCCCAGCCTCTCCGATTGCCCCCACTCTCCGTTCTTTTCTTAACATTTGTGGTAGCTTCCCATTGCTCAGGTAATGCCTAACAAACACAAAAACTCAGGAGCACACAGCAATACATTTATGCTGTGGTGCCTAAGAACAGCCGTGGGTTGTCTTGGCAGTTCTACATACTTGATTGGGCTCACTCACGTGTGGGTGTTGGCCTTTGACTATGGCAACTTGGCTCTGATGGTCTCTCATCCTCCAGCAAGCTAGTCTGGGCATGGTTTTGTGGCAGTGGCCAGGGTACAGGAAAATCACCCACAATGGGAAGAACCATGCCTGGCCTCTTGAGGCTTGGGTTCAGAACCTGTGCACCATCACTTCTGCATTCTGTTGGCCAGAAGCAGTCCCAAGGCCACCCAGAAGCAAGGGGTGGTGAATTAGATTCTACCTCTTTACTGAGAAGAACTACAAAGTCATGTAGGAAGGGCTGTGGATAAAAAGAAAAATATCGTATTGGGCCATTTATGCCATCAGTGTTGAAGGTGCCTACGTGTAGACCCCGTGCTCCTTTCTAACCTGGACCCCAGAGTCAATGCCACTCGAAGTTGCCCACAGAGAATCCACAAGCCCCAAAAGCATTAGTTAACATGAAGGTTTTATAGGGGAGAGGAGGAGGAATCTTTCTCTTACTCACACATAAACTTCCCAAATATCCATTTGGCAAATGTCCTCACCACGTAGTTGGTTCTGCTAACGAGTCGCTTCTTGGTCCCAATCCCCCAGGCACAACTATATCTTCTCATCAGATCACATCTCACCCCCTAGCTTTAGCTCCTCAAACTGGAGCCTTCACTTGGAGTAGTAGACACCTCGTTAGATGTGATATTGTCACTTAAATCACTTCCATTCTCATACACTTCCCCATTAGCATTGCTGTACAACTTAACTCAGAAAACCAGGCCCCTAGTAAAGCAAGAAAAGATGGTGGAGGTGGATAGGAAGGAGCATTTCCCTTGTGTGTTTCTTCATTATTAACAGCAACACCCCTAGGAAATTTTACCTGGTCCATGGGCTTCTTCCAAGTACAGGAAGATGGGGAGAGACTGTCGGCCCTCGGAAGGTCAGGAAGGAAAGAGGAAGTTGTAGGTTGATAGAACAGCTCAGCCATCCCTTGGGGCCAGGAGGGACTGAAGAAAGAAGGTTGGCTGGAACAGGGAGAAAGGATGAGGTCCCAGGTAAGCAAGAAGTCTCACACAGCTTTTCTACCTCGAGCCTCTCTCCCATTTCTCATTACTTTGGGAATTCCTGACCTGGGACCTACCCACAGTGTTTGATCTGGGGAAGTTCAGCAGGTAGGACAGTTTAGGGCGAGTCCACCAGCCAGAAGGTTGGGTATATCACTTATACTCCTCTAAGGTCTGTTTGCCAAGGGCTTGCTTAATCTGCTGTGCACATTGTGACCGTATCACCAAGACCTCATCAATGGAACAGGTTGCTTATATGACCTTTCCAGCAATGCTTTGTCACCTCACATGCACATTTGTAAGTCAGCTGTTTGTTGCTACTGGCCTTGGAATATGACCAATGCCCTGATCCTGCTTCTGTTCCTTTCTTCTCTGAAGAACCCCTCCCTCACTAGTGCTCCTGGAGGAAAGCCTTGGACACTTTGTCTCTGTTTCTGTTCCACAGTACAAAAAGTTTTAACTACTGGAGTGTCCCAGATCCTTCCATACTGAGGCAGCGTACTTGGTTACTAGTAACCAGTCAGAATCTTGATTGCTGAAAGATTTGCTAAATCTGCCCACTCCTTCCCCAAATTTCAGATTTACTTGCCAAATAGGTTTATCAGAATTCCAAACAAATTCCATTTGTTTAGGCTTCCAACATTTACTTACCTTAAATAAAGAATTGCTGAAATAGAACAATTGTGATAGACTTTAAATATTTTCATATTCATCCATAAAGGGTGTTGTTACCCCTAATAAAAATTCCATGACTGTAGGCATAATTTGGGCTAGAGGTAACATTCAGTATGAATGGGAGTCACGTCACATGGTGGCTTCCCAGAGATTAACTCTGTCATCCACCCCAATCACAGAACTGTGGCTGAATTTGACCACCTCTTGGGACAAACCTCTTCATGTTAAAACTTCTCAACTCCCTTTCCTCCCTCCTCGACTACATTCAGGAGGAATGTACCTCCCAAGAGAGTACAATCCAGCAGAGTGAACGACATCCATTTCTAGTAAGATTCCAGTGTTCAGACTGAATTGATGTGCAAGAACACTCTGTTTAGGGGTGTTTTGTGGATGTTCGTGGTGGGTATTATTGCAGTTCTTTAATGTTTCATTTATTCAGAGTTCAGAAGACAAGTGGGAAATGAGCTAAGCTCTTCCCTGTAACTGCAAAGAAATACCTACCTACCTTTTCAGGTAAACAGCTATTGGATTGATAACACCAAATCCTCTGTATATTAAGTCACCTTGGCCTCCAAGAAAGCTTCAGAAATGAGCATGGATGTGACTAGAAACAGGATAGTGCAGGGGCTGGAGTAGGGGGTGAGGGTAAGAGAAAGGAGCCTGGTGCCTCCCCATTTCCTCTGAGATGCAAAGTCTTTAGATGAAGTAGGAAAGGAGTCCTTTGGGTGGAGTGAGTGAGTGATGTCCAGTAGTGACAGGTGGCCAGGGGAAGAGGACATAGCTCTGTTAGACCTCCCTGGTCTGCTACCCACACTCTGTAAGGAGCCTTTGTAGGTTTGCCAAGCTTTCTGTGGGAGACCCATGAATGACTTTCTTAGGGGCTTTTTAGCTTCTAGGCCTCCAAATAGAGCCTAGAGTGCAGGCCAGACCCACCAGCCATTCAGAGTTGAGGAGTAAGGCCAGAAACCAGGCCATCCCTAACTCCTCTCCATCAAGTACTACCCTTGGGCCGTGCCACAGCTGCAAAGATGTACAAACTTTTTCCTTCACCAGGAAGAACCAAGTTTGGCTCATGGCAGCTTCAGACGTATCTGGAGTCCAGAGGATTGCATTGAAATTTCCTTACTGCTCTGCTATGCCCACCCCACAGGTTGGGTGAAGTCAGCCCCATGTGGGGAGGCAGAGGTTCTCTTGGCTTGCATGCATTCCTCCTTCCTTTTCTACCCTTCTTGCCTCAATGGCCTCATTCCTCTGCTGCTCACTGGATTCTAGCTATAGCTTTTGAACGTGAACAATCCATCCCATTTCCTGCCCACCATCCCCACATTCATTGGTGAAGATGTTAAAAGGTAGGGGAGCTTTTCTCTTCCAGAACTGTGTTCACCTTTCACAGCTAAAAGACCACTTCACAAGAGGTGGGAGAATAAGTAGGGACAAAGCAGGTGGAAGAGCCCAGAGGCGCCATGTTGTCAGTAATGATGATGGGTGGGAACAAAGAAGTGAACGTCACCAGACACCTGACCCCCGATGCATGGACAAGACAAGTGGCTTCTTACAGCCTAAATAAAATGTGCCAGTTGTCGGGCTTTGCCATGTGACTGCCATTTACACAAGGGCTGTGCAGTCTTCCCAAACTCCCACTAAGACGTCCTGGTTAGAAAAACAAATTACTGCATGCGTCCAGAATGCAGTCTTTCATAGGTCATTATCAGAGTGGGTCTCTTGTCAATACCATGCCTGATTGGGAGCAGCTCTCAGAATCATTTAGTTTCTCTTGTCAGGGGAAGCTTTTTAACTGCTTCCTGCTGTCCTGTCATTTTGTGCTAACCCCAAAAGGCAGTGTTAAATTGATGTCATCTTTCCAATTTCTTCCCAGAAGCATTTTCCTTTCTGGTTAACAATGGAAACATTTGCGCAATAATCAAGGGAGAAAAGTGGCCAAACACGAATGCTGTGAAAACTCCTAAATGGGATGAATGCATTTATTTATCTGCGCATCCCATCGTTCTGGATGACAGAAAGAAGGATGACTCTCATTCAGGTAGTAAGATAAGTAAAGAAAAATAAAGAAGTAAAATAAAAGCAAGTCCAAACCCAGAAGAAACCCATTGCCTTCACTCAAGAAAAGGATTCGATTTGAGGCTCTTGTAGAATTACCACCAAACAAAAAATTGAAGAGAATGTTGATAATCATTGAGCTGGGTGAGGAATACATGGCTTTCATTGTACAATCTATGTTTGTGTATGTTTGAAAATTCCCACAATAAAAAATTATTTTAATTGTGGTAGGAATTGGATAAATGAGCTCATACATGTCAGGCAGGTCCTAGGCAGAGGCCATTTCCGCCCTATCTTTACATTTGCAAAGCTAGTGGGGCCCATTCCAATAACTTATAGCTGAAAGCATGTTTGAAAGTAGACTTTGTATTAGACATACACATGGACAAAGGTTCTCTGTGATCGACCCACCTCTGGATTTGTATGAACACAGAAAACTAAGAACATATGAACATAGAAAACTAAGGTTTTCACACATGCTGGACGTCTGAATTTTAGAGCTTAAATTATGCGTCTTCTTAAATGCAGGGATTGACAGGTATGCTTAGTTGCTTAAACGAAGACTCCTACTTCATAAGATTCCTAATTAAATGGGAAAGGCATTCTAAATTTTTGATCTTTGTTAATCATATCTGGGAGAACTTGGAAGTTTAGATCATGATTTAATTAGGGCATTCTTATAGTTCCCCTGGTGGCAACATAATCTAATTTTAGCAAATTTTAATTGCAAGTGCAAAAAGGGTTTATGTGGATTGGAGCTGAGTCTGAGATATTCTAGCTTCTGGAAGTAGCAACACCATCCCCTCCACCTCAGACCCTCCATTTAGCCATGCCTCACCCTAACAGTTTAGGGCCCAGGGCAATGGTACAAATGGTGACCTATATATTATATGCCTAAATTTTAGAAGTTATGTATCAAGCTAACAAATGCTAAATAAAATGTGTTCTAGCATTCTTTTTTTTTTTAAGAGAGAGAGAGTGGGGGTGGTGGGGTAGAGGGAGAAGGAGAGAGAGAATCTTAAGTAGGCTCAACGCCCAGCATGAAGCCTGACATAGGGTCAGTCTCAGAACCCTAAGATTGTGACCTGAGCTGAAATCAAGAGTCAGACATTTAAACAACTGAGCCACCCAGGCGCCCCTCTAGCATTGTATCTTGACAAATATGACTCCATAGAGACCTGGAAGGCCAGATTCAGGTTTCAAACTCTTGGCTCCTCAGAGTTCTGTACTGGGGAATGTTGGTGATTGAGAGGACTCTAGCTTGTGGGCCCCTACCTATAGTTCATACCCTTTCCTTGACTTAATGTCTCCTCAGCCCATACATTCAACTTTGTTCATCCCAGTCCAACAGCAAAGAGCTACACCTTGGCCACCCTTGGGGCCTACAGGTACACACACTGGTGGTATGTCTGCCATGAGGACAGAGAATTCCAGGATCCCAGATACTGCATGATGCAGAGATTGAGGCATTGGTTCTAGATAAGCATGTCCCCTTGCCTGATTTGCAAAGGTTAATGAAATCCATGGGAAAGAACTTTGTTTCTCCTCCATCAGGCCCTAAATGTTGGCTCGGTAATCTTTCCTCTTACACCCAGGGCTCAGTAATCTCCTCTCATACTTTCTTCCTGAGTGATCTCATTGGTTCCATGGCTTTATATCCCTCATTCATTCATCCAAGAAATATGCATATTTCTAGGTACTAGTGATACAGTAGTATACAAAACAGAAGACAAAAAATCTGTGTCACAGAGCCCTTCCTTCCATAAGGAAAATAGGGCAGTTTTAATCGTGATCCTAAATTCCTTGGTATTCCAGCTAATGCAAGGTGGAGTCAAAGTCTACTCTCTTGAACTTGGGTGGTCCATAGAGCCTGGTGAAAGTGATGCTGTGTGACTTCTAAGGCTAGGTCATCAAAGGCCATGACCTTGGTCCCTGGAAATGCTCACTTCTGGAGCTCTGCATGGTCACATAAGGAAAAACACCCTGAGACCACCATGCTGGAGAGGACACATGTTGGTATTCTGGTTGACATTCCCAGCTGAGTCAGTCCTTCAGCCCAGGCATGAGATGGGAGTGGGAAGCACTTGGAAGTGAATCCTCCTGGCCCAGCTGTTCCAGTCTCAGCCATTTACGTCACTCCCAACTGAGGCCCCAGACGTTAGAGAACAGGAAGGTTCTGTCCTCACTGTGCATTTTCCAATACTGATCCACGATATCTGTGAACAGAATAAAGTGGTTATTGTTCACTCCACTAAGCTTTGGGTCAAGATGCACAGTGACTTCTAAATGTATGTCTCCAGCCCAGACCTGAGTTCCAGGTTTGTATGTTCAGCTGCCTTCTCACAACTCCACTTGGGTTTCTAAGTGGGCATCTGAAAAATGTCCACTTCCAAAATGAAAGTCTTGATTACCACCACCGCCTCCCAACAGCAAACAAACAAAAACAACTCATTAATCTTCCCAATCTTAGTAAAAGTCACGACCTCCAATCCAAATGCTTAAGATACAGTCATCCTGGATTCTTTTCCCATCATTTCCCAATTCTAATCCGTTAGCAAATCCTGCTGCTTTGACATTGAAAATAGATCTCTCATCTGTCTATTTCCCCTCAACTCCTGCCTATACGCTAGCCATAATCACCATTGTCTCTCACCGGAAACAGCCTCCTACCACATTCCCAGCGTCCAAACCTAGCCACTCTAGTCTGTATTCCAAACAGCGGCCAGGGGGATCTTTCAAAAACATAAATCAGGATTTCCAGGCCAGGATGGTGCAGTGAGTGAAGACTTCAGGGCTTCCTAACCACCGCCCCTCATCCCCACCACCCAATTCTCTAAACAGATAATAATGACGTTATATATTACAAGTGAAAAATGGAAACAACAAAACTGGGATTAAACACAGAATAAACAAGTCCAGGAAAAGGAAATGGAATGACACACACACTCACCCACATGCACACGTGCACACACACACACATTGAATGGGATGGCAGCTCCAGCCTTGTAGTCTTCAGGTCTCAAAGCAAGCAGGAGGTCCTGGAAAGACACATGTGCTCCATGAGATATTTCTTCTGAGGAGACCCCTGCTTGAAGTATAGGCTGGGCGTGGTCTTCCAAAGTCCTAAAATGAGGTGGAAAAAGACCACCCCACTACTGCCTCTGATTATAGCTCCTGGCAAGTAAAGCATGGGGAAGTGGATGACACAGACACATCCCTGAGATCAAGAGCTGAGCTAAGCTACCACTGGCTCTGCACCACCATCTGCAATCTAGTTCTGACCCGTGGGAGTGGAGGTCCAGATGGAGGCAACTGTAACAGTATTAGACAGTGAGAGATACACACAAAAGGATAGAGGTGTGTATTGAGGGAGGATCTCCCATTTGAAATAAGCCTGTAAACTAAAAGTCCCATATACATGAAATAATCCAGCGCTAAGAAGGACAATAAAATAAGACATTGGAATATAAATTCTCTCTTAAGAGATCTGTGTGTCAGTTTAGTTATTGCTATGTAAAAAAATCACCCCAAAACTCAGTTGCTTTAAACAATTTTATAAAATATTCCAACAAAAACTTTCAGTATCAAGATCTATCTATCAAATAGACAGATCTACTTGCACTAGAAAGAGAATAAGAGTTTATGAACCACAATCAAGTTTCAAACATATAGAGATACATTTGATAGGCCTGAAGGATGGACCACTTGAAGTCAGATTGCAGGAAGTGGCATTGGGGTCAAGAGGGAAAACAAAATCACCGTAAGTAAGGAAGGTTGCTGTTCATGCTCAGTAATGGGAATAGGTTGGGACAGGGGACCAGAAGTGTTAGGTTAGTAGGAAAGCTCCAACTGGTGAGGGCTCCTCTACACCATGGTAGGGAGGGAGATGTAGCCTAAAATGGGAAAATACATTTCACTGAGGGACTGAACATCTTCCACACGCAAGCACAGACTCACACATGCATGCGTGCACACGTGTGAACAGAAGGAGAGTTACTTCCAATCAGCCGGAGAGGTGAACACCCAAGTTCATGGAGTGCCTGGTGCCTCTGTGAATATGACCCTCTGGAAGGCTCTTCAACACCAGGGCATCTGGGGGAAGAGTTTCAGATGCGGTGACAGCAACAGCAGTAGTATGAGAGAGAAAAGTGCCCAGGAGAGGTTCCTGCAGAAATAGCTTTGTGGACTAGCGAAGTAGGAGAGGCAAAATTATAGGTAATGGAAGTGGATGTTACAACGAGTTAAACATGAGACAAATAAAACCAGCCTCTGCCAACTCTGGTGACTGCTAGAGAGATACAAGGAAGGGGGTGGGCTGAGATCCTGCCATTTGGCTGTGGTAGTCAATGAAGCTATGGACGTTAGGAGAAATAATTGAAGTAGCATTCCCTGGGAATGGCAAGCTGGGGGGCAAGAGGAAATTCAGTTAATAAGAGAAGGATCTGGAAAAAAATATACAGTTCTCTGAGCACTAACTTGTAGATCTAAATCTGCAAAATTATTTGTGGCAGTCAGCCTCCAAGATGGATTGATGGATTGGATTGATCCCCATGTCCTGGTATTCGTACAACTGTGGGGTTCTGCACACATTGACTAGGCTGCCTGTGAAACCAATAGACTGTCACACAAATAATGGTGTGTGATCTTAACTGCTGGGTCATAAAATACATCATAGCTTCTGGGATACTTTTTTGGATCATTCACGCTATGCGCAGCCAGTGGTCATGTGGTAGGGACACTCAAGCCATCCTGTGGAGAGTTCCAAGTGGTGTGGAATTGACGTGTCTTGACAATAGCCTTGTGAGTGTGCCATGTTGGAAGCAGATCCTCCAGCCTCAATCAAACTTTTAGCTGACCGCAGCCTCAGTCCACATCTTGACTTCAACCAATTTAGAGACCCCAAACCAGAGCTACCCTGTTAAGCTGCACTGAGATTTCTGACTCACAAAAACTGCACAGGATAATAAATGCTTATTGTTCCTTAAGCCTTTACATTTTAGGGTAATTTTTTATGCCCCAAGAGATAGCTAATACAGATTTGGCACCAGAAACGAAGTCAGACAACAGATCCCTTAAAGATTTTAAGAATGTGTCTTCTTATAGTTTCTATGGATATAGTATTCTCATGCGTTCAAACCCCTCTAGACTGCATTGACTCAGCCAACTTCACATGGCTGTAGCAGGCTGGCCTGGGCTTGTAAACAGGAGGGTGACAGGAATCCAAGAGAGAAAGAGAAAACACACAAGCATTTTTCAAGCCTGGACTTGAGTCAAATTTGCTACGGTCCTGTTGGCCAAAGAGAATCACATGTCTAAGCACAGAGTCACCTGGGAGGCTGATACTCAAGGGCATGGATGAGGCAGTTGTGATTAACTGGGGCTATTAATACAGTTAATGTACCACAACAATCCGCTAAGGTTGCTTTAAATATGTCAAGCTATAGGAATACTTTCAAGATGACAACCCCCTTATTCACATGTCCCTGTTTTCCACAGCTCTTTAATCTAACCCAATTTTCCTTAAGTTTTAACGAATGGTTTCTTAAATGTGCCCAAAATTTTCAGTGTTAAAGCCTCCCCAGTGTATCCGGCCAGTTTTCACAACAAAATCTCTTGGAGTTACCTTTTTTCATGGGTTGCCAGAGGCTTCCCCTAAGCTTTGATATGCTATCTAGTAATAAAAACCTGACTGCTTATAGATACTATTTTTTAAGTGTCGTTAAAATTGGAGTTTTTAAGAACTGTAGATCACTTCGCCTGGCACATACATTCCTTGGCTCTTTTTCTTACAAAAGCAGAAGGGAGATTAAAAAAAAAAAATGCAGGGACACCTGGGTGGCTCAGTTGGTTAAGTGTCTGCCTTCAGCTCTGGTCATGACCCCAGGGTCCTGGGATCGAGCCCCAAGTCGGGCTCCCTGCTCGGCGGGGAGTCTGCTTCTCCCTCTCCCTTCCCCCACCCCCGCTTGTGCTCTCTCTTTCTCTCTCTCAAATAAATAATAATTAAAAAAAAGGCAGAGCATGGGGGGCACCTGGATGGCTTAGTGGGTTAAGTGTCTGCCTTCAGCGCTCAGGTCATGATCCCAGGACCCTGGGATTGAGCTCCCCATCTGGCTCTCTGCTCAACGAGAGCCTGCTTCTCCCTCTCCCTCTGCTCCACACCCCCCTGCTCGTGTTCTCTCAAATAAATAAATAAAATCTTAAAAAAAAGAAAGAAAATGCAGAGCGTGGGATGTTTGTTAGCAGAAACCCATGATTATCTTTACCTGATTGAAAGGAAACACTACTCCCTTTCCCTTAGTAGTAGCTCTTTGCTCTTTGAAGTCTAACTGCCATTACTGATTTTATATTTGATGGTTCTTTTGCAATATTTCTACCTGTTGGTTAGTATGCTTCTATTGCATATGGTTTTTCTTATTCCTTTTTTTTTTAAAGGATGGTTTTCATCCCTTTCCAGTTGCATTTCAAAAAGACTTTAGAACATGAAATTTTAAAAACATTTTTAAGCAAAACTTGGTGTACTAACTTACCTCCAAACAGAGTTACAAAGTGATTTCATTACACTATATGTATTGCAGGAGGAATCCCTTGTGGCAGAACGCACCTGGAGAAAAAGCTGGATGAGTTATAGGCCTACAGTGGAGACTCGTGGGAATATGTGCCCTACTTAGTGCTGTCAGCAATCTTCTTTGAAGGCTTTCTGAGCTTAAAAGCATGGGATTTGATCTATTAATATATTTTATATGGAGTGCAAGAGACCATTAGTACTTAAAACATTGACTTTTGTGGATTTGACATTGTGGTTTTAAGAATTTTAAGGAAATTTCAAGGAAGTTAGTAATTTGTAATTTTGCTGAGGCAGGACATTTAATCTGCCTGTGAAGGGTAAGAGGCTCAACCCAGTGGGGCCACCTCATCATGCTCATCTTATTCCATCATCACCCACCTGGGAATTCTTTTGTACTGATGGTAGCAGATACGTTGTTTGCTCATAATGCATTCATCCCCACCTTTCTCCTCTCTACTTCCTAATAATTCGTATGTTCTTTCAAGTTTCCCCTTCTCCTTCTCCATTACAGCTCAGTGTGGGCCTGGATTGGATTATCCAACCATTGTCATTGGTTTAGGAGTGACCATGTGGCTTAAAATATGTAATCAAGGCAACCTTAGAAAATCTGGGTACCATTTAGCCATTGCTATGTAACACCTGCCCCCCCACCAAACTCAGAGATGCTTTAAACAATAAGCATTTGCCATAGCTCTACAAGTCAGCTGTGTGGTTTTTCTGATCTCAGTTGGGCTTATCTATGTGTCTGTAGTCAGCTTCCGGTCAGCACGTGCCTCGGCTGCTCCAGGTTGGGCTCTCTCATGTATATGGAGTTAGTTCGACTGGAGATTAGTCTAGGTTGGGCTCAACCAAGATAGCTTGTTTCTGCCTCATTTGGTCTTTCATTGCCCATCAGGGTATCCAAAGTTTGTTTTTAGAGTGGAGGCAGGATTCCAAGTGAGAGTGAAAATGTGCTATTCTTTTGAGGCCCAGGCCCTGAACTGGCACCTTGTTACTTCCACCTTATTCTATTGGCAAAAGAGCCATGAGGCCAGCCCACATTCAGGGGGTGGAGACATAGATTCCACTTCATGATGAGGGGAACTTACAAGCTCACAGTTGCCAAAGGCATGGTTTCTGGGAGGAGGTGGAGGTGGAGAACTGGGGCCATTTTTACCATCCATCTACCAGGGTCAGAGTGAAATGTCAAGACCAAGACTCTCTTTGTCCACTTCTGGATATGAACAAGGAAGTGGATGGAAGCCCCTAGAGCTGCTTGCAGCCTTCTTGCTCTCATGAGGGAAGCCACCACAAGGACAAAGACAGCATACAAGGGAAGACAGAACCAAAAGAATTGCAGAAGAGATGTGTCACAGGTCTCATGATCCTGTGGACACCTGGATCAAGCCACCACCCCTGGACTTTAGAGAGGCATAAGCCAGTAAATGCTGATGTCATTCCAGCCTGTGTGATTGGAATTTTCTCTTTGGGGAAATTCAACTGCAATTCAACAGGACAATACTTTGCTTCTCCTTTAAAATTGTACCTCCTCCCCAAAATTCAGCTGCTAGTGCTTCTATGAAAAGAATGCATAGATATGTAGGAGACAGTTCTTAGTCAGAAAGTCAAAGTTAACTATAAATTAAAGAGTAAAATATCTTACTCAACAGAAGTTCACATCTGTAACTTTAATCCTATATTTATGGAATATTCAGGAGTCTGAATGGGTCACTTAAAATTTTCAGTTATAATTTACTGTCTCTTATGGAAAAAATTACATGTTTTAGTAGACAGTTACTTGGGCTGTTTTTTTCTTTTTTTAAAATTATGTCTTTTGAAATGCTCTCTCAGTTTATTTTCAATTTCTGCCACAGTTTTATTGACCTTTGTGTTCTATGGCTTATGTTAAAAATACTATTGGTATGTTGAATATGCTTTTCTTAAACTAAACACAATCCTTCATGATTCCAACAAAAATTTTTAAAGGGCATTGAACTCACATCCTCCTTAGCCAGTTTGAGAATTATAGCTTTAATAGCATTTGAAAATTGGTAGATTCATGAAGGGCCTTGGGACATAGCTTGCCCAAATGTTGAATGTCTACTCTATTTACCATTCATTTAAACAGTAAGTGTATGTATAAAGCTTAGTGTAGTCACCACTGGCTAGATGATGTATTAATAATTTTAAGTTTCAGGGGAAAGAACCCTGAGAAGAAGCCCAGGGATAGAGCTTCTAGACCCAGTTGTGTTCCTGAATGTCCGTAAAGCCTTAGGCAAGTCACATAAGGACTTCCTAGGACAGATCCCTTGTTGATTAAATCAGAAGAACTCCTCACCTTCATCTACAGGTCATATACAGACTTCAGCAAGTTCAAGTGAAGAATAAGAAGGAGCATATTTGATTGACTTGAACTCAAGATGCAAGAAGTTTAGAGTATGGCATTAATATCCACAGAAGCGTGGAATCCTGTGATCCAACTTGGAAGGTGCAGGGTGTCATTTCATTCCACTGTGATGGGAAATCAAACATGGATGGAAATACTCTCAAAGAGCATGGTAAATCATACAGAGACTCAGATTGGCCCTAATTCTCAGGAGGAAAAATTAGTTTGATCGAAAAACTATCCCAAATGTTGCATCAAGTTTGTGTTAAGCATAGTCAAGAGAAAGTTGCCAATATTTCAAAGACAAAGACTAAGAACAAAGGATGTCTGATAATTTCCACATTAGCTTAGTAATTTACAAGTACATGGGTGACCATGTACAGCTGTGTAGCTTGTAAACTGCACAACATCAAAGATCACTGTTCACATAGTCTATGGTATGAATGTCTCTCTCTGGCCCTATGCAGGCACAATATACACCTTTATATGTGGCATCCCTTCACTCAAGTCCTTTGTGTCATTTCTTAATTGGGTTGATACAAGTCCTATCCAATTTCAGAAGCTGTGTATCTACTTTCTCAGGCCGTTTAGTCTTCCAGTGTAAACTTTTCCTTATTAAGGAAAAAGTGGTCCTGGAATATCATTACCCCTTAGTTGCCTCCAAGCCTGAGGACCCAATCCCTGAGCTCTTTTTCCATTGAGCTTCTCCTGGGGTCATGACAATAAAAAGGGAAGGGGCAGCATCTGTCTCAGATCAACCAGTCAGCTCTTCCTTCCCTAGGCTGTCATCAGCCAAATGCATGTGATTCCTCTCCTTCCTGAAAGTGTCTCTTGATCCCAGTAAAGACTGTTGGCTTAAATAGTCATCAAGTTCTTCGCTCTGTCAAAGAATCAGCTCCATTAATACCTGTCATTGCTAATGAGGTCTCCTTGCCCCACTCTTTTTTCATTCCATCCACTCTTTTTTTTTTTTTTTTTAAGATTTTATTTATTTATTTGAGAGAGAGTGAAAGCGAGAGAGATCGCAGAGGGAGAGGGAGAAGCAGACTTGCTGCTGAGCGGAGAACCTGATGCGGGACTCAATCCCAGGACTCTGGGATCATGACCTGAGCCGAAGGCAGATGTTTAACCGACTGAGCCACCCAGGCGCCCCCATTCCATCAACTCTTAAGAAATACTTGTGTTGTCTTCCCAGATAATAATAATAGGAAATACAATCACTTACTGAGCACTTACCGAGTGCCTGCCATTGTGCTTTTCTTCCTTTTTTTAAATACAAGGGACTTGAACTTGAAGACACTAAGTAGGTCAGGTCAGGGCTGGTATAGGATCCAGGGTTTGTCATCTCCAAAGCTTTTGCTCTCACTGGGGATTTCATGACTCTGGTCTGGGCAGAGGACAGCCAGCTCTGGACCAAGACATGTGGGCACTGGGGCCAGCTGTTAATATCTTTCCTTCAATGTGATACTCTACAAATATGGGGTCACCACTGATTTAAAAGAGAGTTTGGGGGCGCCTGGGTGGCTCAGTCATTAAGCGTCTGCCTTTGGCTCAGGTCATGATCCCAGGGCCCTGGGATCAAGCCCCGCATCGGGCTCCCTGCTCGGCCAGGAGCCTGCTTCTCCCTCTCCCACTCCCTCTGCTTGTGTTCCCTCTCTAGCTGTCTCTCTCTCTCTCTGTGTCAAATAAATAAATAAAATCTTTAAAAAAAAAAAAAGAGAGAGTTTGTTTAAGGAGGAAGGGCGAGTGGGAACCCACTGGTGAAGAAGGTTCTTAATCTCTTCTTGGTTGTCATAAGTTATTCACTGTAAGCCCCGGCTGCCTCCCCACCCAACAAAACGAAAGCCCTGTGGTTAACAAGTCCTACTGCCTTAGGAGGCGGGTCAGTGGCAGGAGTATCTTGCTTTCAGTAAGTGCCCACACTGGCTCTGCACTCAGCCATGTGCTCTGCTTTGGCCAAGGGGTTGGTAACACATGAGACACAAGGAGGGACTTGAAAAGCACGTGTATATTTCTACTCCTGTCCTTAATCCCTGCTACTGCTTAGACAAGTCCAGACTAACCTGCTGGAGACATCTGAGAAATAAGTGGAACAGAGGCAAGTCATTCCAGCTGAGGCCATCCTAGAGCAGCCAGCTCCCAGCTGACCAGTTAGCAGAGAGTAGACACATGAGGAAGCCATTCTGAGATAAGCCCAGCCCAGCCCAGATCAACAAATCCACTCATAGACTTGTGAAAAATAATAAGCAGCTATTTTAACCCAAAGTTTTCAGGTTGGCTATATAGCACCAGATAACTGATACAATGGCTTGCTACTGGACTATGGGCATCATAGTATCTTCCCCAAGTAGCCCTTGGATGCACAGATGTTCTCCTGGAACAAACTACATATAACTTTCAGCATCCACCTAAGGCCACCCATGCAACCCTACCTTTGTTGAGGCTTTTCCTTGCTAAGTCCAGGACAGTATTTCCTTCTTAGGCCCCTGACAGTTGGCTGGTCCTTGCTGTGCACTTGGCATATGATTAAGGTTGTGCCTTCAAGCAAAGGTCAGCACCCTTGCTGAGGCACTCGCTTTTGCTCACTGCCTTGCCTCCAAGAATATATCTGCTCACTGACAGACAAAGCCTGAAGTCTTGTGAGGCTGGAACTTTCGGTTTAAAGCCACCTGCCTGGATCATAGCACTTAGGGCCCAATCACAGAATAGTAAAACCAAGCCTCGGGGCCAACCTAAGCATCTGTAATTTGCTGTGTTCACCATCCCATGCCTGTGTCGAAAACCCATCCTAAGCGTCTCCATTTGTTACTGTGACCCCCCAATTACATTCCCTCGACATGCCTCCAGGTTCCTGGGCCAGTTTTCCAGTTGCTGCAGGTTTTTGGGTGGTGGTGGTGTGGGGGGGCAGTAAAGAGAAGCTCCCCTTCCCACATACTTCCGAACTAACTGGGAAGTAAGAGTTAATAAATGGCAGATGGAGGTAGATGTTCTAAAATAATGTTGGTGATGGAAACTTTGGCTTATATCTGTGGGAAGGTGAGTTTCTGAACACCGAGCCTCAAACTTAGGCAGACTCAGTGCTCCTGATGTGGTAGAATGCACTGGGTGGGCTCCCTACTTAGGGGGCTGGACAGAGCGCTTGTATTTCGTCAGGCTGGTGTGTCTGGAAGGCATTTCCCCCATACTGTTGTATGGATGGCTTTCTTGTCACTTCTATCTTAGGCCAAAACTGACCTTCTATGAGTGGTCTTCTCTGACTCCTTGGTCACTCTCTATCATGAGTTTTATGACATGTCTACAAATTCTTTGACATTCCTCTGATCTGAGATGGGGCTTAAGTCCCCACCCCTTGAATCTGGGCCAACCTCAAAGACTCTGTTAAAACCAACAGGATGTAGCAGAAATGACACTGCATAACTCAGGGAACTTCTGAGGGGTCAAGGGATTAAAGGTGATAGAGTTTCCACAATGTCTGCTGGGACACTTGCTTTTAGAGCTCTGAGCCAGCAGGAATGAAGGGCAGCTACCTTGAGGCTGCCACACTGGGAGGCCACATAGAAAGGCTATGGGCCAGTGCTCCAGTCGGCACTCACAGCCCATGTCCCAGGTGACAACCAGCATCAGCCACCAGCCATTCACAGGAGAAGCCTTCAGAGGATGTCAGCCTACAGCAGCCAAGCATCCCAGTCTTAGAATCTTCCCAGATGAGGTCCTAGATATCGTGACAGAAACAATCTATCTGCACTGTGTCCTGTTAAATTCCTGAACTACCGGATCCATGAGCATAATCAAATGGTTCGTCGACTGCCATTCACTTTGGGGGTGGTTTGTTTTGATGCAGTAGTAATTAGAACACCCTGTTTTGTATCTTTTTCATAGCAGTACTTACTATGGTCAGATTATTACATTTTTTATTTACGGATTTATTTATCGACAGCCTATTATTCCTACAGAGATGTAGGTTAGCTCTGCCAGTCAAGGACTTGTCTGTCTTAGACCTAGAACAACGTTGGCCCATAGCAGGCAGTCAATAAATATTTGTTGAGTGAATGAATGAATAAATATATTTTCCCTTTTAGAAGAGAAATAAGAGTTTCTGGGAGAGTGTTTCAATCCTTTTATTCTTCATCTCCAGGCCCTAGGCAACAAAACTGAGGCTGTTTGCGTGAAATACAAAGTAGACTGTTCTTTATATAACATCCAGGCAAACTGTCCTGTCAAACATTCAATTATTCATTCAATGCTATGAGCTGAGCACCTGCCCTCGCCCCATAAGCCAGCCACTATAATTCTCACAAGGGACAGTGAGGTAGATAAAACCTGGGCAATCTTCAAGGAGTCATTGTCTAGGAGGGGTGTGGACAAATTAAAGGATGGGGAAGTATCCTTAGCAGAACAGCCTCAGTGGCAAGCCCCTTAAAAGTCAGGGGCAGTGACTGTCATCTACATACCACCATATCCCCAGAGCCCCGCTCAGAGCCTAGCATACAACAGCTGCTCAGAAATATTTGTTGACTGCTGAGTGGAGGAAACAGAGATTGTTCTGAGCCAGGCCCAAAGTAAAGCCGTGCATCAGAAGGGAAGGATAAGTCACTATGAGAAAAGGAGCTCTCGTTAAATGTCGAAGGAACATTTGGTTCTTAACTGGCGTATTCTGCCATCATAAAGTGTCATTACAGAAACCAATTTAAAATACCAAGGACCCTGGCACAAACATGCCGCTGTTTTCTTAAAGCAAGTCTATTAAGATGACATGAAGAAATAATGGCACCTGCCTCGAGTTTCTGCTTGGAGATGCATTCATGCAATCTCAGCATTTTATCCTGAGCAGCTCCCCTGAGAAGATGCCCTGGGGAAGCAATTTGTTTCTCTTTTAACTAAGACAGGAAGCCTTGAAGTCTGTGGGTTGTCCACTTCTGTAAGACTCCAATCCAGTTGTGGGGAAAGGTGTCAGATCTGAAAATCTCGTGTGCTGTTAACTGCGTGCGGTTCTTTTCCCCCTGGTATTTACATCTAAGGCAATGCAAAGCCTTCAATTTTATGCCAAGTTAGGATGCAGAGACTATTCCTGAGTACAATGTGCCTGAAATTAATTAAGAGATGCAGAAAATTTGGGCACATCACCAGAACAGAGGAAATACTGAATTATTATTTGTTGAATGAATGAATGAGGATAACTCATAAGATAGCTTTATGCTATCTATGGTTTTACACACATCAAATGCAGTCTCATCCAGCCAGACTCCACCAAGATGGTTTCATAGAGGAATAAAGGGAGTTTTAAAAAAAACAACAGCAAGAGCAGAGCGACACATCAGTTACTGACTCACTGAGTCCTTACTCATGGAGTTTTTTTTTTTTTTTTTTTTTTTGCCATGTCACACTTTGGTGGCTACATGGACCTTAGTGGACTTCTCTGTCCCCCTAAGTATCACCATCAGAGAAGTCAAGGATGGGGCCCAGCCACAACACAGACAGAAGTAGATGAATCCGTGGGCAGCCTCCCTGGGAAAAAAGTGTGAATATCAAAATAATTAATGATCACTGAATATGGTCCGCATTTCAGCTTTGCTCTCTCATGCCATTTGATCCTCAAGCACTTGCCTAAAAGTTCTTGTATACGGGCCTTATGTCCTTTCTAGGAAGTGGTATAATGTCTTGGGAAAAACACAGTTGTTTAAGTCAGAAAGTTCTATGTTCCCAGACTTTGTAAGCCTCAGGTAATTCATTTATAAGTCAGGGACTATCACACCTATATTGTAGTCAGTGTGAGGATCACATGTTATAATGTCTGTAATGTAACTTACATATTGTCTGCCACATAGTAAGGCAAGCAAACGGTAGTAGCCTGTCCTTATTTTCAAGCCAGCATATAAAATCCTTGAAGGCAGAAAGCTGGCACAGTGCCTTACATATGAGAAGATTTTATGAATATTTATTGAATGAGTGAATGCATGAATAACCATGGGATGAAATAGTGTATTAATCAGGGTAACTCTAGCAGCAGAAATAAATATATTTCAGTGGCTTATCAGAATAGAATGTTATTGCTTACTCACCTAAGACTCCAACTTGTGTGTTCCAATCAGCAAATGGCTTTCTACCACATACTGATTCATGGACCCAGGTTCTGTTGAGCTGACATGCTTGAGCCTTGGAGTCTTTGTAGATCACCTCCAACTGCTTCTTAACCCCAGGCCTGGAAGGGAAGGGACACTCATGAGCTTCTACTCACATTCAACTGGAGAGACCTGGTCATATGGCCACACTTGGACCCAAGGGAGGCCAGGAAGTAAGATCCCTCATTAGGCATGGTGTGCCTTTCAACTACACACTGCACGAAGGGGCCAACTGTTACTGTCAAAATAGTTAAAAAAAGGAAAAAAAGAAGCCAGAACTTTAGAGATGAGTGAACACATAACAATAATATGCGTAAAAGGTATTCCCATGACATGCTTTACAAGAGATAATAATTTAATAATTGTTAAATAATATCAATCATAATTGGCCACATTGGCAGGTGCCTATAGGAAACAGGCAACTAATGAGTCAAGTGTAGGACAACAGTATAAGGGGGGAACTGTGGCAAATTGGGGAGTTCTTAACTCTCTCAGGCCTCCAAAGCAGAGTTAAATTCATCCTCTTCCACTGTTGTAGGCCTAGACTGAACAACAGCCCTATTTTACCTTATTTCACTTTTTAAAAAAATATTTTATTTATTTATTTGAGAGAGACAGAGAGAGAGAACATGAGCAGGGGAAGGGGCAGAGGGAGAGAGAGAGAATCTCAAGCAGACCCTGAATTGAGCATGAAGCCCGACTCAGGGCTCCATGTCACAACCCTGAGATCATGACCTGAGCCAAAACCAAGAGTTGGACACTTAACCGACTGAGCCACCCAGGTACCTCTTTATTTTGACTTTTAATTAAAGGGTAACATATCTACAGAAAAGACTAATATCTAAGTGTATAGCTTGATACGTTCTTATAAATTAAACAGCTGCAGTGCAACCAGCACCCGGATCAAGAAACAGAACGTCCTCAGCATTCCAGAAGGCCTCCTCATGCTCCCTTCCAGTCTGCTCTTCTAATATTTCAAAATAAGCCAGAAGTCTGAAATTTATTTATTTATTTCTAAAGATTTTATTTATTTATTTGACAGAGAGAGCAAGAGAGCACAAGCAGGGGGAGCGGCAGTGGGAGAGGGAGAAACAGGCTTCCTGCCGAGCAGGGAGCCGGATGCAGGGCTCGATCCCAGGACCCTGGGATCATGACCTGAGCCGAAGGCAGATGCTTAACTGTGTGAGCCACCCAGGCGCCCCAGAAGTCTGAAATTTAAAGTAAAATTTCCTGTGGGTTTTAATGTATTGTGTGGTGGCCATGTAAGAGACATTTGCAGACTGGACCTGGTTGAAAGTAACCAGGCCACCAAACTTTCTTCCTCTTCTCAGTGTGGGTGTCTGTTATCCACTGAGTCTAACAAACCACCCCAAAATGTACTGCCTTAACACAACAGACATGCATTATTTCTCACAAGTCTGGCTAGGCTCCCACAAGCATTTGCAGACATCTGGAATGTCATCTGGAGGCTAACTGGTCCTGGGTGACATTGGGTGGGATAGCTCATCTCCACTCCCTGTGGCGTTCCATCCTCCAGCAGGCTAGCCCGGGATTGTTCATGTGGTGGCAGGGCAGAGCTCGAACACAAAAAGTGAAGTGGGAGGGAGGCGGAAGGGTCTGACTCAGAGGAGATGGGATGATAGAAGCAGAGGTCGGATTGCTATGGCCATGAACCAAGGGATATGGGCAGCTTCTAGAATCTGGAAAAGGCAAAGAATGGATTCTCCCCTAGAGCCGCCAGGAAGGACACAGCCTTTGCCTTTAGCCCCATAAGACCCATTTCAGACTTGAAACCTCCAGAACTGTCGTATAAATTTGTGTTGCTTTAAACTGCTAAGTCTGTGGTAAAATTTGTTATAGCAGCAATAGCAAACTGAGACACCAAGGTTTTGCCATGCTGTCCACTCTGCCTTTCATAAGTCCCTGGGTGACTGTGGATGTTCTTGTATGGCCAAGAACATAATCACTCAACAGCCAGACAACCAGGCCCTGCTGTGGACCCTGCACTTCAGAGACAGCCCATCTCTGGCCCTCCTCCAGCTGTGCCCAGCCCCACGGAGCCAGGCATCTTGCAGGCCTGCGCTACCCCAATCGGGTCTGCATGACAGCAGTGGTGGCCTCACCTAGGTATCTGTTAAGTGTGCCAGTTCATGAGTCTCACCCCAGACCTACTGGACCAGAAGCCCTGGGAGTGAGGCCCAGCAATTTGTGTTTTAACAAGGCCTCCAGGGATTCTGAAGTAGGTGGGGGGGGCGCGGGGGGGAGCGGTCTTTTCCCAGGGCCTGTCCTTCTCAGGGTGGACCATGCTAGAATGTATGCATCCTGGGGCCCAGGAGATGGCAGTTTGGAAGAGGGTTGAGAGGCTGAGTTTTATGGTCTGAGGTACCTGTATTATTGCATAGGAGGTCCTGGTTTTGCTGGAAGTAGCCAGGGGAGGGAAGAGAAGAGGGAATAGACTGGAATTCTCATTTAATCTCTTGTTCCCAGGAGCATATGGTCATAACAATGAACCGAAAACAGGGGAGAAGCAAAGTGCTTTGAAAAGTGCTGATCTGTGTATACTTAGAGAAATGATGAGCATCACCTTGTATAGGATCAAAGTAACTTTTTAAGGTATAAATGTGATAATAAAACTAGTAACAATAACAGTAAAAATAAATAACGATGTAGTTTTGGAATGTTGGTGAGGTCCTCGGCTGATGGCCGAGAAAGAATTCTTGAGATGTCTTTGGTGCAAAAAGGTGATTGTATTAAAGCACAGGGACAGGACCCATGGGCAGAAAGAGCTGCTGCCCTGGGGGTTGTGAGGGGTGACTGATTGTATACTTGGGAGTCTAGGAGGTACAGACAAAGGGCTTTCATATGCTAAGGAAGACTCCCAGGATACTAGAGGCCTTGCTATTGTCATGCTGAGGTTGTTTTCCCTCTAGCAAACATTTAACATTAGGATAGTTGGGAGTTTCCTGGAGGAATGTTATACTCTGCCTGCCTGAAATATTTGTCAATGGGATACAGGTTATCAGGAAATTTTATTTTATTTACATTCCCTTCTGCCTCTGTTTCCCACATCACAGTAGAGGAGAGGGTGATGTTAGGGCTCCAGGAAACTGGGTTATGGGTCTCTAAAAGTGAGGCTATTGATAAGAACTCTTTTGCCTTGTACATCACTAAGACATTGGTAACTTGATTGGAGACTCATGTCTTGCAGGACTGTGATCTCTATTAGTTTTCCCTTCCCTTAGCTTTAAGGCAGCCAGGAGTTCCTGAGGAACGTCACACATAACCCATGGTGGGGGTGGGAGTTTGCGGTGGGAGGGGTGAGTTGTGGGGTGTCAGCTTATGCTTTGTTCTCAGCCTGCTTTCTGCTCCTTCATCAAATAATAATAATAGTAATAATAATAATAATAATAATAATAATAAATAGTTGCTATCTGAGGTCTGATTCCCGGAAGCAGAGCCTGAAGGGATTCATGTGCAAGTGATTTACTGGGGAAGTGCTCTCAGGAGGAAGCTAGGAGTCAGGAAGCCAGACAGAAAAGGGGAAGAAGCCAAGCAAGACAAAGCCCCAGGCTCAACCTGATCCTGAGGGCAGCTCTGGAGTGTGAGTTACAACTCTTTGTCTATCTTCCTGAAGGCAAGGGAACTGGGCTCTCTCTCTGACTGTGGCTCCCCGAGTCACTGTCTGCTTGGGGTAACACCTGGCAGGGAGACTCCCTGCTCCTGCAGGTAAGGTGGCTCCAGTAGCCCAGGGGCAGGCCTCCGAAGAAGGTCTCAGGTGCAAGCTGTTTGCAGCAAAGCCTATAGGATCTCGTTGGGGGGGGGGGGCACAGAACCAGTAGCTGGGTCTCTGAGAACCTGGACGGGGCACTGGCATGTCCACTTCGGTTACCCTGAGCTCTTGCTCTGTACCAGGCACTGTTCTCAAGGCATCTCTTGTATTCAGTCATCAAATCCTTACCAGGTAAGAACAGTCGCCACCCTCATTTTATGAAGTGTAACCTGAGGCTCAGGAAGATTAAGTAATTAGACCAAGGATTCACCAGAGGTAGGAGGTGGCTGAACGGGGATTCCAACCCAGGCTGTGAGGTCCCCAAACATCTCTGCTAATGGCCCCCTCTTGCCACTGCTGTCCCCTGGGCCCCACCTGCCCGCCCCGCCTCCCGCTCCTTAAAGGAACAATACTTCATTGAGGGGCAGCGGGAAGGTGGTTTTCCAACTCTCCTTCATCCAGGAAATCAGAATGAGGCTTGTGAAGAAAAGGGAATTTTTTATCAACCATGAGAGAAAATCTTAATCTATATGCTTAATTAGGTCAGATACCCATTTTCCTCTGAGTCTTTTCTAGTTCTTTGAAGTCAGAGGAAGCCCTGGGCGTTGGAGGGGGAAAAAAGTAGAAAGAGAATTGGGAGGAAACCTCTCACATACACACAGAGGAAAAAAAAAAATCAATCATCAATCTTCTTTAAGGATTGAATGCAGATAAAGTCAGCTATCAACCCTATCAACATGGAAAAAAATGCTTAAAATAAAAACTAGGGCAATCCCCTGAAGGAGGGAAAGCTTGGCATCCGTCTGAAGACTTTTCTACCTTGTTAAGAGCCTCACTCCCCATCTCTCTCACTAAAACACTGGAATTGCTTGCAGTCAATCCAAGGACTCCTTGAGGGTTTCGATACTTTAGGTAAAACAGAAGACTCAAAACATAGATCTGAAATTTTCAGAGGGCACGTGCAGGGTATTTGCTGAGGAGCAGCGTGTGTTGGGGGAGTGAGTGTAGACGTGGTGGGTCCTTGTGTGTTCAGCTCTGACGCTTGCTACCACAGAGGCTCCAGGACAGTACCCTCCGGCGCGACCTTCTGTGATTAGGGGCACGTTCTGTACCTGTGCTGTCCTAGACAGTGGCCACGACTCACACATGCCTGTCAGCTTGAAATGTGTCTAGTGCAATTAAAGAACTGACTTTTTACTTTTATTTAATTTCAATGAATTGTTGAAGTTTAAATAGCCACATGTGGCTAGTGGCTACCCTAATGGACAGCTTAGCTCTAGGCCCTAACCTTTTATGGATTTGGTACTTCAAAAAGCACCTGCAAAAAGAGATCTTTAGGTTCCAGCCTTTTTGTGCATTTGTGCAGATGAAGAAACCAAATACATCAGTTAACTTCTGCTGCTTGAAAAAAAAACATTTATTTATTTCATGATACCCTTGGTCACAAATTTGGGATGGGCATAGCTGGACAGTTTTTATTGTCTCCCGGGGCTAAATTTGTGCAGTTGTGGGCAGCTCCCGCTCAGCTGAGAACTGGCTGGTCTAGGATGGCCTCAGCAGGGTGGCTCATTCAGGCTCCAATGTGGTCTCTCATCCCCTTAAGGCTAGCCTGGGCTTTTGTACATGATGGCTGGGCAGGGTTCCAAGAAAGGGAGCCATAGTGTGCAAGACCCCTGAGGCTTCCTCTCAGAACTTCTGGGGCCTTCTGTTGGCCAAAGCCCATCACATGACCCGCCCAGAGTAAGAGGCCAGGAAATGGACTCCTCCTCTTGCTGGGAGATAAGAGTGGAGTCACACGGAAAGAGCATGGATAATGGGGAAGCATGAATAATGGTGGCCCATTTTTTTAATCAGCCATACTGAGGCCCCAAGGGCACAGTGACTGGCCTGAGGTCACAAAGGAAACTTTTAGTGGGGCTGGGATCCAGGCCTGGGACTCTTGACTCTCAGACCAGTGCCAGCCCTAGTTTGGTTCTTGGGATCTCTCGTGTAGCCCTCGCCTCTGTGGGCCCCGATTTCTGCGTCTCCAGAAAGATGGAGAGGCGCAATGATTTCTCTGACTTCCCTGAGCTCACAGTTCCCGCGCTGGACTTGGTGGTTGCCCCGGAGTGGGACCGGGGGAGGGGCAGAAGCGTAGGGGTGGGCAGATCTGGGGGAGTCCCTGTGGAAATCCCGAAGGCTGCCTCTTTTGAAAGGAGCCAGAAATTGTCACACTCGACCAACGTAAGGTATTTACCAATAGGCTCTGCCTTTTGTAAAGAAGTTGGTAAAAAGACGGACTTCGGAAAGGATAGCGTTTTTTTCTTCCAGGTTTTTCTCATTTATAATCCACCCATTTCCTTTTCCTTTCATAAATATGCTGTACGTGAGTGGAGTGATCTAAATATCTTCCTAGTTCCCGAAGCTTGACAGTATTTTCACATCCATCTCACATTCGATAAATCACACCCTGCGGATCTGTGAACTGAAAAGCCAATAAGATGCCTCCGGTGAGAAGGGCGGAGGCGGGAGGGAGGGCTTCGTGTTCGGACCGAGTCTCCCTGTGGCAGAGCTGCTGATTGCAGCGCCCTGGGACCTACCTGCTGTCCAGATTTGTGTGTTGTGCCCAGTCGCTGGCTCACAAGTCTTCACTTGTGAAAACAAACAGAAATTAGTAGAAGGGAAGTTCTTCAGAGGAAAGGGATGGCCGAGAAGCTAGGAGTACTCATGAAGATGATGAAGATGGTGAGCCAGAGAGAGAGGGAGAGAAGGGGAAGGAAGAGGAGGAGGAGGGAGCGGGGGGCAGGGCAGGATTGGGGAAGAGGAGGGAGGGGTGAAGAGGAAGAGGGAGGAGGGAGAGGAGGGGAAAGGAGGAAGCAGGAGGAAGGGCCAAAGGCAAGTGAAGAGAAAGACAGAGGAGGAGGGAGCAAGGATGGAGACTTGGGGAGGCAGAGATGGAGGGGAGGAGGTGTGGGGAGGGAAGATCACAAGGGCAGGGCCAGTTCTGAAGCCCCAGTTTCCCAGGATGCAGACACCATGGTTCTTTCTTTTTTCTTTTTTTAAAATTTTAAAGATGTAATGGCATTATTAAAGGATTCATGAACCAGGCAGTACCCCATCTCGCTAAGGAGCTCCCATGGCTTGTCCCTCTGCACAACTGTCTTCCCTCTCTCGGGGGCCTGGCTCTCAGGGGAATCCAGTGGGAGTCCCCAAGTTTAGTGACACAAGTGAATGTGACTCAGGTCCAAGGCCCCCTGAATTTGTTCTATCCTCCCAGGCAGTGTGCCTTCCCATGAGTGGCTTCATTTCTTTGCGTGTTTGTCTTTTCACCTACAGGAAAGCCTGGGCTGTTTGAGGTGGTTTTTATTTTAAACGCTCTTTGGCTAGGAAACTATCTTCAGGTGACCCTTTGTGAAGAAACCACATACATATCCCGTAGACAAACAGGGCCGCTCTGTGCTCAGTTTAAAGACAGCTGGGTTAGACCAGCTTTCTTAGATTGGAAACAGACCCTGAGACAGGCCAATGTTCTCCTAAGGAAGTGCTCCCAGGAGGGGGTTGAGGGTAGGGAAGGGCAGGGAAGAGGGCGGCAAATTCCCAGCCTCTGCCTGATCCTGTGGAGTGTTCTAGAGCATCATTTAGGCCTCAGAGTTTATCCCCATTGAAGTAAGGGGGCGGGGTTTTCATCCTGGGCTGGAGGCCACCAGGAGGATGTAACTCTCAGCAACTCCCAGCTGTCAGTCCTGGTGAGGAAGCTGCAGTAACCCAAGGGCAACCCTCTGAAAGGGTCACAGGGGCCACTCCTTAGCAGCAAAGCACTGCCCAGCTGGGGGACAGGCACAAGGAACCAGCAGAAGGGATCCTAGGGAATTTGGGCAGGGCACCAACACTGTCTATCATGCCATCTTTATGACTTTCCCCAAAAGCTAGTGGTCCACAGAAAGTGAGGCCATCCTAGACCAGTAAGCCCCTAGACAACCTTCCAGCTGACCACATGATGGAGTCACGTGGTGGTGCCCAGCCTAAATCAACAGAACTGTTGGGTAGGCCCACAGAATTCTTAGCTAACTAAATGGTTGTTGTTTTAAGCCATTAAGTATTGGCACGCTTTGTATGCAGCAATAGCTATCTGATACAGGGGGAAGGAAATGATCTGAACCCAGAGTCTAATTTCTATCCCAACACGAACATCTGTAAGTAGAAACTAAAGGTGGGGTCAGTATTGGAGTCAGAATTGGCCTGTATCCAATTTTTTATTTTACTTTCCTTTACAATGGTACTGAACTTCATGAGACACCAGATAGTTCTGCCTGGAAGGAGGCAATACGAATAATGTCTCCCCAGTTATTACTGAATTAATACGAGACAATTGACCCTTTCTTTCAAATCATCCCCAGCATTTCAAGCTACTCCTGGGTTTTAATCTACTGCCTTATCATCCGCGAGGTCACTGCTACAATGGAATTTGTTCTTGAAAGGTAAGTCAGCTTCTTTAAAAAGAAGGCAGCAAATAATATAAAGAAGGAAAGAATACAATAAGATTACATGGCTAAGCAAAAAAAAAAAAAAAAAAAATGAGGGGGAATAAAAGAAGAAGGAAGGAGAAATTAATTGAACAGTGCTTTGATTGATTGGCTTGGTGGCCAGCTTCTTAAACAGTTAAGATTACAGTAGGGAGGTTAGGTCAGTATATATTTTTCACACATCTCCCATGACTTTAATTGAAGTTATTTCTAAGCATCAAAGAACCCAAATACAAAAGCTTGATTCAACACGACCTTTCTGGAGATTTTGTTGATTGTACCTTAAGGATGTATCTTACTCTGGCTCCAGGGAGGTACCTATCACTCTGCTTGACATCATTCCTCCCCCAAATCACCACATTTGCATAAAAAATTAATATGAGAAGTGTGGTGAGCCACTAGGCAGATGGAAGCCTTTGACTAATTAGCTAAAATGGTGACAACTTTAGAGACACGCTTTGGAACAGATTTCACACTGACACTGCTCTGATATGGGAACACAGTGTCACTTTCCCGGGAGTTGGGAGAGGAGGAGACGCCAGCCTCAGAAAGCCGGGTGTCTTGGCTTTGAAGGAAGAGCGACCTGTCTGTCCAAGGTGACAGTCCTGTTTGCAGAGCTCCCAGGATGCTTTTTCCAGTCTTGTCACACACCATCCCTTTCCTCTTCCTCTTCCTGACAGAGAGGGCTGGATCCTTTCCCCTCCGTCAACCCCAGAACCTGTCCTTGACTTCTTGCACATCTGATACTTCTGCTTCTGGACCACTCATATCTTGATTTATAAAAGAATCACCTTTTAGAGGCTGAAACCCAGATAACTGGCTCATACCCCCAGAGATTTGGATTAAGGAATCTGGGATGGGGCCAGAGAGCTTGCATTCTCAGCCAGTTCCCAGGTGCTGTTGGTGTCGCTGGTGCGGGGACAACCCTTGGAGTGGTTCTCCCTTAAGGAAATGATATATTGATCTAAGCACAGTGTCGCAAACTAGCCTCCTGAAGACCAAGTTCAAGCCCAATGTATCAGTTTTCCCTCATAATAAAGGGAAATTACCCCAAAATAGCTAGATGTTTTGGCTTCTTTGGTAAACTGAAAACATCTGCCGCTATCAATGGACTTGATGTTAGTAGCAGCGTCTCCATTTAGAGGGGACATGGACTCCCCAAATTGCTTCAGTCCTCACCATCCCTGCTCACATGACACCAGGCTCACTCCATCATTTCCTTCATGTGGATGGTCTCTATTGGTCCCTAAGTTTGCGTCCCTTAACTTAAATTTGCATAATACAAATTAATTCATATTAACCTTTACAGGTAACATACCTGCATTTTTGCAAGGGCTTTCTGGCATTGGCGCCTTAATTCAGAGGTGTGATACTGATGGTGAATATCTCAGGCGACAGGGGTTGGCTTTGTGGAGAACTAGGGAGCTTCTCCAAGGACTTGACAGAACAGTCTCCTCGCACGTCTCCAGGAGAAGATTGAACCTGGTTTCCCAAAAGTTGCTGTGTGATGATTTGGCAATAGATGAGAAAAGACCATGCATGCCCTCTTAGAAAGGAAGAGCCTTTATAAAATGGGAGTTTTAACTACAATGAAGCTGGGGTAATACAGGCTTAAGTTCAGAGATGCAAAACATTTACTAGGGTTCTGCTTATGAGAAACCCCATTCTCTCCTTCTATTTCTCCTTAATCATTTCCTTGAAAGGTGCCATGTATAGTTGACCACAGTTTTTGGAACATTGGCTGGGTTCAAATTCTGGCCTAGCCATTTATTTTCTGTATTACTTTGGTTAAATTACTGAGCGCTGGAGTGCCTTGGCTTCCCCATGCATAAATCACACCTATTTTTCAAGGCTATATGTGATGGTTAAACGAGATAAGGCACGTGAAAGTCTTAGAACAGCCGATGCCTAGTGAATGGTTGATAAATGTCATTAACACCTGCTTTCTGTTGTAGAAAGTATGTAGGCAGAAGAATCAATCCAATCTAAGCTCAAATTCCTGTCCCACTAGGTATTGGTCATGTGACCTTGAGAAATGTTGCCCTTTCTTTTATTCATTATTCTGACAGATACTTACTGAGCCTAGATGTCCTCACTGGTAAAATGGAGATATTAATATCTACTTCATAGAATTGTTGTAAAGATTAAATGAGACAATTCATATAAAATGGTGCTTGACGTGTGAAAAGTACTGAATAATATTAGGTTGGCCCACATGAAATTCCTATTTTTGTAAGTTAAAAATGGTTGAATCCTAACAATTTTCTGCCATTCAAACTCTACCAGTAGTACTATTCTTGCTTTTAATATGGTGGTTGTTATGGTTTTATTCCTACCAACTCTACAGCGGGTGTATGAGAAAAAACAGCTTAACCCAGAGGGATGAAACAATGAACCCTATGAACCCTATTTCTCATGAGTCTCATGAGCCTCTGGATCAGCTGGGTGGTTCTGCTGTTCTGGACCAGACCCGACTGAGCTTGACTGGGCTCGCTCATGAGTCTGTAATCACCCAATAAAACGGATGTGGCTGGCTGGTCTTGAATGTCCTCACTCACTTGTCTGGGGCAATGAGGATGACTGGGCCAGGTGTCTCATTCTCCAGCAGGCTAGCCTGGGCTTATTCATGATGTGATGGCAATGTGCTAACAAAAGCCTGGGCCTCTTGGGGTACTGCCATAGCATCACTTCTGCCGCATCCTTGTGGCTGAAACAAGTCCTGTGGCCAAGCCCAGAATCAAGAATTGAGGAAATAGACTCCACCTTTTGGTGGGAAGGACTGAAAAGTCACATTGCCAAGGGCAAGCATTCAGGGAGGGGAGGAGAATTCAGGCTTTTTTTTTTTTTAACCCATCAATCTAGGACACAAGGTATAAATAATACTTGTATTCCTTTGTCTCATCATTTGTATTATTTATTTAACTTAAAGAATGATTTTTGCCAATCAGTAAAATATCCCCTTGCCTTTGATGATTAAGTATTTTTATCTTCCCCTCCTTTGGCTTTCCTGGAGTTTTAGGAGGCTCTGGTTGGGACATGCGTGGGTGGTCTCCTTTAACACCTTGAAGACTCCATTTCTCTACCTTAAAATACAAGAAGCCGAATTACCTCTGCCGGAAAACAGAGTAACTACATAGCAGCTTGGTTGGTTTAACTCAGGTTTCTTGCTGATGAAATGCACAGCTGCTCTTGATATTGTTTTTATCCAGCACCTCTCATCAGCAGTGAGGACTTCAAAGACGCTGCTAAATGTACTGTAGTCATATCATAAAGGGCGGAAAAAACTCTGAGCTCTCCAATTTTTAAGACCTCAGTCACAAAGGACTTTATGAAGGCTTTACAAAGTCTGTATAGATTGAAATAATGAAAGCTAAAATTGCCGTGTCACTCTGTATATGCATTAAACTGTTTTTTTCTCCACTCACTATTCTGATGAAGGTACTAATACTATTCTCATGTTACAGATTTAAGAAAGTGGGGGCACAGATCAGTTACAACCTTGCCCAGAGTCACCCAGATAAGTGGGGGAGTCAGGATTTGAACATAGAAACCCACGGTTGGGACCTACACACTTAATCATGATCAAATGTGCACCAAAGGTTATGGTTGTCCTCTCTCTACCCAAATAATATTAAAAATATTAAGTCTTTTTCAATTCTACTGAAGATCCAAAAACCATGACTAGGTAGATTGTAGCTCAGTATGAAAACAAAAATATAGCCTAACTTTTAACAGCTGCTCATCTAAAGGGCACCATAAGGTACGGGTTCCCAGATACACCTGAACATCACTGACACAAGATCTCAGGGACTCGGGGCGCCTGGGTCGTTCAATCAGTTAAGTGTCTGCCTTCAGCTCAGGTTATGATCCTGGGTTCCTGGGATCGAGCCCCGCATTGGGCTCCCTGCTCAGTGAGGAGTCTGCTTCTCCCTCTTCCTCTCCTTCTGTGCATGCCCTCTCTCTCTCCCTCTCTCTCTGTCTCTCTCAAATAAATAAATAAAATCTTCAAAAGAAAAAAGAACTCAGGGACTGGGTTCAAATCCTGGCTCCTCAATTTTTTTCTGTGAAAGTGTCGAAGGCATCTTAGCCTCAGCGTCATCATCTTAAAAAACAAAGAAAACAAAACAAGAGAACAACTATAATTAACCTCATGAGTTATTGTGAGGATAAAGTAATATATTTAAAGCTCATGATTCATTATAGATCACCAGCGAGGATTCATTTCCTTTCTTCTACCATCGTAGGAGTTGCCCAACAGAGCTTCCAAGAGATCTTACAGGAATCGGAGACGTGGGACTACATCTTGCATCAGAAAAAGGGTTAGTCTAGCTACTTGGTTCTAAAAACATCACCTGGGGGCTTGTTAGATATGCAAATTCATGGGCTCTACCCCAACCTACTGAGTCCAGTCATCTTGGGGGCAGCCTGGCAATCTGTGCTCCCAGGTGATTCTCATGCTCCATAAAGTTTGCAATGCCCTGGCCCAGGTGCCCAGGTGACCTCTCTTCCAGCTTTAATTCTATGGTTCCAGTTTCTCCCTCCCTCACCACCACCCATGTAGTAATTGCTACCATGTGTTGCATACCTTGTCTGCTCAAACATGTGAGTAAATACTTGGCGTGCATTTATTTAATCCTTGCCCCTATGGGGTTGGTGCCATTATCATCCACACCGTTCAGATGAGGACACTGAGAAGTTAAGGAACTGGCATACTAGGATTCCATCTGAATGTGTTTGGAGCTCTGGCTACTAAGCACTCTGCTAAGCTAATCACTGCATAGGGTCTGTTCTAACTCCAAGAAGGACCTAGAGGGGAGCTATTTGTCTTTCAAATCCATTCATCTGATAATGCGATGGAATAAAGAAATCAGTCTATCGATCCCAGACAAGTCATAGAGAGGGCCCATGTGGAAGGTCACTGGCTGATAACCTGAGTCCCTGCAAGACTAAAAAATGCTGGGAGGTCACAGGGCTGTGGAGAAGGGGGTCAGGAGGTTCCTCCCAGGGGTGTGCTCAGCAAGCAGGGACCCAGTGGGTGGGAGTGCTGCCTTAAGTGCCCTGCAACTGAGAAACACAGCTGTAGGTAATTATTTTTTCCTAGCTATAAATAAAATAATCCTAAGAAGAACAAGGTGGGGGAAGAGCAGTTGGGGGAGCTTCACTTACGTTCTTCCCCCATCAGCGGCTCTGGATGATAAAGCCATGAGTTGGTTTTAACCACTTCCTGCCACCGGCTACCTTTTTTTGCAGTGATCTCTGTATAGGGAACAGGTCTTAAAGCAGAATTTATGGTCAGCTGAGCCTGCAGAAGAGGTGGTCCTGCCTGATGCAGAGGCAACTGGCAGCAGAGATCCAGGTAGGTTATTGTGTGAAGGAAGGGAGGCCTTGTGTCCTGTCATTCTGGGGCCCTTACCTCCCCTTTGCATCTGCTTCAACACACAGATGGCACTGGCCTCATGGCTAGGCACTGCTCATTACAAGTGGGGCCTCAGGATACAGGCAATAGTCAGGATTTCTGATGATTTGAGAAGGATGTTCTGGGCTTAACTCAAACTACCCCAGCTCCAGAATTCCATGAGAATGCCGTCATTCCTTTGGCGAGGTATTCTTAGTTTTCTAAAATGGCAAATACTCCTGAGGATGGAAACACACCAAGCCTCCCCTCTCATTTGAACCTTCATGGTCCAAAGCCACTTTCAATGATTAGATTTTGATGTATTTGAGGAGGGAGAATGCAGAAGCTCTAGATAGCTGCTATTTGATGTGTGGTTCTGGGTCAGCAGTGTTCTACTGCCCGGGTGCCTGGTGGAAATGCAGAGTCTCAGGCACTGTCTCAGACCTCCTGAATCAGAATTTTAAAACATGTCCAGGTGATTTGGGTGCATATTAGTGTTTGAGAAGCACTTATCTAGCAGCTGTGGGAGGAGGGAGGGGAGAGGACCAGAAGGAGATTGTTTAGTTTGGTGAGCAAAGCATACATATTCTGGAAATGTAGCAAATTCCTTAAAATGTACATGAAGTAGAAAGCAGCTGGATGATGTAGATCTGATCCCTGACCATGAGTCAACTGTTAGATCAATAGTAACATCTCGTGGTGGTCCTGTGGGGACGGCACTGTGGACCTCCAGTGGACAATAATGAGGGTAAGAGGGTGCCTGGGTGGCTCAGTTGGTTAAGCGACTGCCTTCAGCTCAGGTCATGATCCTGGAGTCCCGGGATTGAGTCCCGCATCGGGCTCCCTGCTCGGCAGGGAGTCTGCTTCTCCCTCTGACCCTCCTCCCTCTCATGCTCTCTGTCTCTCATTCTCTCTCTCGCAAATAAATAAAATCTTTTAAAAAAAAATAATGAGGGTAAGGATCATATTGCCTGGCTGACACCTGTTAGGCAATCTTTTACAACAAAGTGCTGGTTAACAGAAAGCTTCAAACTGTGATGTTCTGACAAATTGTCACCCATCTACCCAGAGTACATTTTTTTTTTTTAAGATTTTATTTATTTATCTGAGAGAGAGAATGGGAGACAGAGAGCATGAGAGGGGAAGGGTCAGAGGGAGAAGCAGACCCCCCGCTGAGCAGGGAGCCCGATGTGGGACTCGATCCTGGGACTCCAGAATCATGACCTGAGCCGAAGGCAATTGCTTAACCAACTGAGCCACCCAGGCGCCCCAGAGTACATTTTGGTTGGCAGCCCCTGTGAAACATTGTTCATGAGGAGCTTGCCTTAGGTAGAGTCCACCTCTGAGCTTCCCAGTGCCTTGCTTTGCTGCTTGAGGGTCTGGAGGTCTCCAGGTTTTTGAACCTGAAGGTGAGGAAGGATCACTGTTCTGGGTACCACAGGTGGAGGAGGTATAGGGGGCCAGGGCCTGTACTGAGGCCTGGGGACCGTCTGTGAAATTTCTTCTGATTAAGTTCAGTCAAGACTGCCATGAACTCTTGAGAAGGCAGACCACTGACCTTGGGAAATCTATATGGGCCATGTTGCCTCTCTTGTGATGATGAAATGGAGTGAAAAGTTCAAATTAAATCACATCCTTGTTCCCAAAACATTACTGTAAATCATATTTTAGTAATTTCCGTGACTTCTCATAGACTCTGACACCCAGGAGCCTTCATCATGCCCAGTGGACCTTCAGCTGACTTCAGTTCTCAGCTTCCCAGTCAGCAACTTTGCAGCTAGGATCTGAAATGTGCAGGGATGGGTGCACGCATCTGTGGGGGATCCACACTGCATTTACACATGTATCCGTACAGGGAGGTGACTCTGCAATCCACATCACCCTCAGGATGGCTTGGCGTTCCAGGTTAGGATGTCTCATCTTCCATGAAATGGAACACATCTGTAGGGTGATTAACCTAAATGGAAATGTCGAATCCTAATGAGATGCACAGAGACTGCCCTGGTACCCATGACGTCTTATTGCTAATCTGCACCATGCATTCTATAGAAGATATACATATCTTCCCCACCTTTGATGTGGTCCTCATGTATTTCATTCTGTTTAAAATTCTCAGAGGTTAATCTCTCATACCCACATAGTGAGATTACTGGGGACCCTGGTTGGAGGGGCAGCAATTTATAAAATGAAAATAGACCAGCTTTAGACTAAATAAAATAAATATGAACTATTCACTGAAATGAAATGAGAGAATTCAAATGAGGTAATTATCTGGAGTGCAATTTCATTGGCTCTAGATTTTCAGGGAGAGGCCACTTTGCTTGTTTACAGGCAAGGTTCTTACTGCACAAGGCTTAATTGGGGATGCTAACGTGTGTACCTCTTTCCAGCTGTGAAGTCTCACCCACAACAAACCCAAAGGTTGTATTTGAACCATGAGCACTTTGGAGCCTGTGGAAGGGTCTCTGTCAAAAGGCCTGGACATCTTTCCTTGAATGCCTGCTCTTCACATTACTAGTGAATTAGATCCACCCCAGCGTCTGCATTCCCTCATGCACTCATTTACTCAGGCATTGTTCTAGAGATAGGGCAGAGCCTCCTCTTGATAGATTTACATTCTAGTGGAGCAGATGATCAAAATATATTCAATAAATATACATGTAAGTGTGTACATGAGAATAAAAAAGGGCACCAAGATAGAGTGTAGCTGGAGTAGATGGGTTACCTTTTGGCCATGAGGGTCAGGAAAGGTGAACTCCAGACAGAACAACAAGAGCAAAGGCCCTGAGGTAGCAATGAGCTCACATGTGTGTTTTTCTTTTTAACAGACTTTTATAGCTCTTAGCACATACGAGGAATTGATTTAAACATTTTGCAAATAATACATCATTTAATTCTCATAGAAACCCTCTGAGGTAATGCTAGTCTTATTTGTAAAATACTACATTTTGAAAATGAGAGTGTTGAAACACAGTTTAAGCAGCTCACTAGCTTTAACTCACATAGCTGGTAAATTGTGGAACAAGGATTCAAACCCAGATCTGACCCCAGGGTCTGTGCTCATAACCACTTTGTTGGTAGTTCCCAAATTACTGCACATGGGAACATTTAGGGGATCTTTAAAAACTACTGATGCCTGGCTCCCTCCCTCAGCCATTTGGATATAACTGGGATGGGCTGAGAGTTGGACATTGGGATTCTTGAAAGCTCCCAGATGATTGGGATGTGCAGCTGATTTGGAGACCAAGGGCATTGTGCCATGACACTTAGCATTAGAGTGTTTGAGAGCCTGAAAGAACACCAGCATGTTTAGGCTTGAACAAGGGAAGGAGTGGAATTCCCTCCCCTCTGTTCCCTCTTGGTTCCCATTTGCCTATTTATGCATTTGCCAAAATCAACAACATCCACATAAAGAAGAAATGGTCTACTCTTGAATCAAGAGTACTCTGCTCACACTAGTGATACCATTCCCATCAGTAACACGTACCCAGCTCTTCTTCCCTGCAAGGTACACAGCCGCCTTATTTCCTGACTTCAGAAGAGCACCCCACAAAGGCCATCAGAGGCCAGTTCTGCTGGGGCAGAAGCAGGTCAGGCTGAACTAACCCCTGAACCCAGTAGTACTGGCCCATTATCTTTGAGAGATAATGGGCCAGTATAAGTTGATGCTCAAAGTGGACCCTGGTTCTTGCTCCCCATACTAATGGATTTGTTCATACTTGTGCTATAAATTGCTCTTCTATTTACCAGAAAGTTGGGTGAAACCAGCTAGTGATTGACTCCAAGCAGTAGGGGAAAGTCTACATTGTGTCCTGCATTGGGGTCACAGGCAGCATGGAAACTTAGGGAGGCACTAGATAATTTATTTTTTCTGTAGACACTATGGAACTGGGAAGGGACAAGAATCATGTCATTGATTCCAATATTTGGTTCAGACATACTCCTAATATCTCACTAAGACAGGAATTTGGACAATTTTTCTGGTGCCAAGGTTCTGCTTGGTAGAACTCAAAGCAGGTTAAGTGGTCGCCATGTGCCTTTGGCTTGAGTTTTGATTGGTGTGTGTGTAAGTTGTTTTGAGCATCTACAACAGGCCTTCCAGAGTATCCCATACCTGAAAGAGGGAAATGACTACTCTGGAGACTGAGAGGAAATGCCAATTAAATAAGAGAACAGGGAAGTTAAGAGAACTTCCCAACACCACCTTTGGTGAGTTGTTGAACTAGAATTGGAACTGGAATTGAAAATGAGGGTGTTTTTGCCAGGCATGACTGATTAAGCTCCACACCCCTATTCATAGGAGAGGAAGCCTTCCAAAGACTCCTAAGTGGGCAGTGAAGTGATGAGAAGAGATGATTATGGCACAGATGCCAAGATCAGGCTCCATATTACTGACAATCCTACAGCACATTTTACGTGACTGTAATGTTCACGAGGGTAGCAAAGGCTGTGCTGTAAAATGCCCCATCAAAGTCCCAGCTGGCAAGCCAGGGATTATGAAACAAAGCTGCAGGTCAGGAAGCCAGTGTCATCCACATTCTCCATTAATGTTGTATACAATTAACATTCACGAGTAATGGCTCAGAGCTCACTCCCAGGGTAAGGATTTATGGGGTTTACTCTAGAGCAGAAAGTCAGATATGAGTCAAAAATGCTTGATTAGAGTCTATCCCTCCAAGAGTCCTAAAAATACAACATACTTAGGACTCCTAACGTCGAACACTTTGGACATTTCATGAAAAGCAATATGCTAAGGTAAAGTTTAAAAATGTTGGTGATATGTGATAAGTATTAACTAAGTTAATTAAGTGACAGGCATCTGTGGATCCCAGCGTGTGGGTTGTGGAGAAAGGATTATGGTGAAGGGACATGGGAGGACTTATACTCTTGGCAGGATTGGAGAAGTGATGCATCTAGTACAGGGTCTGAATGTGTGTGTGTGCGTATAAAGATTTGCATACAGACTATATATATACATATATTTTTTAATTGAATGCAGATGCTAGTCAGTTAAATACGAAGTTTACTTATTTCACACTAGCTTTTTTTTTTTTTTTTGCCATTTTCTATTTTCTTAATCAGCAAAGACTGGAATGTTAATAATAACTGCCATGGTCCCTTTCCTTGAAGTAATAGGAATTAATTCTTTGGGTTAATGAAGTGGCAGTGACAAAACCAAGCACAGACAATGCAAGAGAATATACACTTGCCCTCTCTTCCTCCTGGGTGGGAGATTCCTAGGTGGAAGAATTCTAGATCTGCCTCAAGATTCTGGACCAAGTCAGGCCATTGGGCAGAGTGACAGGGCTAACAGGGCCAGATCATGCTGGGCTGACACTGGAGAGAGAGAAAGAGATGAAAACTATTGTCATAAGACTTTGGCAGAACGAATCCCATGAGGGAGAAGTTGGTGATGAAGGGTTGATGTCCAGTGGATCTGGTTGGATGGGGAATTAGCAGAGTTTTAGGAGAGGCAGGAGAGAGAAGACATTTGGGCAGTTACTTTAGATGTGAAATATTAAAAAGGACAAATAACAGGAAATGGGACTTAAAGTTTTCCTTAAATTTAAACTGAACTAATGGAATCCACTTTTAAAAGATTTCAGGAAAGCTTCAACTTCCATTGCAGATACAGTTCGGCTAATAGATCATATTTCTTTGACTATAACACCATACACAAATGAATTTTATGGCTGAAACCATGGAAGACCTTATCTTACATAGGTTATAATGGTTCTGCAATATCCATACCTTTTCTCTTTTTCTTGCCTAACTGATACCCTATGAGACTGGAAAGGACAACTATTGCAGCTAGCTAAGCCTTCTGAGCCTAAGGAGGCCAGAATCTCTGATATGGCAACTAGATTTGGACCTTGTCATTCTTAATGAATAAATATTAAAGGCCTTGGTGTTAATCAGTGTAATTTGCTGGCAGTAGCCGAGTCATAGTTCTAGGTAGTAGATCAACAAAAGAGGTCACGAGAGGAAGAAATTAGGGTGTTATATTTGCTGTCATTTTTGAGCAAGGGGAAGTGTTGACTAGAATTTGGGAGGGAACAGCTTGCTATTGCAGATGGCCAGCACCATTATCAAGGGGAGCCAAGGGGCAAGAATGACATGAGGCAATCCAGTATTAATTTGGAGTTATGGAAGTCCAAGACACACCTGTCAACCGTAAGCTCCATGCCATGCTCATCTTCCTTCCAAAGGTGAGTATGGCCATGAAATACCAAGTGCAAACTAGTGACTGTGGTCAAGAGGAGGGTAAAGGGTTATCAGGGAAACTTATAATGCTTTGCCTCACCATAGATAAGGCTGAGTTTATATGAAACCAGAGGAAGTCATGCAAAGTGGAAACCCCAAGGGCCCAAGAGACTTGATTAGATTTTTCTCCATTATTTGCTCTCAGAGCATCCTGTAATTTCCATTCCTAGCACTCCTCACAAGTACAAGTAATTATTAAGTAGTTATTTGTTAATGTCTTTCTCTTTAGATCATAAGTTCCATGTGAGCAGGGATAATCTTGTTTATGGATGTGTCCCTAGTGCACAGCATGGTGTCTAGCTCATGGCAGGGGCTTAATGATTATTGGCTCATTGAATGAATAAAACTAGTGTGATCAAGGGTAGAGCAGGAATGAACACCAATGTCTTAGGGATTGATGGTGGAGGAATGTGATCCAAAGGAGAGAGGTAAGAAGAGAAGGTACACAAGTAGAGTTCTAGGAAAAGTGGTAAGTTCCTCCCATTTAGGGTGAGGCTGGGTCTAGAAGAACCTTGCTAGGTAAGGTGTGGCATGGACTAGAAGCATCAGCATCACCTGGGAGCTTGATGGGAATGTAGGGTCTTGGCCCCTCCTGCTGAAATAGAATCTGCATTTAAACAGATGCCCAGGTGATTTGTGTGTACATTAAAGTGTGAGAAGCATTGTTCTATGGCATGAGCAAATATCCTGCTTCCTAATATAATTTTGAGACAGCTGAGGGCACTCTGAGCAACAGTGGCTAAGGAGAATGGAGGCAAGGGGGGAATGTGCCCCACTGAAACCATGACATAGTGGGTGTGATGTTCAATCTTCAGATAGGGAAGTCTCTTGCTATTAGCACAAGGATGAAGATGAAGTAACTTAATGTAGACTTATTATTTGTCAGCCCTGAAGTTGGTCTCTGTGAGGTGACTAAAAGACAGCAAATCATGCAAAGTTCTAGTGCTATAAACATTATTGACTCACATGGGGAAAAGTCACACCATCCAGACAATCCAGACAGGAAAATAGAAGGGTTAAAGTGTAGGGACTGTTTGTCCACCATTTATTCTTACCAATAGACTGAATTTGAGTGACGGGAAAGAGAAAATGAGCATGAATGAAGGAGCTCTGGAGATTAACAGTTGGTTATAGCAATGGTATAGGTCAGTGACATTTAAAACTGCATCTTGTGGAATTTGCACTTCCTCAGGGATCCCTCAGGGGATGACATAAGTGTAAGCAGTTGAGGAGGAGACAGAACAAGAGGCCATATTTCACTAGAGAGCTGTTTTACATATCTGGGTTCTACCAAGTACTGGAGTGATACAATAGGGACATGGATTGGTTTGCATGCCATTTCAGATAGATGACTAAAATAGCATTTGGTCAGTGGGAACAATTTTAGTCTAAACAATTGTAAAAGGTAATGGAGTATTTTCAGATTTTCCTTGTAGGAAAGGAGAGAAAATACAGAGACAGAGGGCATTTCTTTTTGTAGGTACCTATTATTTAACCCAAATACGTAGCACACATGGCATCATTACAGCTTGATCCCAGATTTCTTTCCACCCGAGCCTAGAATTTCTCTTAGCACAGAACTCTAGGCAGTCATTAACAATTGCTTGGGAATGGTACTAGAGTTGAATTTCTTTTACCAATTTGAGTTCCAGGAAATAGGAAGACATGTCAGTAATTTCTCTAATTGTCTATATTTTAGTAATGTAATGATGATTTTACATGAGACAAGAAGTGAGCATTTGTCAATTTTTCTAGCTACTCAGCACCTTTTGGACACCCTTCCTATTACTGGGGTATTTCCTATCTTATAAATCACACCTCCCCAAGAATGGAGCCCACAACTCGTTTTTTCCCCATCCTCCTTTGCAGGTAGACTCCAATAATTATAAGCACCTGTATAAGACCTCTGGTTGGAAAACAGCAGGAAGATGAAGCTGGCACTTCACAGGTTCCATTTTTGGGTGAAGGGGGTGTGAAGGCATCCAACTTTCTAGGATATTAATGGTGGAGATTCTGGCATCCGGCTCCCCACTTTAATGTTACAAGCTGAGATATCTTAATCCAGCTTCAACAAGAATGGAGTCCTGGCTGGAGCAGGAATACCCTGTGCTTTGAGCAATGTTGTTGCTTTTATAGCCTCTAGAATCTGGCCCTCCTGCAGATTCTTCAGTACCCTTTAATATGTTTCTTTTCTACTTAAACTAGCTAGAGTGGATCCTGTTGTTTGTGCCCAGAATCCTGAACTGTGGTTAAAAATAAAATCTCTAATTCTTCATCTTTCCTTGTGTTATTGATTGCTGCATAATGAATTATACCATAACTTAGTGGCTTACAACAGTAATAAAACTGTATTATCTATCACAGTTCCTGTGGGTCAGAAATATTCAGGTTGGTTTTGCATTTGAGATATGGGCTGGGACAGCAGTCATCTGAAAACTTGACTGGGACCAGAGGATCCACCTCTATCATGGTGGCAAGTTGGTTCTGGTGGTTGGTAGTTCTTTTCCATATAGACTTCTCTACAGATCTGCTTGACTGTCTTCAGTACAAGTGGTTGTCTTTTGTCAGAGCAAGAATCCATGAAAGGAGGGAGGGGGGTAGGGAGAGAGAAAGTGAGGGAGAGAGAAAGAGAGAGGAGAGAACCAGGAAGTCTTTTTTATGACCCAGCCAGGGCAGTCACACATCATCACTTCCACCACATTTTATTCATTAGAAGGGAGTCAAAGTCCAGCCCACATTAAAGAGAGGGGAAATAGGCCCTTCCTTTTGAATAGGTCAGTGCCAAAAAATTTGTGGACACCTTTTAAAACCACCAACCATGCTCTTTGCTATATAAATTTGTAATGCCTTCCTTTAGTAGGTGAGCTAACCTGCCCTGCCCTACCACTCTGAGCTGAGTAATTTGACTTAATTTGGCCAAAGGGATCTTTGGAGACATGATGATGCAAGGAGAGATTTGAAAAGTGCTTGCATGTCTCCTCTCCACTTGTTCTCTTGCATCTCTGCGGTCACCATGAGAATGTATCCAGGGTACCTTATTGAATGATGAGAGCTACATGGTATAGAGTCAAGTATATTAGTTATCTATGACTGCATATCACATTATCATAAAATTTAGCAGCTCAAGACAATAAGCATTTATTATCTTTCAGAGTTTCTGTGGTTTAGGAATTCAGGAGTGGCTTAGCTGGTTGGTTCTCACTCAGGGTTCTGGCTCAAAGGTTGTGGTCATTGGAAAGCTTGGCTGGGACTGACGAGTCCACGTCCAAGGTGGCTCATGCATGTGTCTGGCAAGCTGGTGCTGGATGTTGAGGCCTTGGTTCCTCACCATGTGAATCTCTCCATAGGACTGATTATGTGTCTTCACAACATGGTCTGGCTTCTACTTAGCTGAGTGGTCCAAATGAGCAAGGCAGAAGCTACAATTTCTTTGGTAACCAAGCCCTGGAATGACTGTCATCTTTGGAGGATCCTATTAGTTACACAGGACAGCTCTATTTTATGTGGGAGGTGACTGCACAAGGGCAAGGATATATCGGGAGGCAAGCATCACTGGGCACCATCTTGGAGGATCACAACCAATCAAGTTGCCACAGTCATTGCAGTTGAGGCCAGCTTCTATCAGCCAATAGCTAGCCTCACCCCAGGCATGGGAGCAAGCTGTGGAAGATCAGCAGAGCTGCCTAGCCACCCCCACCAGCTGACTCCCAATCATGAGCAATAAATGAAGTTTTGTGGTTGTTTGGCAGCATTATTTTGCACAGCCACAAAAATGTGCTGATACAAACACATTAGTGACACTGCGAGACATTTAGAAGATCATGAATTAGAACTGCAGTGAGAATCCCTAGGCTCAGTTTTCCAATTGGCTAGTACTGAGATTCACATATAAATAGGATCTCTGCCTTTGAGGACTTATATTCTAATAATTCATACACATTGAAACATTTGAGCCATTGATTTATTTGTTTCTCCTGCAAAATAAAGCACAGGAGTAAATGAATGCAGTTGCTTTCATTCTGAATTTGTTCTCAAACTGCTTTTGTGTGCAGAGAGTAGAATTCTTTTGCCTAAACTCTTTAAACTTTTTAAAAATTGGCTTTATTAGGTATAGTTTACACATAATAAAATTCGCCAGCTTTAAGGCTACAGTTTGGTGAGTTTTAATAAATATATATGATCATATAATCACCATCACAATTGAAATATAGTACATTTCCATCACTCCCCAAAGTTTGCTCATATCATATGCACTTTTAGGTAAACTTTTTATTGCAGTAAAATACAAGCAAGTTCAAGCTTGTTGAATTTTCACCAAGTGTAGCCGTCATTCAAATCAAGAAAGAAAACATGACAAACACTCCAGGGGTTCCCACATGTTCTCTTTTTCCAATGGTAACTACTAATCTGGCCTTCATCACCATAAATTAGTTGCCTGTTTTTGAATGTTAATGTAGATGGAATCATATAATAAGTATTCCATTGCATCTGGTTTCTTTTGTTAAACACTATGCATGTGAGATTTTCTCCTATTGCTGCATCTACTTGTAGTTTGTTTATTCTCATTGCTAGTATTCCATTGTATGAATATGCCACAATTTATTTATCCATTCTATTCCTGATGAACGTTTGGGTTGTCTCCAGTTTTGGGCTACTATGAATAGACCTGCTATGAACATTCGGTGCATGTTTGCTGGCATTTTTTTTTTTTTTTTTTTTGATGGCTTTGCCTGTTTTTAGGGGATAGTAGGAATACAATAGAATCAAAAACTGCCCATTCATTTTAATTAAATCAACTGATTTGGGACACTCACCAAAAAACAACAGACTTTTCAGAGGACATTTTCTCTGATGGAATATTAGGCCTCAGGTTTGTATTTGCTCTGTTTTATGAGAAAAGGAAAATAAAAGAGTGCTTTTTGAAATTTGAGAGGCAGGTACTGAGATGATCAAATTGTTCTTCGAATTCTAGGCTCTCTCTGTACCAACCTTTCTCCCTCTTTCCCATTTTCCTTTCCTTCTTCCCTCCATCCCTCCCTTCCTTCTCTCCAGGCATTTTGAATTAGATAGGAATTTCAAAGCAGAGGTGAATTTTCCTCAGATAGGGATTTCTTTTTTTTTTTTTTTTTCCATGAAAGTGAAGATGAAGTCAAATGATTTTCAATTTGCTCCAAATGGTTTCTTTTTCTGGGAAATAGTTTTGGTCTTTCATAAACATTGAGGCATTTTTGTTGCCTCAAATTTTGTTCTGCTTATTACATCCTGCCAGACAGGTCTCAATAAGCTGTAATGAAGGCCAGGACGGCCCATCCTCTCCATCACTGAGACCCTGGTAGCTCTGCCATTAGAGGTAACCTAATATTTCATCTGCCACTGTTGATGGGCAAGTTTCAATTTGGGCTGGCCAGGCCCCAAAATGATCTACAAATGGCAGGGTGCAGGCTGTTATTTTATAGACTATAGGCTAGTGTGAACGTTCTGTTCCTTTTAAGGAAGCTCATCTATTCAAAATTGAAATCACTTTTGCGCAAGGACTGTTGGAGGACAGTCCTCCTATGTCCCACATGCCACATGTGCTTTAAGGAAAAAATTGCAAATTCTAGTTGCTTCTAGTTCTTCAACAAACCACCAGTTAATCCATTTTGAGAGGTCCTTTCTACCCATGCGGGCATGTAGTAGACATGTGGTTTCAGTGTCCACTCCCCATGGATCCTTTCTCAAGAATGTTTAATGACCCCATCTGGTTGGTCCCTACCCATGACTTCACTCCCCAGAATGATCTCCAGTGGGTTCAGTCAACTGCACTTGAGCCTCTGATTTGGTCATCACTGGCCATACGTTCTAAGTCAGACCCTTTGGTTTGAGCTTTTAGGACAGCATACTGTCCTATTTTGTAGGATTTGAAACTGGAGGTTGGGGCCCAGGGGTTGCTGGCAGCTGTCTTCTCTGCAAGGCTAGGGCCCCTTGTGAATGGAAGCGACACCAAGGAAGCAGTATTTGCCATGTTTAGGCTCTACCATTTGTTCACTCTTCTTAGTTCAGCTGGAAAAAAGAGTAGTTCCCTCTCTTCCTCCCAGGTGTGACCATTTCAGTAAACATGGGCCCGTTTTTTGCCAACTGCGTTAAGGACCTGCGAGTGGTCTTGAAGCTGACTATGCCTTCATTTAGCATAACTGCAAACCGAGTCTGCGGAGGAAGCCAAGTAGCCACACGGGCTGGGGTGTGTGTTTCTCCCCCTTCATGCAGATTGGACTCTGAAGTCCACATGTGAGAAGGCATTCTGAGGCAGAAAACTCACTCAATAGAAGTCATTTGCATTTCTATTTGAGCAGCCTGGAGACAAATATAGTGAAATGAATAGCCTTTTAATTTAATTGGCTTCCCTGTGCGAGTCCAAAAAAAGAAGGCACAATCCATCTTGGAATTACTGTAGAAATCACTGAGATCCAAAGCCCAGCACATAACTCCCCCAGAATGTAAGCATCTTTCCCACTGATGCCAGACCTCCCACAGAAACTGAGGCAGAGCGGGGATTAAGTGGGGGGGGGGGTCTAGTCCCAAAAGGACAATTGTGTCTGTTTATTGGTGATTAGCTGCAATTGTCTTCTCTTCTTCAAATATAAACTATGCATTAAAGGAATAAGAAAAAGAAGTGCTATTACATGTTGTGCACTTTTCAAAATCAAAATAGAGCCAATGAAGAGAAAAAAAAATCTAATACATTTGACTTTTTAAAATGAAAATAGAAGAGGGTATCATAGCATGGCTAGAAGTGAAAGCCTGGCTGAAAGCTGTCAGAAAGCCCTTCTGACAGCTCAATCTTCTGCCTCTTAGAGCTAAGATCCTATTGGACAGTCCTGGGGTTAATCTTGCCTTTGGGTTGGAAATGAGGAAAAAAAGGAGAGGTATCTGCTGTCTGGATTACAGGTCAACATTCTAAATTCTTTATACACTTGAAACATATCTGAACAGAATACTGGCACCTTGTGGTCCTCCCCCCGCCCCCCAGAGCAGGATTTGTGTGAGAAGACATGCAGGAGGCAGTGTCCGATGCAGACGGAAGGAGAAGTTGATGGAGAACATTACCGGCTGAGGAGAGCAGGTGTTTTCTCCAAAAGCCCTCTCCCATACTAACTAAAAGAGCCACTTGTGTCTAACTTCTCCAAAATTTCTATTTTTCTCCACTCTCAAATGAAAACATGTGCCTTGTATTGAATAACATGTTCTTTGCTAAAACTTTGGTGGAATTCAAATGCTGAAGGGAAAAAAATGATGGAAACACCATCAAAATAAATCCTTTCATTTATAATAAGAGAATAAATTGCATGATTGGGTGAACCAGAGGTTCCCGGGAGGAGAATACTAGTGTCCTCTGAGTAGCAGAGAGCTCCCCACTTGATTCAACAACTTTCCTTGCAGTAGGAAATGTAGCAGAGCTCAGCTCCACATCAGGGACCTGCCTGGACCTGTCCTTAGAGCGGAGCGGGAGAAGTTTCCACCATGGAAGGATCGGTTTTTAACCACCACCCCCAATCTGAGACCACGTTCCTGGGCAAAACTGTATAGGAGGTTGTAGCAAATTTTGGTGTAGTTGTGTACCTCCTGCCCTTCCCAAGATTCTTGGGTGTCTTTCAATCCCCTCAGTCTCTCATTTGGTTCCTGGCCAGCCTCACCTAACCCTCTACCTGTGTTCACGCCTTTAGTGCATCATCTCTTTTAACTCTCAGAACAACCTGATGAGCCAGGTCACATCATGGGCCCCATTTTGCAGATGGAAGAAGTGAGCCCCAGAGAAGTCACTGTCCCAAGTTCCCGCAGTGGTTTACATTCTAGTTGGGATTTTCTGAAGGCGGAGCAACCTTTATGCCCCCAAAGATTATATCTCCAGTAGAGAAATTCTAGGGGCTGGGAGAAGCTGTGCACACTGGTGTTCTTGAGGTGAATCACTTAGATCGCCCGCCTGTGCATGTTCCTTCTGCATTTGGCATCTTGCGGCGGAGGGGGTGATTCTATTTGCATTGGAGAAGTGGCAGTGAGCTTTGGAACATTAAAATGAAGACTGATTCTTAGGCTTTGCAAACAACAAGTCCCTTTATTTTGGAAAACACTTGTCCTCCCTGATGTCAAGTGTGGCATTGAAAAAGGCAGAGTTAGAGAACAGGACGGCAATAAAAAGAAACACATTTCGTTGCCCAATCGTAACTCAAGGCAGGCCGTGCTTTGGGCTTCAGGTTTTTTCCATCTGTGGCATGAGGGTTTTTCATCAGACGATTGCCAAGGCCCCTATTTTAGCTAAACTTCTGCTTGCTCTTTGAGAAGAGGAATTAATTTCCCATTTAATATGCAACATTTTTTTTTCCACCAGCGCCTTTATCTCTCTCACCTTTGGGATCATTCCTGGCTTCCTTCTTGGGCTGTTAATAATTAATAGCACTGGCGTTTATAAGCTAGTGGTAATATGTTTTGATTTTTATCATTTCTTTTCATGAATTATGGATATGATTAAAAAGCAATTTTTTAGAAGTCCAAGAAGGGAATGAAAGTTGAAGGGAGGTCAGAGGCGATGAAAGGGCATGCAATCCTGCTCCTCCATCATCTGTTAGGTTTAATAAGTAGCTTTCAACTTGAAGGAGCTCCTGCTCTTTCTCCACGTCTCCCTTCATGGGTGGGAAGACACAGCCATATCTGGAATATAAATTCATACTAGAGCCTTGAAATCCTCCACCTGCCCGGAGGTCACTACATTAAGCAGGTTTCTCTTAGATGTCATTCAAGAGGTAAACCCCTGAATTGCTCCTGAGTGAGCACACTCAAATTCTGTACAGATTTAGAATCAGGAGACTAAAGGTTTTATATTGACATTGTCTTTGACTGACCAGCTGTGTGACTTTGAACCTGGCAATGAGCCCGTGGGGCTCCTTATCTCTAAAATGTTAAAACAATACCAGGCTCATCTCTGTAACAGTCTTTTGAGAGTAAGACGAAATTGTAAATGTTAAAAATAAAAAAAGCAAAATGTCTGTTCTTTGAATCACACCACGAAGAAAAGGAAAAGGCAAGCCACAAACCGAGGGAAAATATTTGCTAAACATATCTAACAAAAGACTTATATCTAGAGCATATAAAGAACACTTACTGCTCCCAATGTAATTTTTAAATGGGTAAAAGATTTGAATAGATACGTTACAAAAGAATACGTATGAGTGGCCAATAAGCACATGAAAAGATGTTCAACATTGTTAATCATCAGAAAAATGCAAATGAGATCCATGAGATAATACTACATAATCATTAGAATGTCTCAAATTTTAATAATAGGAAAGAAAGACTGACAATACCAAGTGCTGACAATGGTGAGGAACAACTGGAACTCTCCTACATCCTGGTGAGAATATAAAATGGAATAGCCCCTTTGGAAAACAGCTTGACAGTTTTCTTATAAATATACACTTACCATATGACCCAAGCATTGCATTCCTAGATATTTACCAAAAAACCCTGAAACTTTGACACAAGACCTGTATGTGAATGTTCAGAGCAGCTTTCTTCAAAATTACTCAAAACTGGAAACATCCCAAATGTTCATCAACCAGTGAATGGATAAACTAATAAACATCCATACAGTTGAATACTACTCAGCAATAAAAAGGGGTACACTTAAACAAAAGGAGTTGGACTCAGAGTACTTACTGTATGATTTCATTTTATAAAACATAAGAAAAGACAAACCTAATATATACTGGCAGAAAGCAAATTAGGAGTTGCCTAGAACCAGAAATTGTTGGTTGGGGTTGGTGATTGCAAAAGGAAACACGGGAAATTTCTGGGATGTTGGAAATGTTTTATATCTCAACTGTAGTAGTGATTACACAGGTGTATACACTTGTCAAAATGTATCAAAATATGCACATAAAATGAATGCGCATTCTCTCTGGGTTTCATTTGAATAATTTTTACTACTAAGTCTTCAAACTTACATATCTTTTCTTCTACCGTATTTTGTTGTTGTTGTTGCAAACATTGTATTGCATTGTATTTTCATCTCTGGAAGCTAATTCGAGTCTTCTGTTACCTCTGTGACTTCCCTTATGTTCATGCTTTCCTCTACCTTTTTGAATACGTGGGAGGTACTTATGATCCCATACATTACTTGTATAAGTTCCTTGTATATTAATTCTATCATCTGTGTCATTTCTCTATTTCTATGATTGATTTTTCTTCTTTGCATTTCCCTACCCCTTTGCATGCCTGATAATTTTTGGATATCAGACATTGTAATGTTTACATTGTTGGGTGCTGGATTTTTTTCTTTTGGTATTCTTTTAAATATATGTGAGTTTTATACTTAGAAATGATTTGATTCATTTGAGACTTGCTTTTAAGCTTTGTTAGACAGGACCAAAGCCTTTACTCTGTGGCTAATTTGGTCACACTGCAGAAGCAATATCTTTCTGAGTACTCAACCATATCTCAAATAAGCATATGCAAACAAATGAGTAATCAGTACTCAACCAAATGTGTATCATGAGGTTTCTCCACTCTGCTGTTGGAAATGGCAATTATTTTTAATTCTGAATAAGCTTTGAGTAATTTTCCACCTGCTCTTTTCCAGTGGTTCTTTCCCTGGCCCTGGGTAGTTTCCTAACATGCAGTGTCTTATCAGTACTCAGCTAAGGACTTGATGGGAACTCCATGCAGAATTCTGGAGCTCCCTCTCTCCTCTCTCTCTGTGCTTCTATCTCTTTCCTGCTCTTCCACCCTGCAATCTCTAGCTTCCTTGACTACTCCCTACCCCCCCTGACTCCATGAGGTTTCCTCCTCCCTGTGCTGAATCCTGAAAACTCTCCCCAGATAGTAAGCTGGGGCAATCACAGATTCATGTTGTTTATTTCATCTCTCTTATGGACCACTGTCCTGCCCTGTTTGCTGTCCAGGCTCTGAAAGCCATTGTTTCATATATTTTGCCCCATTTTTTAAAAAGTAATCTCTAAGCCCAATATGGGGCTTGAACTCACAACCCCGGGAACAAGAGTCGCATGTTCTACTGACTGTCAGCCTGGTGTCCCTCGTTTATCCAGATTTTTTTAGTTGTTGGAGGTGGGGTGCATATCTGGTCTTTGTTACTTCATCACAACTGGAAGCAGAAATTTCAAATGGGTGCATTTTACTTCATGTGATTTATACTTCAATAGATGTCATGATCCATTCTCATCCATGAGGCTGCACCATAGCCTGGATGCTCAGGGTAGCTTTGTAAAACTTTGCTGTGTTGTATAAGTGCTAGAATGTGACAGGAGAGTCTGACTAGAAAATGCAGAGCAGTATATCATTGACCCACTTGGCCCTACCACACATGCATCACCCATAAGGTTGCTACAGCCCTTATGGCTCTTACCTTTTCAGAGTTTACTGGCTCTGCATCACTTTGCCTGGCTATGCTCACAGCAGGCTGGGAGTGCTGGAGAATCAAACCCTCCCAGAGCAGGCTTCAACCAATGTCTAGGGGGAGTTGGTGTATAGACAGCACAGCTACCTTGCTCTTCAGGAAGGCAGCTTTAGAGAGCGTCTTCTACACTGTTTGCAGACTTACCCAGCAAGATCAATCTTCAGCTGCTCATAGTGGTCACTTGCTTGATATCATACTCTTTATTCATTACCTTTCCTACCCTGTCTTACTGCTTCCTTCCTCCTCCCCAGACCCTACAATTAGTATTTCCTGGGATCACTTCCCAAATAATCCATTTGTAAATGAATCCTTGTCTCAGGGTCTGCTTCTAGAGGGGTCCTAACTGTGACAGTAGCCAACTATACCTTAAACAGAATCAGGCTGCCCAGGCTGGAGAAGGAGAAGGGACCCCAAGCCTAGTCAGTCCTCAATTCTCTGCTTATCCTTGCCTGTGATCTCACACATGAGTGATATAGCACAGGCCTTTGGTGGTGGAAGTATCAAATGATAATCCATTTCTAGAGGACAATTTTGGTAGTAAATATAGTTTTAAAGATGCCTATCATTTTTGGTTTAGTGGTTGTATTTCTAGAAATGTACTTAAAGAAAATGAATGAGGGTCTGTGCAGTATTTGGCTCTGAGACTTTGCATTGAAGCTCTGTCTGTAATATCAGAGAAATGGAAGCAACCCAGAGATCAGCAACACGGTATGTGACAGTGACAGCACATTCATATAATGGAATACTTTGTAGTCATTACAAATGCTGTTAAAGATTAATATATTTTGGTAGGACATGTTCTAGTATATTGTGAGGTACAAAAGTAGGTTATAAAGCAATAAATATAGTATGATCTTATTTACTTCAGTTTTGTAATAAAGGAAATTTCTGTTTGAACCTTGACCATTCACAGAAAAGCTTGACTCCCATATAACACAAAGCCAGCTTGAGCCTTCAACAACTCATACTTGACTCGGTTGAGAACTATACACCAGCATTAAACTGGAGAACCAGATGACATCATGTGGATGACAGCATACAGTGATAATGACCAATCCCAATGGCAACTTTTCAGTCCCCTTCTATAACAATTGCAAAGTTCCATTTGGATCCTTCCTAATTTAGAAAAGACTGTCTCCCTCTTGCCTTCTATTTGGCTCTCACTACTCATTAGGAGAGGCCCGCTGAACTCCTCCTCCCAGAAGAATGCAACTTTCCTTGTCTAGCAAACTAAGTTCATCCTCAACAGAGACCATTTTGGGTCTTTGGTTATTCTTTGACATATTTCAATGAAGTTGGTCAAAAGTTGTAGTCAAACAAATATTACCTGTAAGTCTTTTCTGAATATCTTTTACATGCCTTGTATCTGTGCAATGTATAACAATAACTCTGAATGACTGACCCATGGGGACAGAGGACCTTGAGGAAATAATCTGAATCAGAAATGAAAATACTTCTACCTCCTACCTGCTCTCCAGCTCTCCTCTCTTTTAGTTTTTTTCTGCCCACATGAGGTACCTACCAGTTGAGCCATAGGGTTGAGAGTAGAGGAGATGGCTCCTCCATTTTTAAGGAGCATATTTTGGGTAAGAGCTTGGATATAAATGAAAATAAATAGTCCAGAGTGTATTCCCTGAGTGGGTGTATAAGAGAGATATATAGTTAGAGAATTTTTGAGCCACCTAAGCTAAGTTACCGACTAAGAGCTGAGGGATAAAATCCAGCAAGAGTAAATGATTTTCTAAAGTCTAACAGCTAACAAGTAAGGAATAAGGACAATTGAAAATTTGCATTCAGTAGAACCTCAAGTTGTTTCTATTTATTTATTCAAAGGAGAACCTGTCTCTTGTTGTATCACTTTTTATTTAGAGGAGGCAAGAGCAGGTGGATTTGCATTAAAGTCATTCATGGGCTTGGGAGAATCATTTTGGGAAGACAGATTCTATAGCCAGGCCAGGGAGTGAGACTGCCTGAAGGATGTTTGCAAAGCCTCACATTTCATCTTTGCAAGCTCGGATTCAGCGGCTGTGGGATGGGGCTTAGGGAAACATAGTTTTCAATTGCTACCCAGCTAATTCTCAAGCCTGCCAAATGTTAGACTCTGGGCTTGACCAAGCCTCAGGCAGTCTGGGACCCAGAGGGAATAAAAAGTGGGAAGAGGAAAGAGGAAATTGGCTCACAGGATTCAGACTATTTTTTTCTTCCAGAGCAAATTCCTTCTCTACCCTGATGGGTCTTTGCCCTCAAATGAAGAAATGGAATCCGCACGTTTACAGGAATTTGCCAGCTTGGGTGGAGATGGACTGGTAAACAGTCTTCCCGCTCCTCCAATGCAAAAAATGAAAATAGAACTAAAGGCTACCCCTATTTCTGCCTCAGGGAGCGGTGCACGTGCCTTTGCTCTGTCTTATTGCAGAACAGGGCTGTCGCCCGTCACCATTTTATTTAAAAGCAATTTGCCTTCCCTTCACGCCAACATCAGCTCAAATCACAATATTTTGTCTCCTTTTCTAATAAAAGATGGGGCTTCGCTATTTGGAAGAACTGACAGGTTTTCCTCATCCTTTGTTTGATGAAAGACTCCGAAAACTTTTAGGAGCCCTGCTGATGGTTTCTTCCCACGCTTGAATGAAATGCAAACCAGAAGGCTGGAAGCCCAAGGGCAGGCAGGTGTGTTTATACTGACATTCTCTGCAGCTGCTGTTCAGTGTGCTGTTAGGGAACGGGCTGTTTTACGCTGCAAACTTTAATATTATGGAACTCTAGGCTAAGGTTAGGTCAAACGGCTCTTTTACTGTCTTCTCATCTTTCCAGTTTTGTCCACTTTGGACTTTGAGCGGGTCACGTTCCTGGAGTTGTGGCGAGCCTGAATGAGAGGTCCCACCCATGACATGCAGGAGACCCTGTCTATCCTGGAGACCTTGCGGTTACTAGCAGGAGAAGGAAGGGATTGGCAAGGTTATTCTTTGGCCAGAGATTGGCAAATTTTTTCCATAAAAGGCCAGGTAGTAAATATTTTCAGCTTTGTCGGCCTTGGTCACAATTATTCGACTCTGCCATTGTGGCTTGAAAGCAGCCATAGATAAATGAATGTGGCTGTGTTCCAATAAAACTTTATTTGCAAAAGCAGGTGCCTGGGCTGGATTTGGCCTTTGGGCCATAGCTTGCTGACCTCTGGTCTAGGACATTAGGAACCTACAAGCAGCAACAGGACTGAGTTTGAATCCTAGATTGTCCACTAACTAGCAATGTGACCTTGGAGTTGTTATAGTTACTGAAACTGTGAGCCTTCCCGACATCAGCAGTAAAATGGTAATAAAATCACTAGCTCGTAGGTATACTGGAAAGAGGGCTGGAACAAGTCCTGGATTGATCTTCAACCACATGTAGGAACCTGGCCAAGACTATGACATCACTTCATCTAGAGACCAAACTAGAAATCAGACTGCAGATGCTGGGGCCCCGTGGGCTATATTTAGTTAACTGAGGGATTTTATTTTGGATCACGTGGCAGTGTTATAAAGACTTTTGCAGTATGAATACTTTTACATAATATTGTATGTTTTCGATTTGTCTGTTACTACAGCTTTGTTGTCTCATGGCTGGATAGCTTCACTTTTATTTTTATATACTTTTATTTATTTGTCTTTGGATAGCTTCACTTTTAAAATGTCCTTCCTGGTGTCTGTAGGTATTTAAGTTTATGACCCCTGGATTGGAAGGAGTCTGAAGACTCTTCCAACTCCAAATGAACATGACTCTGCCACTCTCCGAGGATGATGCCAAACGTTTCACATTTCACATTTAGGAACAAGTCAAAACAGTGGTTTAAAGAAAAAACCAAAAAAACCAAAAAGATGACCTTATGCCTTACTTCTCCTGAGTCTAGGAGTTGGCCAGGCTATTCTGTTCTCACAGGCTGGGTCCAGCTGACCTTGCTGGCCTCTCTCATGGCTTTGTTGTCAGCTGGTGGCTCAGCTGGAGATTGGCTGGGGTAGGTCTGCCTCAGCTTAGATAATGCCACTCTCTTCCATGAGTCTCTCCTAAGCCTCCAACAGGACAGCTAAGTCAGGTCCTCAGAGAAGCGAGAGGAGAAGCAGATAACATGCTCATACAAGCTTCCACTTGCGTCAAGTTTGCTACTCTTCCATTGGTCAAAACGAGCACACGGCCAAGTCCAGAGTCCACGTGGGAGGTCACTACCAAAGGCATAGGGAAGAATGGAAAACCGAGCTACCAATGCAATAAATCTATGACAGACATTAAAGTGATGGTTTGTGTGAGGGTAATGGGAGCACCATTATTCTCTTTGTCATTGTTGAAAAATGTGGTAACTTTCCAAAAACAAAGAATGGGACCACGTTTAGGCAATGGTGAGTGCCGGTGACTTTGAGTGTGTGTCTGTGTGTAGAAGGGGTGATGTTTCTCCTTCCTTTCTCTTTTCCCCTCAAACCAAAAGCAAAAAGAGAGTTCTGAAGACCTTTGAAAACTCTTCTATCAGTCCTCTGGAGAACTGTAAGAGGATGATTTTAAGGACACTGTCAAGTAGGAGATCTTTCCAAACAAACACTGCTCTCGTTTTTGACATCATGAGCTGCTTGCATTCTTAGCTTGGGATTCATCTTTGGAAAGGTGGTTATTTATTTCTGACACACACCAACAAAAAGTATTTATTATAAAAGTGAGAGCGAATAGAAGTAACAACAACAGAAAAACCCCACCACCACTACCATCACCAACAGAACATCGATAGGTTATTTTTGCAAAGTAAAATTTGTGTTTTCCACATGGTCTAGTGAAGAAAATAAAAGATATGGATCAATACTTATTTTGTACATTTTTTCCTTTGCATACGGGTATTGCTGATAAGGTCCCCCAGGTAAGCATCTGAGATAAGATGATGAAGGCTGAAATGTTGAGACTACTCATTACTTACATATTAGTTTTTTTTTTTTGTTTGTAAGATATAACTTAGGGTACAATAAGAAAAGAACCTGTGTTTTTCCAAAGCATTGTTTTCAATGTTTTAATGGAGATGAACAATGCCAAGGCACAGAACTCTCAGTCCATCTGACACTCACTACATTTGCTAAGTGCTTAGCAACACAAGAAAATAATGAGAAGAAAGCTAGAGCAGAGAATGCTGAATCCTCTGAGGTGAGGTTGAGTTCCTTGATGCCTGAAGTGTGGTCCATGGAGAGACGGCATCGCATTACCCAGGAGCTTATCTCCACCAGGACCTCTGGAATCAGTCTGCATTTTATCAAGACTCCGAGGATTTGTATGCATATTAACATTTGAGAAGCACTGGTTTCTACTTAATTATGTTATAGATTAGAGGCTACATCTGGATTTGGTAGAAATGTTGGTATTGCAAAACATTTATTCGTAGACCAGTTTAATAAAGACTCCAGCTCTATTACCATTTTCAAGCCTCAGTGTTCTATATCTGTCAAATGGGGACTCATAACTCCCTTCCATGATTTTCAAAGGAGTTGAAACAACTCAGATGGCTCAGATGGTTAAGCCTCTGCCTTCGGCTCAGGTCACGATTCTAGGGTCCTGGGATCGAGTCCCACGTTGGGTTCCCTGCTCAGCAGGGAACCTGCTTCTCCTGCTGCCTCTTCCTCTCTCTCTTTCTTTCTCTCTGTCTCTCATGAATAAATAAATAAAACCTTAAAAAAAAAGTGCTCTGGAACAAATAAAGAGATATATAAATATTGGGTCTTATTTTATTAACGAAGTGCTTCAATCTAAATCATTTAGCTAAGTACAAGTCCTAAACACTGAGGAAACTAAGAGGTCAAGAAAACACCATTCTGTCTTCATGCTCTTATGACTATCCAACCATGTACCCTGGGTAACTGGCATGCTGGCACACTGAATCTGCTCTATGAATCTGCTCCACCATGTATGTCAACGATGACCCATCACTCCAAAGGAAGGTCTTAACACCTGGCACTTGATTCTAAGATTTTGTTGCTGAAAATGTCCTCTGACCAGCAGTATCAGCTTCACCTGGGGGCTTGTTGGAAACGCAAAACCTCCAGCCTGAACTCCAGTCTCCAGAACCAGAACCAGAACTTGCTTTTTGATGAGATCCTCCTTGATTTTTTTTTTTTTTAAAGATTTTATTTATTTATTTGTCAGAGAGAGAGAGAGCAAGGACAAGCAGGGGGAGCTGCAGGCAAAGGGAGAGGGAGAAGCAGGTCCCCTGCTGAGGAAGGAGCCCAGTGCAGGACTCAATCCCAGGACCCTGGGATCATGACCTGAGCCAAAGGCAGACGCTTAACTGACTGAGCCACCCAGGTTTCCCATCCTCCTTGATTCTTGTGCAAATTAATCTTTGAGAAAGCACTGATCTAAGTGAGTACTTCCCAACTGGAGAAGGAAGATCCTCTGCCCTAGGGTTCTTATAGCTGGACTTAGAATCAAATTGACATGAGACAGAGTAACAGGAGAAAATCATATTTAATAGGTATATGTGCAGGGAATCCACACAGACATGGAAATTCCAAAGACAATGAGGCAACATGAAGCTTATTTGAGCTAAGGAGAGGGGAAGGAGTCTGAGGATACAAAGGGGAGGTAGGCCATTAGTGTTTTGAAAAACAAGGTTGCCCTATTATGCAGATAAGTTTCTTAGGTAAAGGGGAGACTCTGTTAATAGCTCTCTTCCTGGTACAGGCTCTCCTTTCCAAGGTAAATATAGGAAGTTGAGGGGGAGACAGACAGCTTTTGCTGCTGGGTTTGGATTACTTTTAATTTGAAATAATCTTTATGCCAAAGTGGCTCATCTTGGGGCAGCCTGCCCTGGGCCCCTCCAGAACTCTGGCTACACATTAGAATTCCATGGGGGCCTTGGAAGATACCAATGCCCAGCCCCACCCTAAGCAATGAAATTAGAATCTTTAGGCGTGAGCCCAGGCGTCTGTACATTTTTAAAGCTCCTAGATGATACTTTGATATACTATTCGGGGAGTGCAGAGTGAGATCCGGAGAAAGGCCGGGAAGAGTCGGGGGCTGGGGTGCCTTGAGGGTCTTAGAGATCCTTGGCATGGGAAGAGAACTGGAGTTTGGGTGGGAGAGGAGTAAGAAATACAAGAGTTATGGCAGAGGCAGAAGCCAAGCCACGTGGAAACTCAACTGTGGAAATGGCTGAGGAGCTTTGGGGGAAAGCTAGACCTCACACTGAAGGTTAAGTTATACATGCTTCTGGGATATAAAGACTTCCGTCTTCCCAGAACTGTACTAAAGACTCCACATGGTTGGCGCCTCTTACGGAAAATAAGGAATAAGGGCCGAGCCCAATGCCCGAGTTTACATAGAAAATGTACGTTCAGAGTGGGGTGATGATATAGGTTGCCAGATAAAATACAGGACACCTGATTAAATTCTAATTTCAGATGAAGAATGAAAACCTCTTTAGTGTAAGTATGCACTATGTGATAATTGGAATATCTGAAATTTACGCTTAACTGGGTACCCTGTATTTTTATTTGCTCAATCCAGCAACTTTACAATGAACCCTCAACTGGTTCATGCGAAGCAGGAGCTGAGGTTCTGAGGCCTCATAAAAGACTTAGTGTTGAGCTGGCAGAAATCTTGGCAAGGACGTTGCACTTAAAATGAACTGAGGCATCTTACCTACATTTGGTTTAAATCAGAACACCATTCTCTTTACGTTTTCCATACTTTCCCTTTACTCCACGTGTTCCAATTTTCTTGGGTCTCCCCGCCCCCTGTCCCCTCCCCCATTCTCTTTCCCTTCCCTTTGTTTATTTTATTTTTTTTTTCTTTGTTTATTTTTTAAAGTGAACGTGTCCTTGACTTGGTGTTTATTGTTTTCTCAGGGCCCTCCACTTCTGGTAGAAGAGAAGCTCTTATTCTCAAAGCCGGTTCAAATTCATTGGTATTTTTGGAACAGCCCTTATTTATTTACCATATTCTAGTGCACCACAGCTTTGGAGATTTGTCCATAAATTTACATTTCTAAAGTGCTCCATTCTTCTCTGCTTTGTGATGGACAATTTCCTGAGGCAAGAAACTGAGTCAGCTCAGGGTGTGGGAGAAACAGATGAGGGTGGAGATGAAGAACAACAGCAAAATGAAAACAAGAATTTTGTCTGAAACCAGCCCCCACCAACAACCCTCTCTCCCTGTGCTGGGTACAAAGAGCTTTTTCAGCCGGGGTGCTGAGAGGGCAGGGGGGATCTCTTTCAAAACCACCGAGTCTGTTTACGTAGATATTATTTTCTTTTGAAAACTGCCTCTCAAGAGCTGCCCTGAACCATTCCCAAGCTGGGGTGGTAATGGAGGTACAGAAAGAACGAGAGACAGACACTGGGAATGTTCTTTACTAGCTTGCCCGACAAAGAGAAAGGAATGGGATAGAGCAGTGGTTCTCAAAGTGTGGTCTTTAGACCAGCAGCATGGGCATCACCCAGGAACTCATTGGAAATACAGGATCTCAGGCCTTACTTGCTAACCCAGAGACTCCGAGGGTGGGTCCAGCAGTCTATGGCGTAATAAACCTTCCAGGTGATTCCAGTGTACGCTGAAGTTTGAGGACTACTAGGACTGACAATTTTACTTCTTCACCCTCCATGAGAAAACCTCATCTCTGTTGCCAAGCACCACTGTCCAGGGGGATGTGGATTGCCCAGGCGTGCTGGGCTGTGCTGTCCAGACACTGTGTATGTTTGTGTGTGGGGGGGGGGGGGGGGGGGGGGGGGGGGGGGGGGGGTCCGTTTCACCTAAGGAATCCAGAGATCCTGATATATTAGGTCTGAGGTATACCCTGAGCATCAGGATTTTTAAGCTCTCCTGGGATTCTGATGGGAAGCAAGGACTGAAAGCCACCGTCTTATCGAATCTGTAACTAAGTGGTTCTCAACCCTGGCTGCAAATGAGAAGCACCAGTTTCCTCTTTAAACCATACTGGTGGTCAGGGCCCATCTCCTGAGATTAAGATTTAATTGATCTGGGGGTGGGGCCCAAGCATCTTGTTTCAGTGTGTAGCCAGGGTGGGGGTCACTGCTCTTACTCTTAAAGCTGCTGAGAGCCCAGGGGATAGACGAGCTGGGTTTGCAATGTGGCCTTGACCCTGACTTATCGCTGCTGATAAAGTCCTCACCCAGAACGACTTCTGGTTGTCTCAGAACAGCAGGAATCAGACAGTTCAGTTCAGGATTATTGACCATTCACATAAGGGCTGTGTGTGAGTGTGTGTGTGTGGTAAGTGCAGTGTATGGACAAATACGAATTAAGAATAAGAGGCTTAATTCCCCCTGTTGAAAATAAGGGAAGATTCCCCTTCTCCTTTTTGTCAGAACGTTTACCTTAGAAGATGTCAGAACATTTACCTTCATAAACCAAATAAACCTTTTGTCAGCTTTATGACCCAGGAGTGTCTTTCTTAAGGACCTGGGAGCCATCTCCTTGAAATGTGGACAGCACCCCCACCCCCAGTCTCTGTGGGAGGTAGGAGCCTAACTTGGTGGGCACCTCATTTCAAGTTGTAAAATTACCTCCTGTCATAGAGGTAGGAGTTTGTGTTTGTTCCTCCGGATAAAGTCAATTAGCTAACATCGATGGTCGCCCCACTTAGCAAGCAGAGTTAGGATGAACTCTGTGTGACCGATAGTGCTGCCCAGCCCTCTCACCTGAGGACTCGTTATTGCTTATCTTGAAAACGTGCCCATAAACTGGTTGTCTCAGCTCGCTTATGTAAACGGGGGCGGGCGATTTCTTTCCATCTTTGTGGTCTAGCAGATTGCTGGTGACGTGCATCACATTCTGGTTTCATGCTTATCCAGTAGTAGAACTGTTTTATTTCTCTACTGACTTTGTGGAGAGGATTTCTGGATTGGGAGATTTTTTTTTTTTTTTTTTAATTTCCCAGACTCGTGTGTGTGTGTGTGTGTGTGTGTGCGTGTGCACGCTTGCATTGAGGCTGAGGGACTTAGCCTCCCACCCTCCCCCTTCACCCTACCTCAGTGCCTCATTTCTGCATGTTTTATCACTTTTTCGTTTTGGTTTTCCTTGCAAGGTTTACTTGAGAAGAGGCTTTGCTCTACTTAACAGAAAGGTTTGAATACCAGTGAACTTTGTTTCCTTGGGGTCCCCTCTGGCCCTGACATTCCAGGAACCTGCAGCTCATGCTAGGACCATAACCTCCACCCTCCCGGAGTCCCCTGATACATCGGAGTCCCACCCAGGTACAAAGGGGCCCCTGTACCACTGGGGAGAGGGGGGCACCTGGAATTGCTCCTGGCAGTGGTGTGCCTACAGGGCAAGGTGTAGACACAAAGCAGAGATAAGAGTGAGGGAATGTAGCAGAAGGGCAATGGTAAAAGTGAAGAACCGGAGAATGTTCTTCCACTAGGGAACACCTCTGTGACTTCCAAAGCCTGCAACACATAATTCTAGCCTCATTTATAATAGTGTTTTCAATAGTCCACGGGTAAACAGACTAGAGCAATATTTGAACTGATGAGAAATGGATGGTGGTGTCTGAGTTTGACTTGTAACAAAGACTAAGAGTTTGGCCAGGTACTGTGACCTGTGGAACTGCTTCTGATGGCCCCAGTGGAGGTCCAAGATTATTAGAGTTGATAGCTGCTCTCTCTTCTCTTTTTACTCTCACCATTGCTACCACAGTTTTAGTGACTCACTGGGGATCTGTGGTGGAGAGAGTGAACACCAGACCTCCCAGATTCTCTCTCCCCTTCCACCCACCCCCCAACAAAAAGCCTCATTGTGCTCACTGAACCCTGGTGCCCTGAATGGGGCCTTTATTCCAGCCACATTTCTGAGTGTGCTGCAAGTTTCCCTAAGTGCAATGGTTTTGACGTCAACTTACAAAATCATAAAATAGAAGACCTGGAAAGAATTTCTGAAATAGTCTGATCCAACCTCATTCTTTTCCTTTCTTTTTCTTGTTGGTAGTAGAAAAGAAGAAAAAGAAGATAGAAAAGTCAAGAGACTTGTCCAAGATAAAGCAGTTGGTTGGCCACAGAGTTCATTGATATGTGGCCCCCCAAATTTAGAAACACTCGACCAAAACTCAGCAGACTATTTTTTTTTTTCCAGTTTTGGCCTGTTTACATTTCTATGGAAAAGATCACGGACATACAACTCCATTAAGTGATAAATGATTTTCTCTGGTTTACTTGCCAAGGAAAAGTTTAGAGCTGCAATTCAGAACCCCTCCCCAGCCCCTTGCCCGTCTCCACACCCTCAGTCCAGGATGAGATATGCTGTAGAATGTGTTTGTTCAGTGGATGGATTTCCCGTTTGAAAGATTTCTGCCTCCTCATTATTGTTGGAGCAAATGTAGAGACCTATGTGGGAATGAAGTTGGGGTTCTTGCTAGTTAGAAGCATGCATTTTACTTGAGTCTTGGAACTGTAGATTTCTGTTTGCCTTGGTCTCTAGACCAAAGTATGGGGCTCTTTGTAATTAGTAGCGTTTCTTTTTAGGATGGAAGCTTGTTCTAATGTTTCCTCATCTTTGCACCTTGGTTCCTCTCCCTGTCAGGTTCTTTCCTCATCTTAGCAGTTGATGCTTGCCATCCACCTTCTCCTTTTCCTCCTCCCTCTCCTCCTTTCCCTTCTTCTTCTTCTTCTTCTTCTTCTTCTTCTCAGTTTTTATTGAGAAATAACTGACATACATCATTGTATAAGTTTAAGGTGTACAATCATGGTTTAATTTACGTATGTTGTGAACTGGTTACTGCCATAGGGTCAGTTAACATCCATCTTCTCATAAGGATACAATGAAAAGAAAGAAGAAAAGAAAAAAGGGAAAAAAATTCTCCATGTGATGAGAACCCTTAGAATTTACTCTCTTTGTAACTTAACCATGTATCAGACAGCAGTGTTAGCCAAAGTGATCCTATTTATGTTATATCCCTAGTGCTTATTTACAACTGGACATTTGTACCTTTTGACCGCCTTCCTCCTAACCTCCCTACCCTACCCCTTCTGGCTTCTTTTTTGACCTCAGTCAAATATTTCTTTATCTGAGAAGAAGTCTCTGAGCTCTTGGCAAGGTTGGTGGGTGTCTCTCTTGCTTCCAGAACACACCTCGGTACAGCACTTGTCGCAGGGACCTGCAACTGTTAGCTTGACTGTGAAAAAGCGAAATAGAACATTTCACTCTTAAATGCATCTTTCTAAGTGAAAGACATGAGACTAAGCAGGCTAGCTACGGTAGCATTCCACTTATATGACATCCTGGGAAAGGCAGAATCGTAGGGACAGAAAACAGATCAATGGTTGCTTGGGGGTAGGTGGAGGGATCGACTACAAAGGACATAGGAGATTTGTTGTTGTGATGGAACTGCTCTATATTTTGATTGTGGTGGTAGTTACAGGATTGTATGTGTTTGTCAATAGCCATAGAATTGTATGCCAAAAAGGGTTATTTTATTGTATGTAATTTATACCTTCATAAATGTGACTACAGAGAAAAAAAACAAGAACACAAAAATACTAGCTCTTAAAAAAAGTTCCAGATTGATCAAAATTGTAAACCCTCAGTTAATAACTGAAGTAAAATAAATATAGCCTTCTTTATTCTGGGAACCCAGTTATTATGCCTTATTAGAAATAAAACTCCTGAGCGTCTGGGTGTCTCAGTCGGTTAGGCGTCTGACTCTTGGTTTTGGCTCAGGTCATGATCTTGGGGTCATGAGAGCCAGCCCTGCATTGGGCTCCGTGCTTAACATGAGTCTGCTTAGGATTCTTTACCCCTCCATCTCTCTCCCCTTCTGCTCCTCCCCCTGCTCTTTCTCTCTCACTCTCTCAAATAAAATAAATAAAACCTTTTAAAAAGAGAGAAATAAAACTCCATTTAGCCTAAAAAACTGAGTTATTTTGGAAATTAGCATGGAAGTCCCCCCAGGATCAGCATAGGATTCTCTCTCTGTTCTCTCTCAATTCTGTCACCTTGGCTAAGAAGGCATCTCAGGGGGCTGCCTTCCTCTCTTTACAGAAGGGTGACCCCAAGTTAAATTTGACTTTGAGAAAATGGGCATACTGAACACAAGTGGTATTGGGGTGGCCTTCGAACCTAAGGAGTTTGGGTCCAGTGAGGGGGCCATACATGCTTCTGCAATTCTGCAGGGGTTCTGTTTGTACGGTTTGATAGAGGACCCTGCCAGAAACTGAGTGTGAGGTATTATCATGGCCATGAAGTGCAAGCTGCTGCTCAAAGGTCCAGAACCAGCAGAGATGTGAAGACAAGGGACTTAGGTAGCATTTGGCCCCACAGTGAGGGTAAACATGACAGGGATCAGCTGGAGGCCACAGCTTAGTAAGTACTTGGAGGACCCTGTGATTTGACAAGACAGAGGATGAGATTTCCTGCCTGCCTTGGTCAAGATGGACTCAGAATGGGACTACATGGCATCCAAAGGGTGACGAAAGTGGGGACAAGAGCTAGGAGAGATGAGTCCACCCCAGTCCCTGACCATTTCCTGGGATGCTGATGGAGGTGGCATGCTTCTGTGGATGAGACTGGATTTTTCAGAAGTCTAACAGAAATTTTGTATTCAGGGTGGACCCTTCGGGAATCCATAATCATGGATGTGTAGCGAATGAGCCGAACATAATAAGCTTAGCCACACCAAGAAACTACACTTTGTTCTATTAATTAGCATCTGAACTTTATTACTTACATTCACCCTGATTGAATGCTGTTTCCAAGCTTCAAAGCACTAAAGCTGCATTGTCCAATACAATAGCCACTAGCCACACATGGTTGTGTAAATTTAAATTTATAATAATTGAAATTAAGCACAGTTTAGAATTCAGTACCTGAGTTGTATCAGTCACATTCCAGGTGCTCAACAGCCGGTGAGGGGGTTGCCCTTCAGGGCCATGCGGGTGGTTAGAATCTTTTCATCTCCGCAGAAAGATCTATCAGACAACACTGCCCAAGGGACTATTCCCTCAAAAGCCTAAAACCCAAAGTGGCTCCTAATTGTCACCTGAATAAAAACATGCAATCCTAAAAATTCAAGCTCATCTCACGGACCACAGCACCCAGACTCCCCTCTCTCAGCTCCCACAGTGATTCTAGCATCCCTGAGATGACAGAGATCTTGCTCTTACTGAGTCTGCATCTGGATTATTTCTGGTTCATGGACAATCTGGTTTATTTCTGTCTCAACAATCAGCTGGACTTCTCGACTAGTAGCAGGTGTTGCTGTCAGCCTGTTCTGGGTGGTATGTTTTCGGAAATCTGGGGAAGCTCCAAGGACTGAGTCCCTACCCCTTTGTGGGGACCTCAGGCCAGCCTGGGCAGCATGGCTGAGAAAGTTGCCCTGAGTTATCTCCTAAGCCACTGTCACCCTCAGATTGTCTTGTCTGCATCTGTATTCCCCGCTGGCTTTTTTTCACAGCTGTGTCTGTGACTGTGTTTGCTTTGGGCCTGTGATTAAAGTTATACTGCTTGCAATTCTCTGGGAGAACAGCCTCTTCCCCAGTGCCATGCTGGTAAATGCTTAAAAACTGATTCTCTGGGTGAAAAAAGGCCTTTGATTTGGAGCATTTCCTGAATATCATGGTATAAATTCTCACATCATGGTCAATTTCAAGTTACCCACCTGGTGCCAAGGAGCACAGAGCTGGGAGGTATTCCCACTACTTAGCTATATGGCTGCAAAGAGCCTCAAGAGCATGATGATGGTAAAAGAATTAGAGAGTGATGAGCTTTAAGTATTTGTTATTTTTGTATTTGTTATTATTATTTATTTAACTTTGAGTTTATATAATTAAATTTTTCATAATGGTTGTGTTTAACCACCAGCTCACAGAATTACCGCAAATTTCACAATTGGCTCTCCTGGGCTGCTATGAGCTGGATCCAGCACACAACTGCCCCCCTCTTGTTCCTGAGGAAGAAATATAATTAGCTTTTACAATGAGTGGTCTGTTCCTAATTTAACCCCTTTGTGTGTCTGGCCGACACTGGGGGAATACTCTCGAAGATTCAGAGATCGTAGGAATCTGCCATCTGTGAGCACCGTAGGGCTATCTAATTCAATCAGATCTTCCATCAAGAGAAGTAAATGTGCACAAAGATTTAGAGAATTAAAAGTGACCAAGAGCAGAAATCGCCGCCGTCTCAGAGGGCTTTGCCTGCATGGTCATTGTGAGGATGAGCCAGAAAATGTGCTGGTTGGGAATGCAGGTGGACTGGAATGATTCCTGCTGGCTTGCCCAGAGCTTACTGACCACCTGTTCCTATTACCTGAGAAATCTGAGGGTTTGTGGTGTGTGCCATTTTCTGTTTTTAAATGGGCAGTCCGGTTGTTCTGAAAGCTGAACTCTTGCATTATACTTTATTGTACTTAAAAATGCCCTTTGGTGCTTACCAGTAGCCTATGAGTTTTTTCTGTTAAATGGGAATTCCTGAAAGTGGGAAATGAGTGTTTCTTTGGTGGAGTGGTTTCTGCAGTTCCTGGTACAATGTCTGGTTCAAAAAAGGTACTTGATATATGTGGGGTGAATAAAGGCTGAGATGCTAGGATACACAGGTTCCGTTTAGGGAAGGGACAACTTGCTCCATGCTGCTGGCTTACTTTGTTGTTAATTATACAAATGTCATTAAAACTGTTAAGCCCCAGGGTCACCTGGTGGCTCAGGGGTGGCTCAGTTGGTTAAGTGGCCACCTTCTGCTCAGGTCATGATCCCAGGGTCCTGGGATTGAGCCCCATGTTGGGCTCCCTGCTCAGAGGAGAGTTCTCCTTCTCCCTCTGCCTTTCCCCCTTCCCCCGTCCCTCTACCTCCCCTGTTGCTCTACCTTCCCCCTCCCTCTACTTTCCTCCCTTCACCTCTGTCATGCTCTCTCCTGCTCTCTCTCTCTCTCAAATAAATAAAATCTTAAAAAAAAAACCAAAAAACCCAAACTGTTAAGCACCAAAGGACATCCCTGAAGTGCTTTTCTACTGTTTCCCCCAGGTCCTTACACACTCAAGAGCAGGAGGGGAGGACAGCAGAGTAAATAGAGTAAGAGCCTGGAACCAGAGAGTTCTGTTGACAAATCTCAGATCTCCTATTTCCTAGCTGCATCGCCCCAGACAGCAGACCAGTCATATTTCCAAGACTCAGTTTCTACATCCATAGCATGTCAATATCACTTCTGCTTCGCTGAGTCGTCAAAACTGCATGAGCTGATACATGCAAATTGGCTGGCACGTGGCAGGCACTCAAAAGATGACAGTTATTAATACGATGAGTTTCCATTTTCTTATTCTTGTTCCTTCTCAGTTGTTTTCATCAGAGGTAACCTAATATGTGGATACTGTCTTGACCCAGTGGAACCACAACGTGAAGGGTTAATTCACCCCTTTGTGGTTTCAGATGTTATGCTATAGACTAGGGAGGAAGAAATGAGTCAGACACACCTGCTACCTTCAAAGAATTTAGAAATCAGTGGGTGAGTGGAAAATATAGCTGAATTATCATGATAAGGTGTTAACTAGGAATTTTGCTATTAGAGACAGAATTTGAGAGGGAAATTGACCAAGAGAAAGGTTCGACTATTAACTTTGAACACACGGGGCCAGACATTTCCCAGACATCTGACCCATGACCTTTTTTGAGAGCTCTTGACATTCAAAACTAAATCCAGGTGCATTCCCAAGGTAAGCAGGCAGTCCTGTGGTCTTTCTCTGAGTCAGCTGAATGTAAATGATGGCAGCCAGATATTAACCGACTTTTTACCCTTATGGCTTGATTATCTCTGCCAGCTAAAAAATAAAGCTGCGGTCTGACCCCTCAGGGTTGTTAAAATTTTGATTATTTTTGGACAGCGGCAGCAATATCATTACCTCCTATCTCTCAGTGATGCCACATTATCTCAACTATTTCAGAACCTTTCCTCTACAAAACAAGAGATCTCCTGCTAAGGTCTTCACACATCTCTGTGGAGTCTTTTTGGATTTGGACATTTCCAGGAAAATGCATTGAGCGTTCTTTCATACATTTGTACTTTTCTACTTCCCTTCTGCAACCCTTACCCCCATTCCCACTTTAAGACCGTTTCTTTTCTACTTTTATGAAATATGCATTATCAATTCTAAAGTTGGCAGCACTTGAGTGCATACTTCCAAGAGGATACAACTTTAAGGAAAATGAATTAAGCTCTCTCCATCCTCCCTTGCCTCTCCTTGGTGTGCCGAGCCCCTTCTGAAACAAATGAGACTGAGCTTGAATGGCCGATCGGGATCAGGTGTGCAGTTACCGTCCCCCAGCAGTCTGCGTGGTGCCAAGCAGGTAGAATCTCCATTTATGCATACATTTCTCCAGGGTCTTTTGTACTCATTTTTGAGCTTTTTGGTATGCTGATATATCCTATTAAAATGAAAACACTCTGGAAAATGGTGCTACCTTCAGCAGTTCTTCTCACTTCAGCCAGGAATTGTGCAGGGCTATTAAAAACTAGAAAGGTTTCAGGGCTTGGAGATAGGAGAGAGAGAGAGAGAGGGAGGGACCATAAAAGAACAGAAAAGGGCCTTGAAGAGTCCACCTGAGAATTTCATAGAAATGCTAAATCTCTGGCCTCCCCAGATCTCTGAATCAGGATCTCTGGGGATGCGGTCCAGAAATATGTGTTTCAGCAAGCCTCCCAGGGGATCCTGATGTGCCCTTAACTTTGGGAAACACCGAGCTAACCCACCAGTTCAGATTCACTTTTCTTCAACTTCTGCATAAGTAGCAGTAGCCTGGTTTTATAAAATATTAGAGACGTCCTCTGACATGAGGGGAATTTAGTAAGTGTACCCCATTTCAACATACTTACAATGTTTGTGCTGCAAATTTACATTGTGCTGCAGCTTTCCCCTTTCTTGTGGTTCTTACAAAAAAAGCAACTTTTGGGGCGCCTGGGTGGCTCAGTTGTTAAGCAACTGCCTTCGGTTCAGGTCATGGTCCCAGGGTCCTGGGATCGAGTCCCATATTGGGCTCTCTGCTCCGCGGGAGGCCTGCTTCTCCCTTTCCCACTCCCCCTTGCTTGTGTTCCCTCTCTCACTGTGTCTCTCTCTGTCAAAAAAAAAAAAAAAAAAATCTTAAAAAAACAACAACAACAAAAAAAAGCAACTTTTGAGACACATCTTATTAAAGATAATTATAAGTGATGCAGGAGATAATTTTCCACAATTCTCTTTGATCCAGAAGAAGTCGGCCATGATTCGAAGAGAATCATGCGGGCTCTCAAACCCCTCACAGGTTTGTGAGCTGGACTAAACACCTGTCTGAGTAGAAATACAGAATATAAAGGAAAACTATATGGTGGGCTAAAAAGAGGAAACACTATTGAATATCTGAGAATTCCATCTGCTTTTTTGCTGCTAAAATAACAGGATTAAGAGATTTTTCCTCCTGGTGCTATATTGTGTTTGATGGGTTTTGGAACTGAGTAAAGCAAACTGCATTTGTGGAAAACCACTAGGGCCATGGAATTACTGGAGTGGGTGTCAGAACACTTGAACCCTTGTTCTGTTCTGTCCTGATGACTCACTAGCTATGTGAACTTGGATAAATCAACCAGTTCCTGAGCCTCTATGCCCACCTCTGTAAAATGGGGTTATAGTCCCCCTTTCTGTTTTTAAGGTTATTGAGGATAAAATGAGAATATGTATATAAAAGTCATACAAATATGCAGTATATGGGCCCAGTGGTACCCTGGGGCCTGTATCAGAATTCCTCTGTATCCCTTCCCCTTCTGCTTCTTCTATGTAGAAACAAAATAGTCTGAGGACTTGGAAGGGAATATCTGAGGCCATACATGGTCCAGAACTTTCCAGGATGCTAGTGGGAAGGAGCGTCCAGGAACCCATGCAGAGGTGGCTGGCTCGTTCTGGAGGTCTAGATTAAAGTCTATAGGTTTTGCTGCTACCTAGGGAAGCCCATCCAGCAGAAGCCTGGAAGAGGAGATGCACATATATATGTGGGGCCTTTGGAGGTACTTTCTAAGCTTGTGACTCTGCCGACCTAGAGGAGAAGCACCAGTGGGCTGGGTTGTTACGGGCCTTGTGTGGGGAAAGGGTTGGCATTTGCCACTGGGGAGCCCAGCACTGGACTTCTCATTTATAAGCAATTTAGAGAAAACTAGGGTAGTATGATCCTATACCCAGTCAAGATATCTATGCCAGGACCAGCAACAGGCATCTATTTCCAGAGTTACAAAGTACCAGAGAGTAGTGTAGAGGGAGTATTTCTAGAAAATGAAACTTGAAGAACCTTGAGGGAAATATTCAAGGACACAGTCTAACAAATAAGAATTGATTCACAACATGCATCTCAAGATAGGAAATATGCAAAACACAGAAGGGCAAGACCAGCAATGGCCCCTGCTTTTATACATGTATAATTATAGGGAAAAGGAAAACAACACAACAGAGAGCAAACATAAAATAATCTGGGCAAATAAACTATTAAATAAACTTTATAAAATAAATTTAAATCAGCTAAATTCCCTTTCAGAGTAGAGAGCTGATCAGATTGTACAAATCGAAAATAATCACCTACATGCTTTTTAGAATTATTATACATAAAACCAAGTGATAATAAAATACGGATGATAAAGGGTTTACCAAAAATATACCAGGAAATCAACTCGAAATGAAGCAAACGGGAGACCCTTTAATGTTCAACAAAATGAAATGCAAGGACAAAGTATCAAATAGGGAAAAGGAGAGGAACAGATAATGGTAAAACTTTTATTCAGCAAAGGAGATACGATTGTTGTAAAAATTTATGCATCAAACATCACATCTGCCAAATACAGAATGAAAACCAAACAGACTAGAAATGTAAGGAAACTGGGACAAAGTATAATTAGAAAACAGCTGTTGGTAAGCAGCTTTCTGCGTTCCAAATATTAAATAAATGAAAAGTGAGAAACAATGTGTTGAAGAATATAATCATTAAACTCTAGTAGAAACATGTGAGGATATGGACATGACAAACAGTGAATATAGACCTTTTTCTTTGTGATCTAGAAAGAGTATACTTTCCTCCCTATTTTGATGGAGCAACTACTAGTATTGATCATGTATTTAGCCACAAAGAAAATCTTAATGAAATATCCTAAATAGACATTTTATAGACCATATTCACTGATTCGACACGATTAAGCCAGAATCAGTAATAAAAAGGCCAGAAAGCACATTAACTACATGGAAGTTAAAAGTATTCTTCTAAATAATTACTGGATCGATAAGGAAATTAAACTGAAATTACACACTATTTGAGGTATTTGGAAAATAGTGTAAAAAAGAATGCTTTGTACAAAAGAAAAAGCTGTGGGGTGTAGTTAAAGCTCTATTATGCAAAAATAGGTCTTTATTGCTTTTGTTCTTTACAAAGGACCATCAGTAAGTGAACTTCATTTTCAAATTAAGAAATCTGAAGGACAAATAAAGTGAACCAAAATAAAAGAGGAGAACAGATGCAATTGATTTATTTTAAAGAATAGAATTAGAAAAAAAATATAGAAAGGGAACATCAAACAAGAAGCAATTTCACTGAAGAGTTGAATAAGATAGACTGGCAAGTAAGATTGGTGAGAAAAAAAGGCAAAAATGTGCACTCTGTAGCCTGAGGAAGGAAAGAAACTGCTGATTTGTGAGAGATTTAAAAATGTATTGGAGAATATTTTACATAAATAATGTATTATACATACATTACACATAAATATACATATACATAAATATTATACATAAATATATTGTAACAAGTCTTATTACCTGAAAAAGTATAATTGAATAAAATGGGCTCAACAAGAATTAAAATATCTGGTTAGGCCAAAAACCAGTAAATTGATGGTAAAATAATTAAATATCTACCATTTAAAAAAAATCACAAGACCCAGATAGTTTTATAGTCAAATTTAACCTAACTTTTAAAAATATGAAAATTTCTCTGTAATTTAAGTGACTAGAAACTGCAGGGAAATGGTAGAAGCTGGGCAACTCATCTTATTAAATGTATATAGTCTTTTTTTTTTTTAATTTAATTTTATTATGTTATGTTAGTCACCATACATTACATCATTAGTTTTTGATGTAGTGTTCCATGATTCATTGTTTGTGTATAACACCCAGTGCTCCATTCAGTAGTGCCCTCCTTAATATCCATCACCAGGCTAACCCATTCCCCCACCCCTCTCCCCTCTAGAACCCCAAATCTGTTAAGTTTCATATGCAAAATAAAGCTCTTAATCAATTTACTCATGGATATAGATGCAGATTTTCTGAAGTAAAGTGTTAGCAAAGAGATTTCAGTCAAATAGTAGAATATTAATACCACACCCAAATAATATTTATTCAAAGAATTCAAAGAGCTTTCAAATTTAGAAACATATCACCAAGTTTTTTGCCTCAATAAGTTAAAGAGGGAAAGCTATACGATTATACCATTAGAGACTGAAGGAGTACTTTATAAAGTCCAGCATCCATTCCTCTTAAAAATTCTAAGTCTCCTGAATAGGAGAAAAGAAGTAGGGATGATAATGACTATTTACTTAACAGAAAACAGGAAAATAAATGGTAAAACCCTGAAGCTAATTCCATCAAAATATGGAAAAATTAAGAATAACTTCTATTACTATTAAAATTGAACAGTGTTTGACAAGTGCTAATTGATGCAATAAAACTAGTAAATAAAAATATCAGCATAAATATAGCAGAGAAAGAGACTCTGTTATTGGATCTTTGCAAAATTCAAGAGACCCCAACTAAAATAACTACTAAAATCATTAAGAGAACAGGAACATTGGGGTTGAGAGGGATTGGATAAATATACACAATCAATAGCTTTTCATAACTGAAATAGCAAGTTAGAAATAGGAAAATAGTATTATTCATAATAGTGACCAAAAAAGAAAATATTTAGGAATAAATAAAATGAGAAAAATATAGGTTAGGTGGAAAAAACTATAAAATCTTATTCAAAGATATAAAACAAGACAAAGGATGAGGAAAATATATTTCTGGATGGGAGGATGAGTATCATAAAAATACCAATCATCCCAATTTAATGTATACAAATTTAATGCAATTTCAATCTGAATTGGATCTGGTCAAAATAATTAAATTCCATTGGAAGACTCAATGATTCTAAATGAAAGCCAAGACAATTTTGAAAAGGGGCAATGACTAGTGACTTGACTTAGCATTTACTAAAAATGCAAAAATTTCCTACATTAGTTTCCTGTGGGTGCTTTAACAAACTGCTGCAAACTTGGTGGGTTAAAACAACAAAAATCTAAGGGCACCTGGGTGGCTCAGTGGGTTAAGCGTCAGACTCTTGATTTAGGCTCAGGTCATGATCTCGCGGTGGTGGGATCGAGCCCTGTGTCAGCTCTGCTTGTTCCTCTCCCGCCTCCCCCCTCCCCTCCTGCTCTCTGCCGCCCCCCTCCCCTCCCCGCATGCAAGCATGAGCTTGCATGCTCTCTCTCTCTCAGTTTAAAATAAATAAATAAAATCTTTAAAAAATACCAACAGAAATTTATTCTTTCACAATTCTGGAAGGCAGAAGTCTGAAATCGTGGTGTCATCAGGACCCTGCTCCCTCTGGAGGCTGGTGGGGGTGGGGAGTCTGTTCTTTGTCTCTTCTAGTTTCTGGTGGCTGCCAGCAGTCCTTGACTTGTAGCTGCCCTGTTCCTGTCTCTGCCTCCCGGGTCACACTACTCCCTCTTCCTCTTCTGTCTTGGTAACTTCAGTCTCCACTTATAAGGACACCTGTGACAGCATATAGGGCCCACCCAGATAATCCAGGATAGCCTCATCTCAAAATCCTTAACTGAATCATATTTACAAAGATCCTTTTTCCAAAACAGGTAACATGTACAAGTTCCAGACATTAAAGTGTGGCTATTTCTGGAGGGCATTTTTCAGCTTACCATGACCACTGTCATCAAAACCTATTGCTACCAGAGCAGGCAAATAGATTAATGGACAGAAGAGTGGAGAAATAGAACCATGTACAAATGGGAACTTGACATGTGGCAAAAGTGGGATTTCAGGAAATTATGAGGAAAACATGCTTTATTTGATCCTTGGTCATCTACAGAAGAAAATAAAACTAGATCCATGACTCATTACCATATACCAGTAAGTGCCCAATTTATCAAATATGCAAATGTAGGAGAAGAAAAATTAGCAGAAATTCTAGGGGAATATCTGCATAAATTTGACCAGAAAGAGACAGACATATATGACTAGATAAAAATAAAGTCTTTACAATGACACAAATGCCTTTTAAAAGGTGCGGAGTCTGAAGTTCAATGATTATCATGTTTTTTGTATGTCTTTCTATTTTGTATGTTACAATGAGCATTATTATATGGGAATAATAAAAACAAAACGATTAATATGTTTTTAAAGATTTATTTATTTTAGAGAGAGAGAGCATGAGCACGAGTGGGAGGGGCAGAGGGAGAGAGAATCTCAAGCAGACTCTGCACTGAGCGCAGAGCTTGACATAGGTTCCATCTCAGGACCTGGAGATCAGGACCTGAGCCGAAACCAAGAGTCAGATGCATAACCAACTGCACCACTCAGGCACTGTAAAATGAATAATATTTAAAGGAGAAAAATATTGCCTGTGTTTCTGAGCCACAGGGATATGGATTAGAGTCTTAGCTACCACTATTACTTAATAATTCTGAACCTTACTTTTTCCACCTATAAAAGGGGTATAACATCTACCTCTGTAGATGGAGGTGATTATATGTTCAGAATTTTTATATTGAGGAGTTGTAGGTACAGCAAACTATAGAGAAACAAGGCTGGGATAAAGGCTAGGGTGTATATCTGTAGTTGATTTGAAAAGCAGTTTGTATGCAAGTGTGAAACCTGAGAATGTGTGTATCCAACAATAGGGAATGGGAGGCCAGAGATTCAGGATGAGCCCAAAACCCCACCTCCACCCCAAATATCTCTTGTTGCTACCACTAGTTGCTAGGGCTCAAAAAATATTAATTGTATCCATTCCCAACTGACGCAGTGATTAGAGCACACTTTCTTTCAAAATAAATATTTCTAACTTTATCATCTAACCTCCAGTCTTTTGTAAAGTCTTGAGTATTCTTTTTTCCTTTACATTTCCTGTTCCTAGTTTCTGGATTTATCTTGCTGAAAGAGAGAGGTATTTTCTGAATTTCACCAGCAAGGCTGTTGTGGAAATTTCTTGAAGTGTTTAGGTTAGGGTGCCTTTGAATTACAAAAGTCACAATTTCCTAAGCCAATATCCATTAGTTAAGACACATTTAAGTCTAGGAGATTATATGCCCCCCCTTTTTTTCACAATTACATCACTTACTTGAATAATAAATTAGCATCATTCTTAGAGAGTAGAATGAAAGAGCTGAAGAATTCTTTAGTTTACTTCCTCTTATTTCAGAGAGGAAGGAACGAAGGCCAAGGATGGATCAAGTGGACCTGTGAATGTCACAGGGCTTGCTTCTGCTGAGTGGGGACAACATCTACACCTCCTAATCCCAGTTGGTACCTTCCCACACACGTGGTCCTGCCTAACGAATCTGAGGACAGGGTCTCCTCCAGTCTGCCTGGAACAGTCTATTGTCCTTGCCTCTTAGAGCCTTGAATGGCTACTATTTCTTTTTTTGAAGGTGAATAGAAAGTGTCAGAACTTCATTATTCACCTCCAACACTCTGCTGTGATTCTTTCCAGTCTGAACTCCACATGGTATCACAGAGTTCCAGACACTTCCAAATACTAATGAAGGGTCTTAGATTGGAATCCGCTGACTACCCTGATGGATGAAATGGACATGTAGACCTGACAGGCTGGCTAATAGGGACAGAAATGGGAGAAAATATCCTGACAGAGATATGCTACTTTAAAATTACTCTAAGAGGGGCACCTGGCTGACTCAGTCGGAGGAGCATGTGACTCTTGATCTTGGAGTCCTGAGTTGGAGCCCCATGTTGGGCGTAGAGATTACTTAAAATAAATAAACAGAAAATGTTTAAAAAATAAAAAAAAACTTTAAAAAATAATAAAAAATACTCCAAGAGAGATGGGGTAAACAACTGACTTCCTGCTGGCATGCCATTCCCCTGTTTCTGAGTGGGGTTAACACTTGGGAAAATTTTATTTTGGCACATATAGTTGAGGGAAAATAATTTCCCTAATCCTTCTGAATTTAATGTCAGACAACCAGACTGTCCCCCACTGTCTGCAATTAGAAGGTCAGTCTGGATTTCTCCCATTTTGTTCTATCACAGGAGCAGTTTATACTTCCAAGAGGTCAGTAGGGAAGTTTTTTTTTTTTTTTTACTTTTCTTGAATCACTGAGAGCTCTTACTAAGATCTAGGCAGCTAGGCTGGGGTCTAACCAAAATCATGCTGACGGTTATCTAAGCTTGCGTTCCCCCCGGAAGCAGACCCTGAGACTAGGATTGCAGTGCAAGTCAGTTATGGGGGTTGTGATTGCAGGATGTGCCTATAGGGCAATGAAGGGTTGAGACAGGGAAGGGAAGAAAGCCCAGGATGTGTTAATGACAAAGGACACCCTCAGCAACCATGGCTCAATACCACTGGGGACCTCTAGGGGGCAGTGTAGAATACTTCAGCGTTGTACCACCTAAGTGGTGAGAAGCTGGGGTATTTATTCACCAACTCCTATTCCTCATGTGCTGAGGACGGTTTCTGGAGGTATTAGCTTTCCAGCCCTTCTGACCAGCCCTGTGTGGGGGGAACAAAGAAGAAGTCCTTACACAGGAAACTGGCATGGCTTACCGCGGGTCACTGTTACTGGAGAACCAATACCATCTGCTGCAATGACTTCTAAAAAGATAGTTCACATCTTAATTTTCCACATTTTATTTCATAAATAGGTTAGGGCTCGGAACTTGACCTCATAAAGATAATTTAGCCTATATTCTTAAGCAGAGTGCAAACAGTAAATTCACTCATTGATTAGCATTCTGTTTTTAGTTCTAATGGGAAGGGAAATAGTATTTTTAATTGAGATTCTAAATCTTTTGGCTATTACCTGAAAATATTGAGAGTGGCTGGGTCCTGACCAGGAAGTTAAAGACCCATGCAGTTCACTCCAATTATGACATTTAAGCCCATATTATCTCATTGGCAGGAAATGAGGCTCCCCACAAACATTTTGCTTTTCAAACTGACGAGCAATTAGAGCTGAAAAAGACATATAAATTAAAATATTCAGTGCATTTGCATTGGGACTATAAATCACCATAGTTATCCTGCTCACAAAATCCACCCACTAGGGTATGGTCCCTTGGGTATATACTTCTCTGGATTTTTCTCTGTCACCTTCCTTCACCATGCTTACTTTTCCAGGGGTGGACCTAAGAATGGAGGCATTAAAATCAATCCTGTTTTGTGTCATGTGAGAATATTCTCTGGCAATGACTGTACTCCTTCTTTTTTAAGTTGTGATGATTTTCTTCAAATCTGGACTTGCTCTTATATTATTAAGGCTGGTTCCATTATGTGTTTGCTGCATGGCCATCTGAGGCTCATCTCATTACCAGCAGCTCTCAAATCCTGGCTTTCTGTCTAAGTTATAAGGGCGGAAATGCTATTTATGGGTAATTACAAAATCACCTTGCTCCAATTGATTTATTGGAGAAATTTCTATCAAGGTTTAGCGCTCATCCCAAGCAGACAACAGTGCTGATAGTATTTAATGATTTACTGAATGCTGCCAACCCCAGCTCTTTCTCTCAGTTTTTAGTTGGTGGGTTTGGGGAGTGTTTCAGATGCACTCAGTGCTATGGAGATATTTGGTAGATCCCAAAACACAGCCTCTGGTCTCTTTTCTCTCCCTTGTCATTGATTTGATTGGGTGTGTTTTCTGTTAGTGTGCACTGGTAGAAAGGCCTGGGGTATCACCTAAGGTTCTCCAGCTCCCCCTGATTGTAGAATGTGCTGTCAAGATATTGGGAGGTTTGTCTAACTAGAAGCAACAAGGACACTCAGAAGGACTGAGCTTATGATGGACTAATTGTTTGACACAAAGTGAACTTATTGACATCAAGTATACAAAACCCATTTGTGTTATGGAATATACTTTCCAGATATGCCAATATTGTGTTTCTGATTAAATCTTTTTTTGTTTATAATGGAGATATCATTTGCAAGGAGTGAAATGCATAGATATTAAGTGCATAGATCAATGGGTGTATATATCCATGAAACATACATCCTGATCAAGACACAGAATATTCTCATCACCCTAGAAATTCCCTCCTGTTTTTAGTCAGCTTCCCCCACCTTCAGTCAATCACTCTTATGCATTCCATCATTATAGAACAGTTTTGCTTATTCTTGAATTTGGCTAGCTTCTTTTACCCAGTATTGCATTTGATTTTCCCAAGATGAATCTGTGTAGCTGTGTAAATCAAGTTTGTTTCTTTTTATTGCTGTATAGTATTCTATTGTCTGATTATATAGTAGCATCCTTCTCAAATCTCTTGCTGATGGATATTTGTATTGTTCTCAATTTTTGGCCAGTATGAATAAATATTCTTGTACAAGACTTTCGGTGGGGTTTTCTATTTTCATTTCTATGGAATGAAACCTGAGAGTGAAATTGCTGGATCATAGGAAAGGTCCGTGTGTAAATTCACATTATTTTTATGGTTTAGAAATGTTGGCTTAGGGTTACATGGTGAAATGTAATAGGCTGTCAAAGACCACTCCTAAAATTTAAAGTGGATTTTTACCTATATATAGTATCCCAGACATTTCTACCTATATACAACATAATGTTCAGCAACCCAGGGTGTTGTTTGCTTTATTGGCATGTGAGGGTGTGGCCTACAGGCCATTTTGAGGAGTATATTCAGCCTGGGATGTCCCCCAAATGCTATTCTTTTTTTTTTTTTTAAAGATTTTATTTATTCATTTGAGAGAGAGACAGAGAGAGAGCACAAGCGGGGGTTGGGGGGGAGGCAGAGGGAGAAGCAGACTCCCTGCCAAGCAGGAAGCCCGATGCGGGGCTCTATCTCAGGACCCTGAGATCATGACTTGAGCCGAAGGCAGATGCTTAACCGACTGAGCCACCCAGGCGCCCCTAAATGCTATTATTCTCTTGAGTGATAGAGGAGCCCATGACATCAATGCCCACCTATTGTGCTCTCCTGATGGCGAATTCAGGTCTTTCCCTAGACCTGGGACCAGGTCCTGCAGGAGCTGGGGAATACGATGCCTGCTCTGATCACCCACAAATGGTGTGTGTGAAGGGGTGCAGGTTAGATACCAAAACCACAAAGCAAAATGTGAAGTCAGAAAAGCTTCTGGAGGAGCAATTAAGACAAGAGTCAGGATTACATTATAGACAATGATGATTTTAAGAACTGTATAAATTGCTCCTTAACTTAATTTGCTTTGTTCTCCTCTCTGTTTTCCCTGCAGTGGTTTGTAAGAAGTTCAGTAAGTGAGTAAGCCTCCCGATGGGGTGGGAGTGGGGGTCTTCTGCATTCTGGGGGCTGAAAAGATGCTCTACAGGGCAGAGGAGATTGCCACAGACGGGGAACAAGACCTGAAAATCCCGCCTGTGTGAGCTTACAAATTCATGGTTGACAGGCTGATGGGGGGATGTGCTCTCCATTCCTGGAGGCTCACGCTAGAAAGGGTAGGGTAAAACTCACCCATTACCATGAACCGAACTGCTTCTGGCTTTGTGCTGGCCCAAGTAGTCTATGCATTGTGTGACCTTGACAAGTCCACACGACACTGGGCTTCAGTTGGTCCCCTTGGGCAGTTTTGCTTGATGAGTGCAATGCTAGAGTTTTTTTTGCCGTTATCCAGGCAAAGGTGACGTAATTCCTTGATGAAATGCCTGGATTTCCGTCTAGGCTCCCTTTTAGCCTATGAGTTTCCTGCATGAAAGATCGCCGCATTTGACGATATAGGAATTTTGTTGCTTGGCCTGAGCTCCCGTTGGCAATTCAGGATGATTAAAATGTCTGGAGAGCATCTTGAAGGACGGAGCTTTGGTGCTCCATTGTCATCCGATCCTTGAGTGGACCTCTGTGTCTCCTGGCCCCCTCTCTCTCTCTCAAACTTTGTATCATTTATGGAAGTACTTCCGGGTGAGAATGCAGCCTCGCAGAAGATTTGGGGAGATGAATTAAGGCTTTTGGTATCTGGAGGCTGGAGAGCTGTAACTTTCCACATTTGCTGAACGTAGGTTACTCAAACAATAGGTCCCCATGTTCTGAAAAAGTATTAGATGTCAAGCCTCCCTCCCCTCCACTGGTAGGAATTATAGTTTTAAAAAAATGCAATATTGGACTCTCAGTTTTTTCAATATTTTTTTAAACCAAGAACTAGACTGAATATATTTGCCTGATCTTTTGTCACCATAGGTCCCCAAGTCACCCGGTGAGAATGCAAGCAGCAGGCAATTTAATTTGTTCACAGTATAATCTCAGGTCCCTTTGAGGAAGTGCTTTTAGCAGCTCTGCTCCCTAATTGTGGAATTTACTACCAATTTCTAGTCCCTGTGTCCTGCCCGTCTCTGCTTAAATAAACCAAAGCTTTCTGTATTCCCAGAAGTGTTTGCGACCCTCAGCTGGGAGCAGGAGAGGCACGAAAGAGGTGAAGAGAAATGCTTATTGCTCAGTGTTCAGGTTTCCCTCTGGAAAAAAAGGGTGTACAGATTCATAGTCATGTTACTCTTATTTCTGTTTCAGGAGTCTGAATCGAGAAAATAAGAGTAGTGATGATACAATCATGTAAAACATTTGAGGACAGGCATGGAGAAGGAGGAGAGGAAAAAATACAGGGGAAAGCAAAGATTTTGGAAGAGCCAAGGAGGGAATAAATCAACCTATTCTCTCCTGTCCTTTCCTCCTACTTCTCTGTGACTGCAGTGAATTTAGTGGCTTTCTTAATTCAGTGATGTTCACATATATCACAGGGCAGTTCTATTTGCTGAAATATTTATTTGCCTTGAGTTGGACTGTATAAAATGTTAAGCACAGACATGGTAACTGACACATGCTACATTCCTTTACTTTGATGGAAGCTTTTGCCCAGGGGATCAAGACCCCAGGGAGGGAGGGGAACCCTTTCCAGCACCCTGCCCACCCCCATAGCTGTAGCAGCCACACCCCAGAGTTTGGCAGTGACGAGCACAAGTGATTTCTACAACCGTCTTATCTTTTGCAATGTGCTCTGAAATTCAGCATTTTTCCTTTGTTACTTATTCATTTAATGTATGAACTGTAAGCCAGAGAGAGCACATTTACAAGAATTCTGGTAAAAGCGAAATGGTGGAGTGAACAGATTTATGAATATGGTTTCATTATAAGCTTCCCACGGGAGTTGGAACTCCTTTCCCATTGCTATACAATGAGGCTATATAAAGACTCATTGGAAATAGATGTCACAGCATTGGGTGCAAGAAATTTTGTGAATCCCAAGGCTCTTGATGACCTGTGTTAGGGACATAAAATGACATGATGAGTAAATATTTCAGCTTTCAAGGAAATGGTTGATGGCACTTAATATACCCAGCCCCCCCCCCCACACACACAATCTTGACATCAATAAGTTAATAGCCACTGTCTTTTTATAGTGAGAAGAGGTGTTATTTAGGAGGCCAAGCAGGTACCTGTGGTTCTGAGACTCTTTACCCAGCCTTTCATGGAATCTGATTATTTAGGAGGCTTTGGGGATTAAGGGTGGCATCTCTTCTCACAGCCAAGCTTAGCTCTTGCCCCTGTTAAATGTGTGAAGAAAACTGAACACAGAGCTCTCTGCTTGGCACAAAGAGCCACAGTGCATCCATGGTGGAGGAGTTTCCTCATTTATAATTAAAGTCAGGAAGAAGACTAGTGTGTGCTTTCTAAGAGAACAGAATGAGCTTCATGCTGAGAAAATTTAACCCTTCGCCTTTCTTGGGTGTCAGCGTCTTTTTGAAATAGAGATAGGCCAGGCAAGGTGGGAAGAGGTCAGAGAGCTAGACAGATTTGAGGGTGGGATGGTCACAGGGGTATGTGGGAAACGGGGTCATCAAGGTTTGCATCAGGAGAGGCAGAGAAGCGAGTCAAAGTGAGGTGGGATTGGAGAGGTTGAGAGAAAGAATGGATCACAGGGGCTAGAGTCTGGGCTGGAGGTAAAACGTGAGTTTCTGAACTAGCTGGCAGCTAGAAGGAGATTGGATGAGGGTACCATTTTGGGGATACCACCTCTGACCTAACCCAGACGCCAGCATATAGTTGAAGCTCAACAAATATTTATCAACTGAATGAGGGAATAAATGATTGCAGTAGAAACTGGAGGAACTGGGCAGTATATCAGAACATGTTCTGGGGAACCAGGGCATAAGGCAGCAATATTCTGAGTAGAACAGGGGTATCATACAACTTCTGGCTCCAGACAGAAGCAAGGATGTCTTTTTGGAACCAGGCAGGAGTTCAAATCTAATGTGCTTAGACTCTGGGTATATATATATCCAAAAGAATTGGAATCAGGATCTTGAAGAGATTCTGCATCCCCACGTTCACTATGGTCTTAGTCACAATAGCCAAAATGTGGAAACAACCTAAATGTCCATTAATGGATGAATGGATAAAGAAAATGTGGTAAAAAGCATATAATGGAATATTATTCAGCCTTTTAAAAAAAGGAAATCCTACTATACGTGACAGCATGATGAACTTCGAGGACGTTTTTCTAAGAGAAATAAGCCAGTCGCAGCAGGAAAACTACTGCATGCTTCCACCTGTATTCAGAGCCTAGAATGGTCAAACTCACAGAGACAGAATAGGATGGTGGTTTCCAGACGCGGGGGCAGGGAATGGAGGGTTGCTGTCCAGTGGGTAAAGATGAGTACGTTCTAGATCTGCTGTACAACACAGTGTCTATAATTAATAATGCTATATTGTGCACTTAAAATTTTGTTAAGAGGGTAGAGCTCATGTAAAGTGTTCTTACCACAATTATAAAAAGAAAAAATTAGCTGCAAGGCTGGCTCATCTCATCCTCAGGCCAATGGCCTTTACATTCCAGCTGATTAGACATAGGGCTGTTAACTGAGCCTGGAATGGAGCAATCTGTAGGGCAGGTGTAAAAGGCCCCAGGTACACAGATCTGAAGCGTGTAGGAACCAGTTTTCCTTGACTCAACTGGCTCCTGGAAAACTCCTATTTTGGGGCCATGTTTAAGGGTGCAGGCAGGAAAGGAGATTTGGTATTGCTGTTTGTGCTGCCAAATCTTAAGTGGGGTGTATGTGAGAATATGTGTTATGTGTCTCTGTTTAAGTGAGAATTTCAGTAGAGGGAGTACACAGAAGGAGGGATTAGAGAAACACACCCGGGGATACACAGAGATATGGAGAGATAGCAAGATAGAGAGATACAGAGGTATTCAGACACAGAAACAGAACAAGAAAAACGAAGGTATAGAAAGAGTCAAGAACAGGCCTAGTGGGGAATTTCTTCCTCACTCCGCCCCCAGTTAGTCATATGGTTGGCATTGACTGAGGATGGCGTGGTTCTGATTTTAATTGAAACTCTGGGGGTATACTTCTGTTAGATCTTAGGAAGGTTAGAGAGGTTGAGATTTAAAAATGAAGAAAAGAAAACTAGCCTCAAAATAGAGAAAAAGTACTCTTTACAAAAGAGAATCATTATGATGACAAAATTAAGTTTGGAAACACAAAAAGTGCATCAAGATGGACCCGAGTCCTCCAGGATGTAAGCTGGGTCCAGGTGATCGGCCTCACGGTCAAGCCATTGTGTTGGATATTTTGGTTCTGAGCATTCCCACATATATCTATATCCATGTAGATCCCCGACACTATGATGACTGAAAAAATATTTATGAATCAAAACATTAATACGCAGATGCCCTTTTCATTGTTCTTACTCATATTCAGGTGAACTCCAGGCCAGTTTTCTGCCTGGCAACTCTGCCCCACCTCACATGTAAACAGAAGTAATTATAAATTATACCACAGGATAGTCAACAGGAAACCTTCCAAGCCTGGGCTTTAATTCATTTTGGGTGATAGTTCATCTCGCACACAGCCCCACCAGACAGGAATAACTTACTTTAATTGGCCATCATTCGTGAACTGGAGCGTGGTCTACTTTAGAAATGACATTGCCACTTTATTACAACTGTATTTCTCTGACTCATGGTTATCTAACTGAAGGGAGTAGATCAATTTTTCATAAATCATAAAAGTATGTAGAAAAATAAAGTAAATTTCTTTCCCCAGCCCTTTCTAGCTCTCTACACAATGACAAAAAATAAAAGAACACTGCATTCAGTGACCATGCAGTTATACTTGGAATTCTCCCAAAGAAGTTGGGTCTTAGGTGGTAAAAGCCAGAAAGACAGTGGTAACAACCCAAGGTTTGGGAAAGGGAAAGACATGGGCCATTTTCCAAGGTTCTTTGGCCCTTTTTTAACTAGGCTAATGCAATCAGACTCTTGTAGCCCTAATGATAGCAATTGCTTTGATCTGTAGTCTTTGTTCTTTATTACAGAGCTGTTCCTAGGGACTAGGATGATCCTATATGCAATGGCATTAGGACTCCTATATCTTTCAAATGCAGGGAGGTAGCAAAGATATGCCCCAGAGTGTGGAGGAACAGATGATGAGGGGTAGTCAGTCCCTGCACTTCACCAGAGGCCTCTGGGGCCACATTGCTCCGTGGACAGAAGACCTTGCCATGAACCTCAGTGTCATTTTCTTTCTCTCCCTTTAACCAAGGCCTTTTTTTGAAAAGGTTGGACAGGCATGGAAGGAAGGCGCATTCTGTTGCCAAGAATTGCAGTCTTCATAAAGACAAGATCTCAATGAGCAGGTTAATCCAATAGGGGTGATGGCATCATGTTAATTCGACTCATGGTCTCTCTGGGTGCCCACATGATGGGTGAGGCCTGGGCTTTAGTGGCTCCCATGCTGCCCTTTTCCTGGGGTTTCTATACAAATAATTCTGTGGCGCTGGTTTAGAAATCCACACCCTTGCCCCGTGGAAGACAGCCATTTTTGGTTCCACTACAACATTTTAGTCACGTGCTTCTAGATGATAGAGGAAGTCCCATGGGTAATTAAGAAGGATTTTCTTTTCAACTGGGGAGTATGGTTTGCACGAAAAAAAGAGGAACACAATGTAAAAGAGATGTATGTACATGTGTGGATATGGGTATGTGTACAAATGGTTTCTCTTCTCTCCAGAATCTAAATTATAAATATTTAAAAGATGAAATTTTAAGCAATGCCCACACACTGTTAAGTATCTATTCACACACATAGTTTGGAAGAGTGCGTGTTCATGCACAAAGTGTATCTGGAGGCCTTGAATCACTTTTTGGAGGCACTCATGCTCCCCTTTCCTTTCCTGCTGCCTTTCAGAGTAAGTGACCCTCCCCACTCTCTTCCTGGTAAACCCAAGGTGCTCACTGCATTAACTTCCATACAGTAAGAAATAAATGAAAGCCACCATGTAAGTTTAAGTTTGGTGCCAAAGTTTGTTGTACTTTGGGGTGCCTTTTCATGTGTTTGCATAAAACAGACTCATATGTATGTTTGTACATGTACATTATGACACATATATTTTGGGGTTTTGGAAAAGTATAATTAAGACATCATGTAGCTGTCTTCAGTAAATATTCAAGAATAACCATCCTTATGTGAAACTGATATACTCTGACTTGAAAGACTTTAGCAGGCCAAATTTTCTTCCAAATTACTGACTTGGAAGTATTTTTTTTAAAGATTTTATTTATTTATTCGACAGAGAGAGAGACAGTGAGAGAGGGAACACAAGCAGGGGGAGTGGGTGAGGGAGGAGCAGGCTTCCCGCTGATCAGGGAGCCCGATGCGGGACTCGATCCCAGGACCCTGGGATCATGACCGGAGCCCAAGGCAGACACTTAACGACTGAGCCACCCAGGCCCCCCCTGACTTGGAAATATTTTTACCTGACCCATTCCAGAATATATGTCAGTATAAAGTACATTTACTTTCCCCACTTTCTTCCTAATCAATGGTGCAGTTTAGTAACAGATAATTGACTAATTGATGCATACAGGGGTTAGGGGCTTCTTTTTTTTTTTTTTTTAAAGATTTTGTTTTTTTGTCAGCGAGAGAGCGCAAGTGCACAAGCAGGGGGAGGGGCTGGCAGCCGGAGAAGCAGGCTCCCCACTGAGCCAGAGCCAGATGCAGGACTAGATCCCAGGACCCTGGGACCATGACCTGAACAGAAGGCAGATGCTCAACCAACTGAGCCACCCAGGCATCCCGGTAAGTGGCTTCTTAATTCTAGTTTTGTAAAGAGTAGTTTGGGCTCTTTGCCAGAGTCTCCCAGTTCTAGAACTTGCTAATTTAGTATTCCGGAATCATTTGTTTGGTTGCCTTCCCTGTGAGCACACCTCTGGCTGCATCTGTAAATAAAATGAGTTTGAGTCAATTTTGCTGTGTCTTTCAGTGTTTCAATTTAGTTTTCAAAGGTTGCTCTGTGCGCATCCCTCTAAAAAATGGGTTGCCCATAGATGGACACAATAGAAAGACAGAATTTCCCAGCTAAGAATGCCAGGAGACATCTCTGAGCATTGATGGAGATGGAGATGTCTGGAAGGTTTATTGCCCTTAATTTGCACAGCCTTTCCTCCCCTGCCCCCTCTCTCCCATCGGTAGGTGCTAACTCTTTAAGGGAGCTTGACATTTAGCTTTGAAATGAACACAATTTTTTTTGGTTCCACTTAACAACCAGGGTAAGTTTTCATAGGTAATTTAGCGAATGTCAAATTTCTCTACTAATGTAGATTCGATTTATACAGCCAAGCTTGTTATTCTCACTCCCGAGAAGCCTTAGAACTTGGGTGGCTTTCAAACCAAGGCACCCCGGCCCCCACTCCCTTACAAATGCCCGGTGGCCTCCCAGGAAGACCTGCGCCTCCCTCACTGCCCTTCAGCATTCCTGCTTGTCTCTTTCTCACCGGTTCTGAATTCCCTCCGGCTCTACCAGTCAGGGTGCCTGTGGGTGCAAATACCAGCTGTTTCTTTTTCTTTCCGATTCCTCCTTATCACATAAACGAAAGTCACTTCGCTTGATAATGACACATTTCTTGTCTTTTAATGATGAGAGCAAATTGGACATTTTTGGCTTGTGACCAGGCGGTCAAGATGTATTTGTTCAATGACCACTGCATGCACGGGCCTCACCACACAAAATCCTTGTTTGCTTATCCAGTATCAATTTCTATTTTTTTTTTCTTTCTGGTAATCCTTCTTTTTGGGTGTATGTCATTTGGTTCAGGTCGCTGTCCTCCCAGGGTGAAGCGGGCTCGGCTCCCATTTCCTTGTCATGTGATCTGCCCTGGCCAATTGGTGCCTAGCACTGCCCCCCTCACCCTGGCTTTAGTGATTGGTTAAAGATAGGCATTGATCTGATGAGCGCCAACAAGAGCTGAGAATGGCCAAGAATAAGGACGTCTTTTCCCAGTGGGGTGGGTGAAAAATAAGTTGTTGGTCTGTAACTGTGAGTGTCCATCCAGGGGGATAGCCCCTCTTTTCCCAGAGCTTGTGTGGGGAGATAATAATACTAGGTCACGTTTGGTGTATGGGGTGATGGAGACCTTGTAGGGTAGGAGAGATCGCTATGAGTAAGGCTTCACATTGTGGAGGACGTAGAATTTCAGCCAGGCCTTGAAGGATGAAGGGGATTTGGAGACCCAGGGAAGGTCCTTGTGTGAGCGTTTCTTTGCATGACATATCTTGGGTCTCTGTTGGGTGTCTTCTCTCTCTGTTGGCTCCTTAATGCTCCTTTTTCTCAGGATTCTGTGCTTGGATGACTGCCCATCATGTTCTCTAGCTCTTGGTTCAATCAACAGCATAGTTTTTGATTACCATTTCTGTGTGAAAATGATTCCCAAACCCATTTTTCCTATCCAGACAGATCAGTTTTAAAATCTAGCACCTATTTCCAACTGGCAACAATTACCATCTTTAAATCTCAAAGGCCTCTCATATTTAATATACTAAGCATAAGCTCATCATCTTCCCCACTCCCACCTCTTTCTTTTCTTCCAGGTTTTAGCTTAATGTTGGCTAATGACACTATGACACTGCATTGTCCCCCATAATGGAATATACCCTGAAGTCATCCCAGATTTTTCCCTCTTTAAACTTAAAATCATCAGATTTGATTTATTCTACTCCCTCAGTATCTTGGAAATATGTACCCTCTTCTCCACTCCCCAGCCCTTATTCAAATATCTCTGCAGATTTTTTTTCAAGAGTCTCTTCTTGTTTTACCTTACATTTGCCTTTCCAGTGTAAGTTTGTTTTATTTTTGTTTTTCAAATCTGTTTTTATCATGTCACACCCATATCTTGGATACCCTTTGGCCTAATAAGATTACATCCACAGTCTTTAGCATGGTGTATATACTCCTCATGATCTGGTCCTTGAATTCCTTTTCTTACATTCCTTTTCTTGACTCAATGTATTCCTAGCCATATCAAGCAAATTGTAGGTTCCCCAAACATACTGCATTCTGTGCACAACCACTTAATTGGCAAATCATATCTGTTGGCTCTGATGGGCCGAAATAATAGGCACTGGTACTGTTTGGGGAAATCAAGGATACAGAAAGAAGTTGAGCACAATCAGCACTCAAGGCAGAGAGACTTGCCACCTTCTCCAAGATGGATGGAGGTGCAATCTTCTGGGCTACAAAATGCTCACCAAAGGAATGCACAGCAGAGGATAATAATAATGTGTGAATAAGTGAGCCTCATGGTAGACCTTCAGGAGGCCTAATTTGAAGACCCATAAGTAAGGTAAATTGTTCCTCTAAGTTTAGGTGGAAATATGTCAGGAATCACCACACCTGGGCCAGGTGCTTCACTTAAATCTTGGGGTTAAACAATGTGAATTCCAGAACAATCAGGTATGAACATAAATCTCACGTATCACTCTTGTGATTAGGATAATGCTGCCCAGCTCAAAATCATTCCTGAATTTGGGTTGGTCATCTAGTTATCTCTGGGGTCATGCTAACCAGGTTCTTAGACTGCTATTAGGACCATACTGCAAGATATGATAGTTCCCACCTTTGGGCCTTTTCATATTCCCTCTGTCTGATTTACCTTTTCCTGCCTTCTTTATCTGGTGAACAGCTACTTACCTCTCAAAACTCAGTCTGGATGTCATGACCTTTGTAAAATGTCTCTGCATTTCATCTTCATTAAGAGAACCAGGTCTTATATTCTGGTTGCACCTTAAAACCCCCTCTTCCAGAGCTCAGTCGTGGTGATTATCTTTCCTCTGACCATTTTCTGTTTATCCTGGCATCCAGTACATGGATACTGTCTGGCACACAGCAAGTGCTCACAAATAGTTTTTGAATAAATGATTGAATGAGATGAGGGATGGAATGAGCAAAGATAACAAACCTGGAGAGTCAAATATACACAGCTGTGTATGAGATCTTGTTGGGGATGTGGTGGAAAATACATTGCAGAACTTTATTGTCAAGGTCAATCAATTTGTTTTAGTAGTGAAACTCTGCTCTAAATTCACAATACTGTGAATTTGATTATAAAATGTTAAATATCTAAACAATGCATTATAGGTTCCCATTAAAATGATGTAGAAATAGATTTATTGATTAAAAACATTCAATTTAAATGCCAATTTAAAGTATTGATTTAGGACAATGACTCATGGGGTTGACTCTGGGAATGGACAAGATATACCAGTCAGTGTAGGTTAGCTGCTATAACAAATATAACAAATACTCCTCAAAGCCAAAGTCTTGACTCAGTGGAAGTTTAATTGTCACTCATGCAAAGTACAAAGAGGATATTTTGGGTTGGGTAGTTGTGCTCAAGCAGTGAATCAGGGACCAAATTTTTCTATCTTGTGACTGTACTGCGGTATGACTAGGATTATGGACAAGGATTCAGTTTGTGGTCCTACCAAGGTTTAAGGGGGCTAAGAATTGTGGCCTTCCTGTATGCCTAGGAGGAAGATGAAGTGGTTTCATGACCCCCAAACACTGTCCCTTGTGCACCAGAAAATAAAAAAAAAGGAGAGTGTACCTTTAAAGAAAGCTATACTTCGATGGAAGTCATATTTACAGTTCTATTTTGTCTATCATAAGAAGTCTACCTTAAAAAGACCTGTAAAAAATTACAAAAGGCATATGACATTATTTTTCAACTTTGGAAATGGTTGCTTTGTACTCATTCCAGTAGACAGGATAATTTAACAGCAATGATTCTATCAGCATCATCATCACCATCATCATCATCATTATCACATCTTCATTGAAAGCCTAATATGATATATAGGTCAGTGCACTAGGTAATGGAGTTTCAAGGAGGCATAAAGGCCTTGAGGATTTTATAATCGAGTTGGGAAGTCAGAGTAACTCCATTTATAAGGTAAATCATAATGCAAGACTGCATGTGCTTAGTGCTAAATGAGTGGCAGTGATATTATAGAGAAACGGGCCTCCTTGAGATAGATGTAATGGACTCTAAGAAATATGGGTATTGTCTGTATCAGAGAATCATATACTATAAAAACCATAAAAACCATAGACTAAAATCCTTCAGGAGTGTAGGCCACTTCCTTCATCTTACAAGTGGGTATACCAACTTGTCTCTAAAGATGCCCTCCAAATCCCAATCTTATGCAATCCCACTCTTATTCCTTAAGGTTGGGCTGACTTCATGACTTGCTTTTCACTCAGAGAATGTGGCAGAAATGGCACTGTGCTGGTTGCAGGCCTCAGCCCTAACAAGACCTGGCAGCTTCTGCTTTGGTCTCTTAAGTACATACTCTGGGAGAAGTCAGCCGCTACGTAAGAGGTCCAACACTCTGAGACAACCATGCTCTGAGGAAGCCCAAGCTAGCCATGTGGAGAGGCCATAGGGAGAGAGAGATGCCCAGCTAGCCAGGAGCCATTCCAATTCGGATGCCAGGCACATGAATGTGACAGCCATCTTGAACTTCCAGTTGAGCCAGTCATTCAAATGACTCCTGAGCAGTTGCCGCCTGACTTCAACCACAAGTGAGAACTTGCCAACTGGGTCCGCCCAACTCACAAAACCATGGTTGCTTTCACACAGCAGTAGATAATCAGAACAATGAAGAAACTGAGGTCACAGAGGCTAAATGAGCACACCCCCGCAAGGGCAAACACTACTCATGACCGAGTCAGGAAGAGAGCCACCTTCTTTGATTGATTTGTAATCCAGTGTATTTGAGATCAGGGCTTCTCAAACTTTAGTGGGCGTAAGAATCACCTGGAGAAGTTGCTAAGCCTCAGATTCCTGGGCTCACTCCTCAGATACCATGAGTCAGTGGGTCTGAGGATTTGCATTTCTAACAAGCTCCCCGGTGACATTGACGCTGCGATCTGTTGACCACACTTTGAGTAGCCCTGCCATAGACCAGACCAGAGGTGATCTTCCAGCTTTGGTTAGGCAAACAGCACCTGCTGATTTCCCCTTGTGCTTCTTCACAATTACCTGCTTGCTGGGTTTCCAGGTAAGTAATTGAAAAGTGCAAAGTGACAGGCCTTGTTCAGGAAGTGCCCAGTTGCGGCTGAGCCCTATTTTAGCTTTTTCAGCTAGGCTGAAGAAACTCATATGGTCTGTGAGAATAAACCCACTTATCTGAGTTCTGCTTTCCCTAGGTATACAGCCCGGGTTTCATAACCTTGTTACCAGAAGCAATTAGGGGCATCATCCAGATTTTCAGATCCATTTCCCATGGAGACACATGTTAGGAATCTCCCACAGTGAATTTAATTAGCAGAAAATGTGGCTCAGCCAGCGACCTGCAGTGCAGATAACAGTCATGGCTGCCCAGCAATTGCAGCTCCTTTTTCTTAAAAAATGACAAGTTTCCTAAAAGGTGGTGATGAGTCTCAGCCAGACATCAGGTGGGACTCTGTGCAGCCTGATTTCACGTCATCAAGCAACTCACACATCTTGCTTCTATTCAATTTAAAGGACTTACCTAGGCAGAGATGCTAGTGAGAAAAGATTATGGCTTGCAAATGACAGCGTTAGGCATTTCCTTCGTGTACCTGGGCCTGTGTTGGCTACCGATGTATCTCTGCATATGTTTTGGAGGTGATACAGTAATCATATTTACTTCCGGAATTGTTATTGAAGATTATCTGATGAGTATTTATATCCTACATTAATGGTGGGTACACTATGAATCCGCTTGAGATATCTCTGCATAAAAAGCCATAGGATTATAGTCTTTCACTGTGTGCTGGAGTTTAAACATGACCTTGTTAAGCATTAATGAAAGTCATAGGCAAACATTTGTCAAACATCAGTGGGTGAACAGACCCCTCCCATGCGGAATATTTATGCTATTACAATACCTATTAGATATGATGTGAGAAATTGATTGAATATGCTCCTTGTACTATAATCCTACATGAGGATTAATGAATATATTAAGTACCAGATAGTATAATTTGGCATTGACTAAAGTTTTTGGTAAACTGAGAATTTTTAATGTCCCTAGTGTTTCTGGTTTGGACTAATTGACTGATGGTCAAAATTTAGCCAGTGCTTTTGCATTAATGAGGCTCTGTGGCTTTGAGTGGGTGGTTACAGTGTTGTGTAACTGTGACTTCTAAGGGGAGGATTTCGTTATGGAAAGGGAGTTTTGGGTCAGTTAGTAAGTGCCTCTTATTTTCAGTTGTGATACCAATTCACACTACCACAAGCAGCAACAGTTGACGTTCTCCCACTTTTCTTCAACATTTCCAAGATAGAACAGTATTATTAAAAAATAAAAAAAAGTCTTGGTCAATCTTGATCACACCTATTCGTTTTTATTTTTTTTTAATTTTATTTTTTTAAAAGATTTTATTTATTTATTTGAGAGAGAGAGAATGAGAGAGAGAGAGCACATGAGAGGGGGTAGGGTCAGAGGGAGAAGCAGACTCCCTGCCGAGCAGGGAGCCCGATGCGGGACTCGATCCAGGGACTCCAGGATCATGACCTGAACCGAAGGCAGTCACTTAACCAACTGAGCCACCCAGGTGCCCAACACCTATTCGTTTTTATCTGCATTTCTTTGACTACTGAAAGAGATGTGTTTTGGTCTTACGTTTATTGGCTATTTGCTTCTTTCTGTCTCCTTCTGGTCTGTTCATCAACATTAGCCTTTTTTTCTATTGGTATTTTTGCCATCCTTTGCTATTCATTGGAAATATTTCATTTACAAAAGTTTGTTGAGCCTTGAAAGATGTTGGTCCTTGAACCATGTCAGTAGCATGGGTTGAGGGCACTCAGAAGTATTCATGAGCCGTGTGGCCAGGTAAGTTGGTTATATAATGGGTGTTCAGAGGCAAAGGTGCGTCTCTGTGAACCGCACCCAAGTGTTTGCATATGGAGTAAATGAAGAATATTTGTAAAAGTGGGACTAGCAGGCAGCTCTCTAAAGAAGTTGAAGTTTTGGTAATGTGTTACTTTAATTTACATTCACTTTACAGTCTGTGCACATGAGAGTTCTTTGGAAGAGGTTTAATTTTACTAGCTGCAGAAAGCAGCGAAGTCGCTAGCAACAGAGCAGAAGGAGCTGGGCTGTTTGTTAATGCACTCGAGCCTGTACTGAAACCACACAAGGCAGGGCTAATGGGGGTGGAGTCAATAAGCAGGCAGTTCTCTGGCTTTCAGGGTTATTTGTTTTATTGAGCCAATATGTTTTTCCTAGTTAACATTTTCTGTAGTGTTCTGTTTTTGCCTCTGTTTGAAAGGCTGGTAAATATAGTTTGAAGGTGTGTGGAAGGAAAAAGTATTGCCAACCTCATGTTGGTGGATTAAACTCACTGTGTCCCCCCCATGAAACCCAGACGGGCTGAGCTTGCAGGTCTTTTGAAATATGACAGAATTGAACTTAAAACCTGAACTTTTTCAGGTTAGAGGGCCCTCATCTTCAGTAGCCCCCCCCCAAACTCTTGAAATGGCCAGAACATCTAATTTAGTTTTATCATGACCCACCCCAATTTTGTCGCATTTATTGTTTGGAGTCACATGAATGGGCATTGTAATCAGTAAAAGAACTCTGGTTGAAGATTTAGTTTGTTACTACTGGGAAATTTGATTTATCTGTTTTAAGCAACCATCTGGAATAAGTTTATTTGTATTGCATGTCATGCATATATTTATGCTGCAAGATCAAAATCCTTAAATTGCATCCTTTTGAAATTTTATATATTATATAATGACAATTGCCAACACCACAATAAAGTGATTACATGGCTTTCAGAAATGGAAACATTGTGCAACAAAAAGATTACAATGTATAATGAACAAGTTCATTTACTCGAATATAAATGTGGTGAATAATGAAATGCATACACTATGAGCTGAGATGAATCTTCTGTCATTAGAAATACAATTACAGTGTATTGAAATTTCCAAGGTCTAACAAAAGTAAATAGACATATTGTTATCCAGCCAAAAATAGATCTAATTTATTTGTGAAAGTTTTCCTTAATTATGTCATAAATATATCAAATAACTTACGGTTAATAAAAACTGCAAAATATTTAAAAAAAATAAAAATAAAAACTGCAAAATATTGATAATGCATATGTGTATACATGTGCATATGTGTATTTTTTTAATCAAAGAGCAGTGTTTTTATCTAGGTCTCTTCTGTGTATAATTTGAAGTCTTCCCAGGTAGTTTTCAAGTGCTCTGCTATTGTCCCGTTACCCCACACTCTCCCTATCATTCCGTGAACACCATTGCCTCTCCTCATGCCTTAAACACTCCCTAGAAAAATCCTTTCACATGAAAAGATCTGAGGAACACAGTCATACAAAAGGATGAGCTAATGGAACACCAACTTTGCATGTATATAGTGTGGCAGATCCCTCCTGACATTGGAGTCATATCAACTTGGGTTGGAATACCAAAATTGCCACTTCCTACTTGACCGTGGGTAAGTTACTTAACTTTTCTGAATTTTCTTTTATAAAATAAAATATCCATTATATCCTTGTAGGGTTGGTGAGGATTAAATGGTATATTTCATATATGGCTCTTGATAGAGTGTGTTGCTCATGATGAGTTAATAATATTACTTCCTTTCCTCGCTATAATGTTATTTTCTTTTGCTAATTGCAACGTGGTCCTTTTGGCCAAGGTAATTAGTTTCTTATGTCCTCTTCCTTGTTGTATTAGGTAGGATGTTTCAGCTACAAGTAACGTAATACCTACCTAGAAGTAGCTTAAGCAATGAAAACATTTATTATATCACATAGCAGCAAGCATAGCAATAGTTCCAGGAGTGGGAGAGTGACTCAATGGTGTCATGAAGGATCCCTCTTTCTGCTCCCCACCACTGCCATATTGGATTGGTCCTTTAGCTCTCTTTCTTCATGGTTGCAAGATGGCTGCTACTGTTCCAGGCATCACATGTAGCCATGGCAATACCCAGCTGAAGAAGAATGGTGTCTCTTCCTTGCATCTCTTTTTATTGAGGTGAAAAAGTTTTGCTATCTCTTATCCCTCTCCAAAAAGATTTCCCCTCAGGTCTCACTGGCCAAAACTGTGATATACTCTCATGTCTTAGTTTTAAGAAAGGGCTGGGAAAGTGGGATTTTGGGGGGCTCTTTTTTGAGCACTATGGCAAGGAAAATTGGGAAGGCTCCCAGGAGCACCCGCTCCATCCCTAAATCATGTAAAGTACTTATTTTGATGAGGTAGTATGGAGATGAAATGAGGTTATGTGGCAGATATGTATATATGTTTATCAATAATGGATCATTTTAAGGAAATCTACAGCAATGTTTCTCAGAAGGTGAGGTTATGTGTATCTAACATGTGACTCATGGGGCAGAAGTTGATTTGAACAGTAGAGAATGCCCTCCAGATGTTCTTCCATTGCATCAGGCGAGTGGGAATCATCTTGCTCAAGGCCTTTGCAGGAGAGGTTTGGATTATAGAATAGCCTGACACTTTGTCTTACCTTGGTTATGAGTAAGAAACAACCATCTGGAGGACCAGACTGGTGGACCAGTGATAGATAAGGAGCTACAGAGAAGATGATGAGTGGTAATGCCCTTTCCACCCAGAGACCCAACAGAGCGATTTTGGGGGTTGGGGTGAGCACCAGCCATTTCCAGAAGCGCCAGCCCCAAATATTTATATTTTGTTCATTTGTTCTATAAATATTCATTGAGTACCTTTTTAAGCAGGCATTGGGCTAGGTGCTGGGGGTTTAAAGGGGAATAAGTCAGTTCCTGTCTCCAGGGAACTCCTGGTCAAAACGACAAAGGCTGCCATGCGGAAAACTTTACTTGGTTCAGTTTATTGTGTTATTTCAGTAATATGTTCTAGGTGTGCTAATGGTGAGCATGGGGCCGATAGCTCTGTGTGGAAGAGGGGCTGTCAGAAAATATCCACGTTGGTGGGTGTAAGGCTTTCAGTTAATGAGGGAGGAAGGGAGCAGAAGCCCATTCTAAGTCATGAGATAGTAATAAATTCCACCATTGTTACTGTATTCCAGGCTTTATATATATATATATCCTCACAATCTTTACACAGCCAGGCCAGCAGGGTGGTGTCGCATGGTCCTTTCCTCCATTTTACAGCTGAGTTATCTGAGATGTGGGAGGGTTAAGTGCCCTGACCAAGGTCGCATAGTCGGTGGAGGAGTTTGCATGGCAGGTTTGAGGAGGCGTGTATGTTCTGTATGCTAATCATACTGCCTTCCTATTGCCCCCCGGGAGACACCCAGTTCTGAGAATCAGGGGTCAAGAAGGTGACACGGGAGACACATCATCAAGTTGCATAGAGAAGTGCTGTATGTCCCTGCTCGGTGTCTGTCACACTGCGTTTTCTGCAGAGTGGTACCGCAAGATGGTAGCCCTCATATCCCTCCCTGGGTAGGGCACCGCCCGAGCTACACCTGCGAGGGAGGGTTGGAGAAAGAATACAGATCCTGCAAATCTTTTATGAAGAGTCCAGAGAAACCCCCTTCCATCTAGCATTTTGTCTAGCACTTATATTTGATCACAGTGTGAACCAATTCAGAATCCTGTGTACTGTGATGCCCCACGTGTTAGAACCCTGGTTTATCTCACTGATATTCCATGGCATACTTCTATTTTTTTTTTTTTTTTTCTTTTTCATTTTTGTATCACTTAGTTTCTGTATTTAGCAAATCGGGTTTTCAATTCAAGCCTTTCAGTCCTGGTTCCATAACTTGCTAATTTTGGAATTGCTAATTTGGAATCCTAAGTTAAACTCTCAAAACCTCAATTTCCATTATTGGTTAAAAGGTTCTACTGATAGCACATTCCCCGTGTTATTCATAGAGGCAAATGAGCTAATATTTGTAATGTGTTTGGTACATCCATCCCCCTCTCCTCCTGCCTTATGCCTTCAAGCCACCTGCAAATTTTCCACCAGGGAAACTTGACATTTCCGGGTCTGTTGGTTTAGCCAGGGCACTAGGTTGCAACCCAAGCTACATATTAGAATTACCTGGGGGAATTAAAAAAATACTGGTGCCCAGGACTCACTCTGGACTAGTTAAATAAGAACCTTTGGGACACTTTAGTGCTTTTGTAATACTTTTTCAGGTGACTCTAACATGCATCTTGGACTAGGAACAACCAAGCTATAGAGACTGCTTCTCAAATTTTAACGAGCATACAGATCTCTTGGGTTCCTGGCTAAAATTCAGATTTTGATTTGATAGGTCTGGGGTAAAGCCTAAGATTGCATTTCTTTTTCTTTCTTTTTTTTTTTAAAGGATTTTATTTTTAATTAATCTCTACACCCCACATGGGGCTCAAACTTAACAAGCCCGAGATCAAGAGTTGCATGCTCCACTGACTGAGCCAGCCAGGTGCCCCTGAGACTGCATTTCTAACAAGTTCCCAGGTGATGCTGATGCTGCTGGTCTATGAACCACATTTTGAGTAGCAAGAGGATCTAGGGGATGAGATTACCCTGCAGACAGGAATCCTGTTTGCAATCAGGCAGGGGCAGCTAGATAATGTCCCAAGCTCATGGGCCACCTCTTTTCTGGAATAAAAGTTGAGGCAAGTGGACTGCCTTCAAATGGTCCATGTATTTTGCTTCCTCTATTTCTGCATATCACAAAGCCATAGCCTTGAGGTTTGGAGCCTCAGAGAGAGAGAGAGTTCAGAATTCCAAGCATGGAAGATCCTCGTGGCTATTGGATGAACTGAGGTTCCTGCTGGAGGACTCACGTAAGCCAGCTAAGGGGCCTCTGGAGGTTCAAGATGCAGAGGATGTTAAGGTTTCTATCTGGAGGATACCTTCAACATTTAGTGGCGCTCAAAACAGAGGGACCACTTAGGTTTCTAAAGACAACGCATTTCATACTTAACATACATGGGTTGGGAGTCCGAGTAGGGTAGTTGTTCAAACAAATTCTTACTCTAGGCATCTCTGATCAGTAGATTTGGGTGGAGTCCCCAGAATTTGCATTCTTAACTAGCCCCCAGGTGATGCTGCTGGTTTTGACCACACCTTGGGAAGAACTCTTTTAAAAGCCAACAAAGGAACATGTGACTGGGAGCATCTCCATAGACTATAATAGATTGCTTCACAGCAAAAATTCTTATAGATAATTTCTCTGGGCCAGGAATGATCTTCTGGGAAAAGGTTCAAGGGCAGAATCAGTTATGCGGAGGGGGGTGTCATTTCTTCGCCATAGAGCCCCCAGAGGCGAAACGGAGAGCAGAATTCAGTGTGATGCTACAGGATATTGGGGTGCAGGTGTGAGTCAAGAGAACGGCTTCGCGAACATCTTCAGCCATTTGAGGGATGGTGGGTTTCTAGGCTGCAAGACTACTCCCCGTTCATGTGAGGACTGCCTTGCACCCCCTTACTGGAGGGCTAATTAGACTATCCTGATGGCATAGTTACTAACACTGAGTCTTCTTGCCTGGAAGGGGATGCCTTTACTAGAAAGTAGGGATGGAAAGAAGCAGCAGGAACCACCAAGGAGGCTTTTGAAGCTGCTGTGATCTGTGATGTGGACACATTAGTAGGCAGGTATGCAGAAGCACTAACCCTTATTTTATTGCAAGAAGGACAGCTAGATTCAGAGGGTGCACATCTGGAATGAGAGGAAGGGGTCTAGTGCATGCTTATTTAGTCCTCCCTGCCTTTTCTCGGGGACTGCCTCCAGATCCGTCAGTCACATCAGCTCTGGCCATTGGACACGCTCTGCTATCCACTGCTCCTGTCTGTGGTCCTGGGCCATGGCTTCCAGTTGGAACATCTACCTTCTTTGCTGGTTGGAGGTTAAGGTCCCAGTCCGTTCTCTCAGAGCTTTCTGGATCTCCCTGTGCTGTGGGTAGGGGGAGTGGAGGAGGGTTGAGGTGGGAGCTCAGGATCTTTTTGCCTGAACAGGGCCTGCCTACCACGCCCGAGGCTGCCCTACAAACTGTGGGAGCTCCTAGGAGAGTCTCCCAAAAGGGAGGACCCAGGCACCTTCTTCTGCTGACAGATTCCCTCTGGGTCTTCCCCATCAGCCCCAGCCCAGGAAGGCTGCTTTCAGCCTCAGCCATTGTGGTTCAGGAAATGCCCCAAAGTCACACCCAGTCCTGAATCCTCCCTATTCTATGGCTTTTGGTTAGCAAAACAAACAAAAGTAAAAATACTCCTTTTTCTCCTTTGAGCCCTCCAAACTTCTTCTTTTTTTTTTTTTTTGACATTTCTGGTTTTGCAAATGAAAGCTTTGGTTTGAACAACTACTCCTTTCTCTCCCTGAAATGGTCTTCCAGAGGCAAATTTGGAATTAGGACCCAGCATTGAATTTTCTTCCTCTTCCCACCAAGCTCCACCCCCAAGCACTGGCTGCCTGGGCTGGAGAGGGAGGGAGGTGCCCGGGAAGGGGCAGTGAGAATCACTAGGAATGAAAACATACTGGGTAATATTTCAGACTATCACCCCACTGTGCTTTCGGGGCCTACAAAGCTGCAGGACTCAGCACAAGCCCCTACCCAGGCCTCCTTTGCTGTCCTCCTTCTCCAGTTATTCGCCTTTCTCCTCCCCCTTTCTCCCCTTCTTCCTTGTCTTCCTTTGTTCTGGGTTCTCTGTGGAATTACAGGGCAGGCTGCAGGGGCAAGGGGATTGAGCAAGATAAATAAAGTCAAAGATACCTCACCTTTCCTCGCCTGAATTCAAAGAAAAAGCATTCTCAGAGAGCCCACAGTCTTTTTATTCTCATTTGTCAATAGCATTGAAAAGTTTCTCTTCTTTTCCTTTTAATTCCTTGTAAGCTAAAGCAAAAGTAAAACGTAGGGGAGTTTGCATTTCCTACAAAATATTTCTCTTATACGTGGTTTTAGATGTCAAGCCTGGGAGAATATGACTGTGACTTGGAGTCTTTTTATGTTTAGAGCTAGTGTGTGCGAGTAGGGAAAGTGTGCACACGTTGAGAACCGTTCTCTGGAACTCAGCATATAGGTATGTTTAAAAGATAATGATGCTGCCAGAAGGGAAGGTCTGCTTCCGCGTGCTGGCTGCCATTTCCAAATGCACGCAGGTCTGTTTGTATTGAAAACCTTCCTACCAGCGGGCAGGGGAAAGCACTGCAAGTCTGAGAAGCAGACTGTAAAAATGGCAACAGCTGACAAGAGCACAGTAAGGCTCAGGGGACCGGAACCTCAGGAAGCCCAGGGTGGCAGTGGGCATGTAAAGAAATAGGGTGTTGTTTTTTTTTTTTTTTAAGATTTTATTTATTTATTTGTGAAATGAGTTTTATTTTGAACAGTATATTGCATTTGGATTTCTTCTTGGTGGCTAAATTAGCGTGGACATAATTGGATCCTAAAAATTAGCTTTGTGGTGGGTTTTAATGTGGAGATTATTTATCTTGATCCTTCCTTTTCTTTTTCCCATCCAGAGTGCTTTTTATTCAATTGGCTTTTTTTCTCCTAATTAAGTTTTTTTTGTTGTTTTAATTAGAAGCAAAACCTCTATGTTAACAGTTCCTTATATGTATTTACCAGATATTCTCTATGTGTACTAAAAAAACATAATGGCCTGAGACTCTGCTTGTAAAGCTCTAGTCCTTGATTTGGATGCTGATTGCACCATCGAGCCTGGTAAATTTTAATTTGTCATTTTTCTGTTCGAATGTCTTTTTTTCAATAAATAGCTTACTTTATTTTATTTATTTATTTTTAAATATTTTATTTATTTGACAGAGAGAGACAGAGACAGAGAGCACAAGCAGGGGGAGTGGGAGAGGGAGAAGCAGGCTCCCTGGCTCAATCCCAGGACCCTGGGATCATGACCTGAGCTGAGGGCAGATGCTTAACCGACTGAGACACCCAGGCACCCCAATAAATGGCTTACTTTAGAAATTCAGAAAAATTGAGACACATCTACAAATCCCTTTTGTAAAGTTCACACATAAGGGTTCATTTTAGAATTAATTTCGAGGACAGGAAAGTCTCAGGGCAACTGATAAAGGTATATGATGTATAAAATATTTAAGATAAAGGGAATTTAAGAATATTCTAACCCATTCCCTCCATTTTGCCAGTGGAGAGGAGAACCAGAGTCTAGTGACTTAAGAAATGCTAGCTAATAAGAAGTAAGAGGCAGAATTTGAATCCGGGGCCATATTTTCCACTCTGTCATCTGTGTAGCAACATATGGAACCTGTACTAGACAGTGGCAAGAGTTTCTCGTTCCTTGAAAACTAAACACTAGGTATACATCATCTCGTTTAATCCATAAAACACTTCTGTCGGGAGATGGGATTTTCATTCTCATTTTTCAGATCAGGAAACTGTGGCTTCTCAAGATAAGGGACTTAGTTGAGGTCACACAGTAAATATCAGAGTTGGGATTGGCACCCAGGTCTCTCTGACCCCTGACCTCACCTTTTTCACATCCTGCTGTCGTCTTTTTTCCCACAGCTAAAATGTTTTATTTTTATTTTGATTATTTCTGGACTCAAACTTTACTTTTTCCTTTTGGTGTGGAACACTGAACAGGGTAGGAGAAAGGACAAGCTTCTGTGGTGAAGAAAGTAAATAACCAAAGTTGGTCTACCAGCATATATATATATATATATATTTTTTTTTTGGTTAACAAATAAACAAATATATCCTAACTATTTATTTGCTTAGTTATTAGAGTCAGCATTCTATATACTTAAACAAGAATTTTACCAACCTTGATATATCTAACTATGATATTAAGCCAGTGAGGACAGAGGCTGCTAGAAAGAACTCGTTCACCGAACAAAGACCTCTTCAGCCCTTGAAATGGAACTTACAAGTTTCTGTGGTGGAACAAAAATAAACTGGGAGTGTCTTCCCACCCCAACGACATGTCCTTTACCCACATTAGTTTAGGGAAGCAGATAGATAGTCTGCCCGAGGACGCCAGCCACGGCATTGCATGAAAGCCAGACACCTTCACTCCAGAATTTATGAGCCCAGCTCAGTGCTCTGTGAACATAGGTACTTTTCTGGATGATTTTGTGATTGCTTCGATGATGGGGTAACACTAAATGCTGTCATTACTGAGCTATAATGGCCGGAAGTAATTTTCTTCCAGCATCAGGGACCATAGAGAACTTGTTCTGTGCCTGTTATTAGTCTACATTGGAGAGAAATTCATTTGCTAGAGGAAAGTTATTAAAACACTCTAATTCAGTATTTGTGTGAAAAATAATAAAATTGATAAATTACAGGTGAACGAGACCAGTGAGCTCCGTTGTTTCTTTCCTCTGGGACCCACTGCAGATTTCTGATGTTTCCTGTGTTGTAGCTTCTTAGACTCATTATTTGTCTATTAGAGCATGGGATCAAAGACCCATGTTCTTGGTGTAACAGCCAAAGGCAGCCAGAAGGTCTGCCACTCTGCTAGAATATTGTCATTCATATTCCATCATTACCCAGAGCTGACCAAAGCCCTATTTTGTATAGAACAGTCTATTTGTCCACGATAAATAGGTTATTCTTGGAGCCACTGATGCTTTCTCTTACCTGATCCCTAACTGATCCCATCACTCAGAGTTTAACCATTTATCAGGGAGCCTAAAATAAGGGCATAAGTAATTTTATTTTTCCTTGATTTTCACACTGAAATGCACCATAAATTTTCTCATGCTCCTTTGAGAGTCCTTCTATGGTGTTTTGTTTTTTTTTTCCCCTTCCTGCTTTTCAGTTCCTTCCGCTCCTAAAAGAACTCCCTAATGTGCAAACTTCTTTTCTTTGAGGTGTATACTTTCTCCTTCCCTGATCTCATCTACTCTCTAGCTCAGTGCTTCTCAAATTTAGTGCACACAGAATCACCTGGAGTGTTTGCTAAAATACAGACTGTCAGCTCCATCTCAGAGATTCTGACTCAGTAGGTCTGGGGTGGACCTCAAGATGGCACAGTTCTAATCTTTTTCCAGATGATGCTACTGGTCTGTAGGCCATACTTGAGGTGGCACTGCCCTGGAACTCAGATAATCATATCTAGGTAGATGATACTGTGTTCTAGGGCTTTCTCAAGAACTTGAAATTGATTTTTCAGACTTCCTTCTGGAGGGCTCTCCTGGCTGACCTACTAGAGTCTCATATGTAGACTGCCCTCAACATTACTGCCCCATATTCTTACCTTCCTGTGTTTACTAAGAGTGCCTCCTGTTGAATCACTATATTGTATACCTGCAACTAACATAACACTGTATGTTAATGATATTGGAATTAAGATAAAATAAAATAAAGTAAAATAAAATGAACAACAACAACAACAGTCCCTCCTTTACTGCAGGCAGCCAAGCTTGAGGCCTCAAAATTCATTTGCTCAACTTTCTCATCTTTTTTGCTTTTGTTCCATGGGGTGCCAAGTCTAGCAGTGCCCATTTAATCAATGATCCTCATGGTACCCCATGCCACAAACACTTGCAAATCTCTAGAAGTCTTTTCCCACACCGGCCCCTCTTATGCTCTCTGATTTAGCTATAGCCGTATCAAACACTTAAATTCCTTTGTCTTTAAGAGTGCTGAGTCCTCAGCCTATAACAACTGTTTCCTTCTTTTTCACCTACGACATGACTATAACTCATGGGTCATGGATGGATGAAGAGCAGGGTTACATTATTTTAAAGACTTTGATTTATTAGATTTATAAGGGAGAACTGAAAGAATCTAGTTTAATTTATATAGAAGATTCTTGGGATAAATTGGGCTAAGGATATATTTCTTCCTCTATTTTTTTCAGTTCTGCCTAACAGCTTTTGAAACCCATGTGTCATCTACATAGATGGAGTGAAAATGGGACCACATCCTACTTGATGCTCTTAAGTTTATCTTATTATGCACCCCTTGCTGCTCCTCCCCCCTACCCTTGAGAAATAAGCTAAGCATAATCATTATGGTCACCCTGGCTTCCAAGTAAAAATCTTTAGGTCTAACAGGATGTCTGGGACATTTGAGGGACATTCCTTTAATTTATGAGGACTAGATCAGAGTACCTGAAATGGAAACTGAACCATGGCATCAAGGCAATGAAACATTCATGAACATTTTGGATTTTCAAGGCTTTTCTTTTTAAAGCATGACCAATTTTTGAAATGTTTGCCAAAAGCCTTTCAGAAACAGATTATATATTTCTGTACCTTATTAAACAAAGATTCAGAACTAAACTTGTCTTTTCTTGATAACTCACAACCACCATAGCAAATGCCACTTTTTGTGTCATGCAGTGTTTTCCTGTCTTTTCTCCAGTTTCCAGGTGTAGCCTTTATAGGGGGCTAGCTAGCTTCCTGCAGTTCTCCTGCTCTAACAAACTGCTGATTTTAATCTGCTGGAGCTGGCAAGTTAGATAAACAAGTATGCCACAACGGTATGCAAAGTACATCAAAAGGCTCAGGAGCTGAGCGAGGGCCTCTCTGTTAACCAGGACCCTCAGCTTTTGCGCTTTATCACGGCCATTTCAACAACCCAGAGTGACTCTTTCCCTCTTTCCTCCAACCCTTTCCTTCCCTCCCTCCCTCCCTTCTTCTTTCCTTCCTTGTCTCCCTCCTTCTTTCCTTCCCTCCACTTCCTTCCTTCCTTCCTTCTCTCTCTCTTTCTCTCTCTCTCTCTTTTTTTTTTTTTTTCTAACTTTGGATTGCTCAGCTATGTCTGCTGTTTTCTTGAGTAGAGTTTCCTAGTAAGAAGACTGACCTTCAGATGAGTACAACTCAATTACATTTTTACTCTTTCATTAGTGTACCATGTCTTCATTCCTGAGAAATATATTCAAGTCCAAGATAAGGATGCTTGTTTGAATTTAATTTAAAATAATTTAAAATTTGTGGGCATGAAAATTCTGGGAGAGAATTTAAAGCCTCCTTTATATACATTGACCACATTTGTATATTTTGTTTCTTGCAAAATGTAAGTTGAAGTTGTAGATCATTTTGTACAATGTGCACTTAGAGAAATGGCTTTTACACTAGTTGTATAAATTGTGCTAATTACCAAAGATTTTTGAATTTAACTGGGAAAGAGAAAGGAGAGGTATTATAATATCGGAATAAAACTGCACTATTAATTACCAATCTCTACTGCTGTTTACATTCTCTATTGACAAACTTAACTTGCTGAGGGCTAAAAATTGATCTGTCCAGACTCATTTCCATTACAGTTAAAGTCATTATGTGAAACAAGAGCAGCGTTTGCAAAGGAGAAACAATGTATCCATCTTACAATTAACTAGGAAGCTTGGCAATTTGGCATTTCAGTCTATTGGGTCCTTCTTGTAGGGAATATAATTGTTAAAGATGTGATATTCTCAAAGGATGAGTCCCAACCACTGAATTAACCTGTGCTCTGCCCATAAGGTTAGATTGTGTACCCCTGCACTATGAGACCTACGTGTGACTCTAGACTGTTTCTTTTTTAGCTCAGCAGTTATTATGTATCTATAGGGCCAGGCACCAAGGAACACAAAATTATAAGAAAGGTACAGTCCCTATTTTGCTAGAGAGATAAGACAAATGAGTAAAACACGTGATGAAGCAAGTGTGGTGCATGAAGACAGCACATAGGGATTTCTTTCAGGGCTTAAATTGCCAGGGTAGATGTTAAGGGAAGAAGGAGATGAAAGAGATCAGCGTGGGCTGGCGTTGGGGGAGGAAGCCTAGCTCGACTGTGACCTTGAGTACTTTCTTAAAAGGAAAGGAGCCGGAAGCAGAGACCGTTCACCAGAACCCTGCCCGAGGTGGAGTCTACCGGGGATGCATGAAGTCCGAGTGAAGGTTAGTAGAAAAAGACCTTGCGGCACGGCAGTGCACTGGTGGTGCAGCTTTTATCCCTGTGACCTGAGAAGGTGTCGCTGGGTCACTGGAGTGAGGAGCTGTGGGTGGCGCTGGGCTAGAAGAGGGATGCTCATCCTCAGCGCCGGCGGCGAGGAAGAAGGGATAGAGAGAGAGGTTGACAGGGCTTCCATCGGAGACTTTTCAGGAAAGCACATGTTCTTGGGCTGCCGTTCCCTGGAAGCAGAGCCTTGAGATGTGGATTCTGGTGCCGCTGATTTATTGAAAGAGAGCTCTTAGGAGAAAGGGAGGGAGGGAAGCAGGACCGGGCAAGGGAAGCAGTCATCAAAAACAGGCTTTCTTTCTGCCAAAGTTGAGGTTCAGGCTGATCCCATGGAGAGTTCTAGAGTGTCAGTGGCACCAGAGGGCTGTTCTGACTGAGGAAAAGGGACTAGGCTTTCACAGTACTCTGTGTGCATGGGTCATTAGGCAGCTGCAGGTTGCCTCCGGGATGGGTGGGGAAGGCCTAGCCTCCCAGGTATTTCCAGGCAGGTAGCTTCTGTCTGTAGAGGCAATTCTCTGGCAAAGGGGACAGGCAGTGAGCCTTTGGCAGGCAATATCTACACATCTGGAGGAGGGTTACACCGGCTCAGGAAAGGGGATTTGGACAGGGCACCAAGGGATCTACCACACAGATCTTACTCTCAAATAAAATGCTCTTTTTCCAGTTTCTCCTCCCAGTGGGTCACTTATACTCACAAACCAACTCTCTGACAGATACTTAGTTAGAAGGTAAAAGCAGTGTAACCTCCCCGCCCCCGAAAGGCCCTCCCCAGTGATCTATTGCTGTCATATCCATTTGTGTCTGGTTGTTCCCGATTCCCAGCCTAAACTAAATATGAAATAGCAAAAGGGTTTATGTCTGTTCTAGTCAGCAGCCAGAGGGAGGGTGAAGGGGCCTTTGGGATCCATCCCATAAGTAATAGCCCTGGCTTTTGGGACAGAAATCACTTCTTATTGCCTGGACAAACTGGTGGACATTTAGAGGATCCCTTTGCATGTAGAAAAAGCATGTGCAAAAGCAAACACATGTGAGTATTAGCCAGACCTAAGACAACAAATGCCTCACCCGCCTAGAATTTTAATATTTGGAGAGATGGAGGGCAAGATTTCTAGTCAGGAAGTTGTAACCCTGGCTGCACATTAGAAATCTGGGGGAACTTAAACAAAATACAACAATACCTATGTGGATTAAACAAAATCTTGGTGTACAGAGAAAATCAGTAGGCATTGCTATTTTTTTTTTTTTTTTTTTAATTCTCAAGAGACTATAATGTACGGCCAGGATCTGTTCTCTATCAGTTAGCTGTTATTATTCAACAATCTGCCCAAAGCTCAGTGGATTAAAACAACAAGCATGGGTTTTTATTCTTAGTCTGAGGGTATCAGCTGACAGTATTTCTGGTCTAGGCCGGGTATGCTCATGCATCTGGGGTCAGCTGTGTCTGGGGTAGATGGTTTTGCTAAGCTTGGTTAGTATCTCACATGGTTGGGGGTCATCTGGCTAGTAACTGGTCTAAGGTGGCTGTAGCTGAGATAACGGGGTTCTGCTCCATGTGGTCTCTCATCCTACAGGGTAGCTAGCCCAGCACGTTCAGATGGTGGCCTGGCAGGGTTCCAAGAAATAGGGCAGAAACACAGAAAATCTCTTGAGTTCTAGGCTCAGAACTGGTAGGGCTTCCCTTGACCCCATTCTGTTGGCCAGAGCAAGTCCCAAGGCTGGCTCAGAGTCAGAGCAGGAAGGGATTCCAGAGTTAGAGGGCGTGTGTGTTGAGAGAGGGAGGTCGATAATTGAGACCAACAATGCATTCAATCTACCACTTAGACTGAAATCCGTAACTTTATGGTGGGACAACTGACTCGTCAAAGTAGTTAATTTAAGATTTAGATATTTCATCCACACATCTGTTCATTGTCTCCACCCTCTCGCCTGTCATTCACACCTCTTCATTATGGGCAATATTTGAACTTTGGCCTCTAGCCATGGCATAGAACTTTTAACATACAATATGCACCTATTCTATATTTTTTAAAGTCTAATTCGCTTGAATTATGTTTGTGCTCTGGACTCAATTTACAGAGACTAGATCCACAGATAGATGGACAAGTGGAAGCACATACTTGAAATACATTTTCTAAAGTAGTAATTATGGAGTATTCATTGTAAAGTCTTAACAGCTGGAGTATGTTCTAAGAAAGTGATCATGGAATTTTCTCTCTCACATTTTGACAGTTCAGAGCCTTGTGATATTTCCGTGCATTTCCTTACCTGAAGAACTGTTGTTCTGAAGGGAATGGAAGGGTTATAGGGGAGTGAGTTTCCTGATGTCTCTTCAATCTGGACAGAAACACATTAAAATAGATTATACACCTACAGATGACCTGTCATTCACTTTCCAGCCATTTTTCAGAGTATAAATATATTGTTCTATCTTTGGGATTTTCCATAATTGATGCCTTCACCATCTGGTCCTACTTAACCTCACCTACTCTGGCCTAAAATCTGGCTCCTTCCTGGTTCCTTATTCATGCTCATGTTGTTTCTCCCACTTACTCCACCTCCCTGGGATACTAGCCCCTTCATCTCTTCTCTGCTCTTTCAAATCCTACTGTATTCCCAAGAAGCTACTCAAACAGTCTTTGGGATCTCCTGAGACTGTTTGGGCCATGCTAATCCTTTCATCCCTTGAATAGTAACTTATTATCTGAACCTACTGATGTCATTCTGTCTTGAGTAGCTGTCTGGCAGGTTTAGGTACATAATCACGCCTCTTCTGATTGGCCTGTGAGTCCAGGTCAAGCCAGGTCAACTGCTTTGACTGCTGAGCAATAACTGGACAGTAATAGGAATGTCAGCTCCATGAGGCCAGGCTGTCCACCTGCTGCGCTCATTACTATATCCATGGCATTTAGCACATAGAAGATGCTCAATCACATCTGTTCAATGATTGAAGAAGAATAAGCAATCAAGAAATACTTGGTATATCAATAAATAAATTGGTATTTCAGCAATAAGAAACATTTTGAGTGTGTGTGGAATCCAACATTTGTTCACTTATCTATTGAAAATGAGCCCCTATTATATGGAAGGCAATTTGTTAGACACTGGGGGTCAAGCATAAATAAGACCTAGCCCTGAAAGATCTTACAGGCTCGTATGGGGAGGACATCATTATTGAGTGACTTTTGTAAATGAGGTGCTAATGGCATGGTCTTAAATCCTTGGGGACAAGTCGAAAATCAGAATGTGTGTCATCATTCTTCTGTTTTCCTGGTCTGCCTCTCATTGCCAGGATGACCCTCCTCCATCTCGCCACGAGAACATTAAGGTTCTCAAGGCATCCCTGGAGGACATTTACCAGAACACTATTCAATATAGTGCCATCCTATCTATGATCCTGTTTGTTAAAGCAAAAACAAAACAGTGAGAACAGAAGTGTTTATTTCTTCCTGACTGGGCCTGATCTAATGGGTGTTTTGTTGAATCCCATTGCTCATCCACCTACCCAAATGTTCCCTTTGAATCTGCCCAGGAACATAATGTAATGTTTGGTAATTTATCACTGTTACTAGCTTCCTCAAACTGAACTGATGTGTAATGGAATGTTTGTTCCGGCTAGTCCTAGACCTCAATCCAGAAGCCTTGTCCCTAGGGCAGTCAGACATGACCCTAACTCCTTTGTGACTCAGGAGGCCTGTTTCCCTCCAGATTCATCTTACCTGCCATCATCATGGGGCTTCACCTCACCCCATTTCTTTGAAGGGTGTCCAGCTTTACAAACTCCCAGACTGAGGAAATTTTATAAACTTGGGCCCAGATGGGGGCAGATACTGCACATCATCACACTGGTGCATAAACCTGTTTAAAACCTCGGCAAGGATTGATTATTTTAATGCTTGTCTTTCTGAGCCTCTCAGCATTGAAAAACGCTTTGTTTCTAGGATTGTGTTTGCCTGCCCTCCCACACAACGAAGCAAATGTCTCCGTGACAGATAGGCCACGCTGTGGCCCTCAAAGTCAGCAAACTAAAGGCTTATTAAGCCAGAGAGAAAACAAAGTCCAGAAGCCTTCATGGGAAGCACCCTTTACTTACCCCATTTGGTCATTTGTGGGTCTAAGTTGGCTGAAATCTATATACGCATGGAGATTGAAGTCTCCCTGTTAACTGGAGGCTGTGGCTGGCCAACATTCTATGGGCATGCTTGAGGATATCCTCTTGCAAATATTAAAATTTTGTGTCAGGAAACAGGCTGGTCAGATTAGTCTGTGAGTGAGTTTGTCATCATGAATGCAAAACATTGCCTGTGGGAAGTAGAAGGAGGTCTCCCTCTCTTGAAAAAATATCTCTGCCCAAGCGTCTGTAAGAAGATGTGTGCCTGTTGGAGGCTGTCTTCTTGATGACACCCAGGACCCCGAGAGGAACTAGCATTTACTTGTTAGTCCAGTGGCTTTCCCACTGGAGTGAAAGGCAAAGGATTTGCAATGGTCTCTAAAACCTTGGAGGGTCTAGACCCCCTTCCTCATCGCTGACTGCCTCCTAATCCAACTAAATCTAACTACAATGCCATCCTCACTTGTTTGGGTTATCTGGCCCTATTACTACTCCAAAATAGAGTGGATAAAAACAACAGCAATCATTTATTTTGCTCACAACTCTGCAATTTGACCAGGGGTCATTGGAGAAGGCTCATTGCTGCTGTACATGGTTTATATGGACAGGGCTCAACAAAGGGCTGGAGGGGCTGCTTCCAAGACTACTCATTCACCTGGCTGCTGGCCATCAGCTGGAAGCTCAGCCGTACTCCCTCTTCATTTGGGCTTCGGTGTGACCTGTGCTTCCTCACAGCATGGTGATTGAGTTCCCGGGGTAAGCAACCCAAGAAAGAGAGCCAAGCAGAAGCTGTGCTCCCTTTCGTGAGCTCGCCTGGAAGTTACCCAGGGTCATTTCTGTCATACTTCTCATTCTCTACAAGTCAGGGCAGTCACAAAGCCCTGTCTGGGTTCAGGGAGAGGAGACATAGACTCTACCTCTTGATAGAGGGTAGGGGATGGCAAGGCTCTGGAAGGTCATATGGGATGGGCCACATTGTGGTGGCCATGTTTGGAATATAAAATCTGGAACTGTCCCTTCAGTACACTAGGCATGTTCTCTCTCAGTCCTTGGCCTTTGCTTTCTCTTTGTCTAGAATGCTCCTTCCTTAGATATGCATGTGGCTTACTTCCTCGATAACTTTGGTTCTTTACCCAAATATTTTCTTCTCTTCAAGGTCTTCCCTGGGTGGCCTGTGCAAAATGAAAACACACCCCTTTCCTAATCCCTTCCCTGCTTGCTTTTTCTCCACAGAACTTGGCACAATCTACATATTGTATATTTTACTTATTTATTCTGGTTTTATCTTTTTTTCTTTTACTGTTCCCTTCATTAAATTATAAGCTTCCATTAAGGGAAGGGATTTTAGTGTTTTATTCATTGCTGTTTCCCCAGAGCTAGTAGAGTGCCTGGCACATAGTTGTGGACTCAATAAATATTTGTTTGAGTAAATTAATGAACATCTGCCCTCATAAGACACAAGAAATGGCAGTGACCATTTGTTCTCATTTACTTTGATCCGTAGGTCCTGAGTGCAGTGCCAGGCATGTAGACACTCTATGGCGATTTAATTAATGAACTAATTAAATAAATATAGAGGTTTTAAACTGTTTCTCAATTTGAGAAAATCAACAATAAACTAGCAGTGTTCCATCTACAGTCATGTGTTCACGATGAGTCCCCCCTCCTCATCTGCAAAGTCACAGTGCCAGCCAATGTGGATATTAAATTCTGCCCTAACAGTGCTACTCCAGCTTCCAGTTAGAGCCAGAAAGTTATAAGAACGGAAGGAGGAAAAAATCACAGGGGATGCCCAGGAGAATAGGCACAGCTCTGGCAGTGATCTTGCCTTCATTGTTTGTCATCTGAAAGGGTTGACCTGTAAGTCATTTGGAAGGTGGCTTTCCCCCAGTCTGGTTCCATGTTTGTGGTTCAGATGTCCTAGAAAATGGGAAGAAAGCAGGAAGACAATTACTTCAAATGCTATCATGCAGTTGATGGGGCACTTCTGCTGTCCTTGAGGAATGGCCTCTTTTGTTTCCACATGGCTCTTTAGACAGGCATTTCCTGCCTTGTGCTTGTGAGCATGTTCTCAGGATGTGTTTAGAGTAAAGTAGTGACATTTCAAAATGGATTAATAAGGGGTCCTTTAAATTGTATGTGCTCTTGAGTTTCTCTTAAATAGTACTCACTAAAGCATACAAGTTGGAATCAGGCTGGAATGCCCTGGACCCATCATCAGGTATATTTTCCAGAAGTTCAAAAGGAGTCTGTTCTGAGACAGGCTTAGAGTGATATTTCAGTGTGTATACCATTTGACAGTTTTTCCCCCTGCCAAAGTAGAGAGAAAAGAGCCATGGCCCCAGACAACTTCAAGTTGGTGGACAGGATGATAATGGTGACCTACATGTGTCACCTGAGTCAGGTCAGCAGCATACAGGGTCTCCATCACTCCCTGTTGTGTCAAGACCCTGAATCTGGAAATCTCTAGAAGAGAGGCAAGGGTGGCCTGTTCTCCATGTCTGGTGGGTTATGTGGGGCCAGGGGGTTCCCAGGGCTCTGCAAGGCTGCTTCCTTCTCAAGCAGAGGTTACAAGAAGGAAAGGACTGACATACTTTGAGCTCCTTCTGTGACTAGGTAAGGAGAATATAAACTATTAATGTAATTTATGGGTAGAAGCACTTTGAATATAAATGAAGCAACCAATGGCCCTTTTGATTGGCATTTATATCTCCTTTTATAGAGATCACATAGAGTAGTGTTATAATTCTTGACAGTTTTGATTGTAAAATATATGGGACTTTAAGCTCTCTGGAAGAAAGCAAAGATGATTAATATTAATAATGGACAATTAAATACAACAGACATGAGTAAGATGTTTTGTATTTATATAGCTATTGTTTTAACTCATTGGAAAACACTATATGCTTTATTGTCAGGAATGCAGTAATAATAAGACACTATATTATTTAGGTCACATAAAAGAAGACATTCAAGCTAATCCCTAAATCCTATTAATTTCTTTACTCACATTACAGAAAAAACAATAGCCATTTGACTCTACTATTCAAACTAATGTATTCAAAGCAATGTGCCTGATTAAAGACGTAGATCAAAATTCAAATAAGTTGGTTCAAATGCAGTCAGTACCAGAGTCATTTGGAAGTGTCAAGGAAGACTGTGGATCTCTAAAAAATAAATAAGAGACTGGGCAAATCAAAGTATATTAATATCACAGTGGTGAGCATGTTTTGTGTGTTTTTTTTTTTTTCTTCTATATGCAGGATGCTGAGTGAAGTAACTGGGCTCTGTCAGCAAAAATACAGTTCTAATAAGAGTATGTATTGTTATGGGGGAAGCTATTTCAATAGGAAATGCACATCCCTTAGATTATATCTAGGACTTGGAAAATTGCAAAATGTTTTACCACTTCTATTTCCTGGTTCCTCCTCCCTTCCCATGACTCTATCCATGGTCATGTGGAAAAAGGTAGAAGGTGATAACAAGAAAGAATGGACCAATTATGCTTTGTCTTTAGGTCAAAATAGAAAAAATGAACAAGTGAATGTTGCATATATCAGATCTTCATCCAAAAACCATTTGGAATGCTTTAAAGACAAATATAATAGGTAAAGGGTGAAAAAGCAGAAGTAAAGATTTTTATAACATGTGGAAAATGTGATCCCCCAAATAAATAAATGACCAGTACATGCGTTGTATTCTGAAAAGTCCTAGTCATGTGTTAGAGGTGGGACTTAAATTTGGATTTGAATTTTTTTTTAAACCAAAGAAAGAAGACAACGTGAACAGCTACATAATTTACATGCATGTAATTACTCTTCTTAGGAAAATACACCTGTTTTATTTTCTAAGATTTGAAAGAAGCTTTTGTTTTGATTTTATCGTATATTATTTTTTGTTGTTTGTTTTGTCTTCATTCCCATATGGGCTTTAAAATAAGATTCTGATGATAGACACAGAATTAAATTCTCCCATCCTAACCCCTTTGCGATTTGCTGTGGTGTGAAAAGCCCATCTTATACAAGGAATTATTATGACTCTTCACTGCCCTATTTACCTCTTATGTCATATACCTTAGTTTTAGTGATGTGCCCATAAACCTGTGCTGTATAAACAAGCTATCTCAGAACTTCATGGCTTATACCAACAATTATTTATTTGCTCACAATTCTGTAGGTTGGCAGTTTGGGCTGGGCTAGACTGGGCCATTCCTCAGCTGGTCTTGCCTAAGCTCACTCATGTAGCAGCGGCACCTGGAAACTCAGCTGGAACTGAATGGGCTGGGATAACCTCACTCACATGTTTGGTGGTTGGCGGGCTGACGGCTGGGGTGCTTTGTCTTTCCTCCACTTGACCTTTCCAGTAGGCTAGCTTGGGCTCCTTCGAAGTACTATTTCATGGGTACATCAGAAATAGAGCAAGCCTTAGTTGAGTGCAAGGCACTGTTCAAGCCTCTGTTGACATTACATTTGCTGATGTCCCATTGGCCAAAGCAAGTTACACGGCCAAGTCCAGATTCAAGGGATGGAGAAGTAGACTTTACTCTTAAAGGCAGGACTTGCAATCAATTTGAATTTTGAATTTGAGGCTTTTTTTTTTTTTTGCACATTCTACTGCACGTTCAATTTTGCGGCTGTCACTGGAGGGAGGGGACCACCTCCCCTTGCTGAAGCTGTAGCTTAAAGGAAAGAACTGTAGCTTCTACTCCTTGCCTAAAATCCTGTGTCCTGTAGAGAGGTCACCAGTGGGGCCTCTGAGATGCTCTCTCAGAAAGAGGAATTCATCTCATCAGTTGAGACAGCAGGGACTGAGAATGCATCTGATCTAAAAGGTGTGGGGAGAGCAAGGAGAATATAGAAATGAGTAGAAATAATTCAGGTGGAAATTGTGTGTGTGAACACGTGGGCATGCATACATGGGAGGTGAGGGATGAATGAACTTGTATTTCAGTGTTAACTGTCTTTATTCCTTTGAGGGCAAAGGAGAATCATTGAACAATTTTAGAATTTTATAAATTATCTCCCAAGTGCATACCAGGTTGTGGGTTAAGATAGATCCCAAAACATTATCACAAAGCATTCTTTCTTTGGCAGGACATTTCAAGATGCCTTCTTTTATTTCTGGAAGTTCCCAGAGGCATCTCAAATGTTTTTACAAATACAATCTTCTTAGCTACCATGTGGTGTCTACCATTTTCTCTGCTATGGTCCCCTGCAGGGATATCAGCTGCTGAGGCCGCTGATGCTGGCAAATGCCCTTTGAAGATTCTGGGGATACTCAGGTGCTGCTGCAGGCTTTGTCTCCCACCCGGGATGAAAGTGCTAGCATCAGCATTGTTGGCTCTGCTGGTGCCCCCTTGTATTCTTATAGCCTTGTAAAGGTTTTCCTACAATGACCACCTATGGATTTTACTGGTTGTTATATTTGTTTTTTTGACTCACTTGGGTGAATTCTCTTGCAGTAGTATTTTAGTTCTTCATGCAAATAGACCTGTGATGGGTCTGCTTCACAGGTCCTTCATGTAACCCTTGCAGTAGTTACCTGTGGCCATGAGATGCAGTGCAGCAAACAACCACAAAGCCTCATAAGTCTATGGGTCACCTGAGTGGCTATGGCTTGTGCATCTAACTGTGGTCAGCTGTGGGTAGTCAGGTGGCTTTGTTGCTCTTGCCTGTCCTCTCTGACATATCTACGTGAGCGCTTAGCTTAGGAGATGTGGCTCCGTCCATGTCATCTCTTGTCGCCCAGCAGGCTAACCCAGGTTTTTCTCATGACAGAAGCAAGGTTCTAAGAGAGAGAGAGCAAGCGCTCAAAATCTCTTGAGGTTTAGGCTCAGAATCTCCACAATGTGACTTCTACTATTCAAAGCCAGTCACCAAGGCCACATCTAAGGGATGGAGTAATAAAGAGACTTTATCTCTTGGTAGGAGGAGCTGCAAAATCACATAGCAAGGGCCATAGATACAGGGGAGGGCCGAGAATTGGAGCCATCTTTGCTCCCAATCTAACTACCACAGACCCAGTCACCTCTGAGTCCTGAGGTGAGCACAGCTTGGCAACCCAGACAATGTCAAATGCATTTTAGAAAGATTAATTTGGTAATCCTTCTAAAAGGGTAGGAGAGAAATTGATTTAGGTAGTGGTAGGGGAGGTTGGTGTAACCAGCAAAATGGCTTTTGCCTTAATATAAGTGATAAATCAGGAGTATCTAGAACAGGGATAGCGAATAGGTTGCATACTGTGTGATTGATTTGTAGTAAATGCCTGGAGTGGGGCGTTGAGGAGAATTATGTGGCCACTTTCCTGGGTGAGCTGAACACAGAGCTTTGATGGATTGGTCATGTTTGCCATGGTCATCGATGGGAGGAATGACAGCACAGGACCAGCTATTTGCCATTTTTGTTCTACCGGGGGGGTGAAATGAGGTTAAAGAGTCTTTTGAAATTAATTAGGAGGCAGAATTAAAAAGTATTGGTAATACAGTGCAAATGAAGGGAAACTATTATTCTAGGATAGTCTTAGATTTTTGGATTTGGGTACTAGATGAATGATAATGTCATTTCTAGAAGTGGGTCATATTATATAAGGAGTATATATGAGTCTGTATTATATAGGCCAGTCTTGTAACATATTGCAAGAGGAGTGTGTGTATATATATATATATATATATTTTTTTTTTTTTTTTCCTGTCAGCTCTTGGTACATAACAAACCAACCAAAAGCTTTTAAGTTGTGATGGTTACAACTTAACCATCTAGGGGTTAATATGAAAATATTCCTAGGGGTACCTAGGGGTAATATGAAAATATTCCACAATCAGGACAACAACCAATCAGAACAGAGACTGGCCTTGAAGCAGGGTCTCAGGGAGTCCCCTGTTATGCTAGGCATTTTCCCTTTTGTTTTTGGATCACTGGGAGGTGACAGGAGTCCCAGGAAAAGAAGCAGCATAGATAGGGTTATGAGATGGCACTGGTGGGAGGAGGGCACTGGGCATCAACTATTTACTAACTGGTAGGAAATATTACAATATCTTGACAACTAGTCTGAGTATCATCTCTGTATACAGGTGATGGCTGAAGCCATGGGTAGTGTGGTCAACAGCGTAATGAGACAGAGCATTAGATTAAACAGGATGATGTGACCAATATTTAACCACTTTTGGCCTACACAAAGCATAATTTCATATGCTTCAACCTAAGCCACAATGAGACAAAAAAAGTCTAAAATAGATATCAAAATTAGATTAACAGAGAGGCAAACAAGAGGAGCCCCCAAAGGAAATTGAAAGGGAAGATTACATGGAAGGCAAAGGAGGAACTCAGGAGAGGAAGGAAGCCAGCAAAGGTCTTGAAAACCACGTCAGAGAGTTCAGGTAAGTTGATAACTGCTGGTCTTTTGTATTTGGCCACTAAGAGGTGACCTATATGAGTTCCATTTTGAGGAAATGGTCAGGGCAAAAATCATGTGTCAGAGGCTTATGAAGTTCTCACTGGAAAGTGAGAACTTTCCTCTAAACTCATCTTGAGTTTAGAGTATTTCCCTTTGCCTGGTGGTAAGGGGAGGAAACGTAATTGATTTGGAAGTAGAGTTAGGGGTAGATTATGTTTTTTAAGGTGAGAAAGACCTGCCCACATTTATGTGAGAAATGGAAAGATAATATTTAAAGATCCTTTGGCGTGATGTTGTAAGATGGTGAAAGGTCAGATGGTGTTGCAAAGGTCAGATGGTGAGTGGAAAGAGCAAAATCCTGGGGTCAGGTGCTGGGGGTTCTTGTCCCAGCTTTTCTGGTCTTGAGGGCCAGTCTGGTCACGTTGTAGCAAATCTGTCTTGGTCAACAGTGGTTCTCAGCTTGATTGCACAGTAGGATGACTGGGAGGTATTTAAAATTCTCCAGGCTCACGTCTCACCCCAGACCCATGACATCAGAATCTCTGGGTGCACCTAGGCTGCAGCATCCTTTTTGAGCTCCTACTTTATTCCCTGGGCATTTAAGATTAAGCAAAACTCCTTTAGGAAATTGTCCTTTATCTCCTATTGCCTCAGCTTTGGTGATTTAGTCCCCAAACGTTCACTAGCCTTAGCACCAGTGGCTTCCCATGACAATATGACTGTTGCAGAACCTCTCCCAGGGAAGTGATGCTCAGCCTTAGCCATGTATTAGAATCACTTGGGGGTGCTTGTAAAATGCTGATGTCTGGGCCTCACCACAGAGACTCTGTTGGTCTGGGATGTTGTTATGGGTTGAACTGTGTCTCCCCCCACCCCTCCCAAAGATATGTTCAAGTCCTAATCCCCAGTACCTCAGAATGTGACCTTTGGAATTTGGAAATAGGATCTGTAAAGAGGTGACCAAATTTAACTAAAGTCATTAGCATGAACCCCAATCTAATCTGACTAGTGTCCTTATAAAAAGGGGAAATTTGAATACAAAGACTTGTACAGAGAGATTATGTGAAGAGAAATAAGGGAAATGCCATGGCAAGATTAGGATGGTGTCAGGTTGCCTCAAGACAAGAACATCCGGGCTACCAGCAGCTAGAAGAGGCAAGGAGGGATTTTCCATCCACGTGTCAGAGGGAGCATGGCTGATACGCACATTTGGCCTTCTAGTCTCTGGAGCTGTGAGATAATACATTTCTGTTGTGATAAGCCACTTAGGTTGTGGTACTTTGTTATAGCAGGCCTAGGAAATTAACATAGACCGTCTTGAATAGAAGCAGTTTTAAAAGTGGCCCAGATGATTCTAATGTGCCATGACTGGCATTCTTAACTATTAAAGGAAATAAATGTATAGCGGGTATAACCTAGTAGAAAATGTCAAAATCAGTTTAGGAGCCATGCAAACATAATTATCACAAGTATAATATTTAAAATATAGTAATCTGCGGGGTAATTTTAATGCCTAGTTATATATTTCTTCCTAACTTGGGGCTTTGCATTGTAAAAGAGACATTTGCTGTCTTGCTCCTCTGCAATTTTTAGTCTAATTTCAAACCTTGAGTGATGAGAATCTGGATTTCTACTTCATGTGTGCTTTGCAGGTCTCCTCATGGCATATCTTTTATTTTTCATGCCTAAGGGCACTGACTTGCACCTATCCCTATTGGACTTTATCCTGTTCATTTATAATGTAACATTTCTTCAATTTGTCAAAGTTACTTAGAATTCTGATCCTGCAGTCCAACATTCTAATTTCTATTACTCAAGGAGAGTCCCCAGGACAATTGAATTAAGAATTATATGAACAGGAGGAGGAATCAATTTCGAGAAGATCAGATAATGGAAGGTTTATTATATTATGTACTGCATTAAAGTGTAAAGATGTATGAAAGATAAATGGTCAATGCATGAATTATACAAAGAATTCCTTAAACGAGCCTGTGAGATCAGGCCCTGTCCAGGCATAGTGTGAGATATAGAATCTTGTCACTGTCATTCAAAATGAGGTACACAGGCCAGCAGCTTCAGCATCACCTTGGAGCTGGCTAGAAACGAAGCATCTCAGACTCCGTCCCAGAACTACTGAATTCGAATCTGCATTTTTACAGGGTCTCCAGGCGAAGCACGTGCATGTTAAATTTTCAGACACCCTGATGTAGCTGTGTCTCCTGCCTTAAAGAGCCCACCGAGTAGGCTGGTTGAGGAGGCAAGATACAAATGTGGTAAATCAGTGCTTCTCAAAGCATGGTCTGGAGGACCACCTATATTTGAGTGACCTTCAGGGCGTGGTAAAAGGAAGGATGTACATTTGACCCCTTCATAGACCAACTCAATTTGAATCTTTGGAGGTGGGACTCAGGAATTTGCATTTTTGATAAGTTCCGTAGATGACTTGGATGCACAATAAAGTCGAAGAGTAACTGTCCCAGAACAATAGAAATTAATTTCGCCTCCATACATCTGAGGAATATGACACCCTTCTGTTAATAACAGCTGTGCATGATGGCAGTGTCATGGAGGTGGCAGCTACTCTTTTCTAGAGCAGTGTCATTGAAGGGTGGCCTGCAGATCAATAGCATGGATGTCCCCTGCGAGCTTGTTAGGAATGCAGAATTTCAGACTTAACCCTGTATCTACTGGTATGGGCTGAATCGTTTTCCCCCGCAAATTCATATTTGAAGTTCTAATCCCCAGTACCTCAGAATGTAACCATATTTGAAGATAAGGAAATAAAAGAGGTCATGAAATTAAAATGAGATCTTTAGGGTGAGCCCTAATCCAACATGACTGGTGTCCTTAGGGGAAGAGGCCATTGGGACACATATATGTGCACATAGAGGGGAGACCATGTGAAGATAGAGGGAGGCGACAACTATCCATAAGCCAAGGAAAGACGCCTCAGAAAAAATCAACCCTGTTGATTGGGGGATCATGGACTTTTAGCTTCTGGAATGGTGAGAAAATACATTTTTGTTGTCTGAGTCATCCAGTCTGTGGTACTCTGTGGCCCTAGCAGACTAATATACTAATTATATTAGGATCTGATTTTTTTTTTTAAGATTTTATTTTTTAAGTAATCTCTACACCCAATGTGGGGCTTAAACTCACAACCTGGAGATCAAGAGTCACATGCTCTACCGACTGAGCCAGTGGGGTGCCCTGAGAATCTGAATTTTTAACAAGATTCATAGGTGATTTGGGTGTATAAGAAGGTTTGAGAAGTACTAGTCTAGGACAGTGGTTCTCAAACTTTACAGCACATCAGAGTTACCTTGAGAGCTTGTTAAAATAACAGAGTGCTGGGCCCTGTTATAGAGATTGATTTGGTTGTCCTGGGGTGGGGCCAGAAAAGTCTGCATTTCTAACATGCTCCCAGGTGATGCCAAGGCTATTGGTCTGTTGACCACACTTGGGTGGTACAATTGGGACCAGCAGCATCAGCTTCACCTGGTAATTATTAGAAAAGCAAATTTGGGGTCTGCCCTCCCCCCAAGACTTGCTGAATCAGAGATTTGAGGGCTGGGCCCCGCAGGGTGATTCTTTTTTTTTTTTTTTAATTTTTTATTGTTATGTTAATCCCCATACATTACATCATTAGTTTTAGATATAGTGTTCCATGATTCATTGTTTGTGCATAACACCCAGTGCTCCATGCAGAACGTGCCCTCCTCAATACCCATCACCAGGCTAACCCATCCTCCCA